>NC_081157.1:42773855-43373855 GCF_012432095.1 Onychostoma macrolepis | reverse complement strand
GACCTGAAGGGCTGCCAGCAGTCTAGCGTCCAAAAGTACTGAACCAGATGAGCACTCATATTTCAGTGCTATGTCCTTTAACAGAGCACTGCTTAACTGAGGAACCGTATTAGAGGGCACTGGAGCTAAAATCTCAAGAAATCAACTGGAACATTTCTGACCCACTGCGGGGAAAGGAGATAGCGAGAATTGTTTAAAGACGTTGCTTGAAATAAAGTAATTTAAGTTCACAAGCATATCCGGTTCTCTCCAGACTGTCGGCAATAAAAGGGTCTATTGCCCCCTGTTATAAAAAGGGGCCCTGCCTGGCCAATGACGTTGGGGATTGTCCCATCTCAACATGGCGGTTCACCAAAGCAAAGACTCGCTTAGACAAAAGAGGAGGAACTGTAACAAGTCAAGTAACATCAGCATATGTTCAGAATTATTTCTTACGCGCCGAAAACTCTCGGACAGAATGGAAAAAAGTAAACAACTGATAGGCCTACATTTCATCTTCACTTAAATGAAACCTATAAAAATATAGCACATCTCACAACACAATGCAAATTTAATAATAACAATCGTTCACAGTGCAAATTAACATACAAAGGGTTCAAACATCCATATCTAACGTTCACATGCTTTACCATTATATCCGGTTAATTCTTCTTAGTGCACATAAGATACTCAAGAAAGCGCTCACAATTATTTTTCGGCCATTCAAATACAGGTCTAGTAATGCAAACCTGAGATATTTGAGATGAAGCTGAAAGCAGAACGTAAAATGAATCCAGATGTTTAAATATAACTTCACATTAACTTCTAAAATTCAAATAGCTCCATTTGAATTTACAAGAAATTAATTCCAGAGATAAAATAATTTGCATTTTTGATGCACTTACGTTATGTTTTATAGAATATATATATCTAGTTAAAAATTATGTAGGTTAGCCTAATAAAATGATAAAAAAAAAAAAAAGTAACAATATATTTTATTTTATTTTGGACTTAGTGTTAAGACAACGACTCGATCAATTAATCAAATGGAATTTCAAAAGGTTTTGTTCAAATTAAATTCAAATGTCTTTTTTTTTTTTTTCTAATAACATTTACACCGAAAATCAAGTAGCCAAAATCTGTTTATACATCTATAAAAAAAAAGTTAAAAAAAAAGTTCACAATTAACTCAAAACCGCAATTAAATTTGGAATTGTTACAATTGCCAAATGCCTTCTCCTTTAATTGTAAGACTAAAGAAAGTTTCATGCCAGGTTCTTCGTCTCTCCAAGCTATAGGCTGTCACGAATTGAATTCTTGAATTGTATGAAACAAATATTTAAAAATAAGAAGGCCTAATGCTTGTATTACAACTTTAAATTTGTCCATTATAGGTCTACTTATTTTTCGAAACGCCTTGTCACAATACTAAATTAGAACACTGCAGATAAGGTCATTTTCAAAGTGACCACCGTACTTTGAATAAACGTTTTATGGTCACGAAGTGCAATCTTTTATTTAAAAATGCACTGTTTTTCAAAACAGAAACTTTTAAAAATCACATTTTAAGTTATACATTCAACCATGCTTCAGCAGAAGAAAAAATCTGTGCCTTTTCACTCCAGCTTATATAAAGACAAGACAAGAGACAACATTTAAAACAAAACAACAGTACCTGTGCTTGATGTAACTGCTCCTCTGATAATGGATTCCCTTTCAGGATTTTTTTTTTTTTTTTTTTTACTCGGGAGTGTCCGCACATAGTTAGCTACCTAACACATAAATAGCCTGCCCCAAAACACAACCGCTGTAACACTCATAACCTGTAACAAAAAACAAAACAAAAAAATCCTCATATAGGCTAATGGGAAAGCATTGTTCAAATATCGAAAATTACAAAATATTAGGTCGCTGAAAAGTTGACCAGAACAATAAACATTGTCCATGGGCCTTGTATGAATATGACAAGCTTACATCGAATAGCCAAAAACGTCTCTTCTTATTTCGTTACACTTTTATGTTCATCTTCATGCGAGGTATTACATTTATCTCCCTTACATTTGCCTTATAGAACACATATTGTGAAACACCGTAAGATTTGACTGATCGTTTCCTCCCGTTAATCCATCAGAAGCAGCAGTTGCATCAATCCACTTGCACCGGATGATAGCTGCAATGATTTGTGCGCTGAGTTCGGTATTTTTAACCGTCTTACATAGCAAACTAAACAGTGAAACTTGTGCCAGGGTGCCTTGTCTGGTGCTCTCGAGTCATTTTTTTCAGTTTCATCCTGCGATTCTGAAACCAAATCTTAACCTGGCGGTCGGTGAGATTTATGCTCCGGCTAAGCTCCAGGCGGCGCTCGCGAGTCAGGTACATGTTGAATAGGAATTCTTTTTCCAGCTCTAAGATTTGGTGTTTGCTGTAAGGACATCGCTTCTTCCTCCCTGCTTTCGCCGACAGCCAGCCATTTGCAGCGTTTTCTAAAGTCACGTCTTCGGATAAAAAGAGAAAGAGAGACAAGGCTATTATACAGTCACCCTTCACAGTGAGCAAATAGCCTCTGAGCTTGACGCTCGCGGCCATTACCTGGCTGTGTCCGACATTTTATGACAGGAAATAATGTCAGCACAGACTACGCACTGTGTCTGTGTTGGTCGGCGAGAGGGGGAGAAAGGAGAAAAAAACAAATGAGGAGAAAGGGAGAGAACGATGCATGCTATGCATTGCATACACATTTTGTAGTTCACTCAAATATTATCTTAACTAGAGCAAATTAAACCAATTATATTTTGCAAATAACTGGTTCATAAAACGGACGAAGCCAAGAAAAGAACAAGGAAAAGAGTAAGGAAAAAGTATTGGCCCTCACATTCCAGAGGCTGAAAAGGCATTTACTTGTCACCTTTAAATTTATAATGCAACTTTCAATCGTTCTTAATTTTTTGTTGTTGTTGTTGTTTTGTTTTAGGTTTAGTATAATAAAAAATGTCTTAAAAATAGCCTACTGCACATTTCGGGCTAAACAAATAAATATATATAAGTGAATATTCAAGATAGAGACTATTTAGGGAAAATGACAAAACAATTACACACACACACACACACACACAGACACACCTTTTAGAAATGTTAGGCTTCTGCCACGTTTATTAGAGTCCTTAAAACGCGTGTATTGGTCTAAAAAATACTAGGATAACAAAAATATATTTACATGGCTGTTCTGAATCTGCTAACGCTGGTTTATCTTTACATTATAGGCCTAGCCTCAGTAGCTATAGCCTACACACACTTCTCAGTAATTATACCAAACCGCCAGTTCTGAATCCAGAAGTGAGTTTCTTCGTTTCACATCAATAAAGTGTCCTAAAGCAATGCCACACCTGGCCCACACTAAGGTTTCCAGTTGACAATGGATCCTTCCGCTGTTTTGATGTTCTGAGAAACGACGTGCAATTTAGTCTGTCTGGGGTAATTCGGTGCAATAAATTCATTTTCAAGCCCTGGTTCTCTTTGTGTGTCAGTGGCTACACCCTTCAATTGCTTTCGGAAAGGGAAAAATAAAATCTTGTCTTGGTAGGCTATTTGATGGGCTTGCTTTACCCACTGCTGTTTCTTTTAACCTTGTTTACCCACCTTGCGTTCCCTTTCTGTGAGTTTTATCGCTCCCGGTAAAGTCTGTCTGGAGATTATTTGGCTCTGTGTCGTCTCTACTTCTTTGACTGATGCTCAGTGTGGTGATGATGCTCCCGTTGGTTCTGCTTTCACTCCACTGGCTCGGGTATTTAGTGCTTTCCGTCGTTAAATAATGCGTATCGGGCTTATTGTCAGTTTCTGAACGGGAAGCCGCGGAGAAGGACAGACTGTGCAACTGTTGGGAGTCTGAGTGGGAAGAGTGCGACGGACTCTCTGGATCCGTGTGGGTATTGAGAGATAAGAGTTTGTGTCCGGAGTAAAAAGACGGTTCTGGACGATGGTTGTCAGTGCCGTTCAGAGAGCCCATATCTGTCATGAATCTGCTGAAGGCGGAGATGTCGAGAGGCTGTCTGGCTTGCCCTGTTGGGTCCAGAGAAAAATAGAAGGGGTCCTCCCTGATGGGGCACGCGCTGACATGAGAAACCTGGACAGGACTCAAGTGCGCTCCATCCCAGTTCACAGCTCCATGGAGAAACTGGTGACGCGGCAGAGCCATGGCTTACTCAGCCGGGGAATTTCTGAATCTGTTTTACTGTCTGGAGAGCGATCGAATACGCTGGGGTGGTCCCGCTATTTTGGACTTGGCAGACCAGGTTGGGACGCGATTGTGATCACCTCCGTACGCCCCACGCAAAGGATCCTTTATATCTGGGCTATCGAAAAATTTCCCTTCAGACAGTGTGACAATCACCGTAGAGAATTTGTCGGAGAATGGCATCGCTGGAGCATATTTTGGGCCAAGGCAACAGTATCCTTACTATTGGCTTTTCAAGCAGTATGGCGCATGTACGTTTCCTTCTGCTGCGACCTCAATAGAGACTGGGGTTCACGGGCAAGCTCCTCCCCTTGCAGAACTGCTTAATTCAAGTGCTTCATCAAGCTTCCATCCCAAATCACTGTGATTTCGCCTTTTTTATCAATACTAGCAATACCAGATTATAGTGAAATGTCTGAATAAAAGACCACGAATACAATCTTATTAATATTATTGAATATTTGAAGATTTAAAAAATGATAAATATGAATTATAGTCAAGGTGAACTGAATAAGTTTAGCACTGTCTTTGCAATGGTCAACCATACATGTTTCAAAAATACTGGACTGCGCACTGGGCTTTGCGTGATGCATTTGATATTGTTAATAAATATTTAACCAAAAATATGAACTAATTCAATTTACTGATATTAAAAGTAAAAAAAAAAAACCAATAGATACAAAAAAAAAAAAAAAACACCGATGACAAGAGTATAATATAAGCAACACGAATACTTAAATTGACGCAGTGTTTTATACAAATTAATTTATAAGCTGCCGCTATTTTATAATAATAATAATAATAATAACATATAGGTCTTATTTTTATTATAATAGATGCTATCAATAATGAATTAATTTAGTTTTTTACATAACTGCAGCTATAGTATGCTTTTTAACTGTGGTTTATTATTATCAATGTTATGTTATTGTATATTTGTATAGGCTACTCATGACAAAGTAATAGGCCTATATATTTTATCTATAAGAGGAACAAAACGGATTCTTTGCGTAAGTAAACTAGCAACCTTTTTTGGGTAAAAAATATTTTTTGGGGTCAAATATTTCAAAGGTACCAATAAAAAGGTTTTAGTATGTATCTATGTTTTGTTTCAATAAAACAAGATAGGAGAGCACAACATATTTTAACGGAGTAGCATTCATAGCATCTGTAAATATAGATCTTCAATAAAATGTTTTAGAATGATGGGTTTGTCCTAACAATCAGTGGATTCTGTAGATAAACTATGTTAAATTAATTATTTATATATATGACGAGATGTGAATTAAAAGATTAAAAGACGTTTAAAGACTTTCTTAACCTATCTTATTGTAGATGGTAAAAACAATGTTGATACACAACAAACAATTATTTTGACGCATCGTGAATAAAATTAACATCAAGCCACAAATCCACAAATGTTACATTTGTTAAAAACTTTACATAAGTCGAAGCTTGCACCATTGCGAATTTATCTGCCTGGACTACTCACGTTGAGCATTTAATAGCAGATTTTATCAAAACAGGCACGTGAACCTCAGGGCCAAACCACGTGCTTCCTCAACTGCAGGACTGGATTTTTGTGACCCAATTAGTTATTTGTTTATGACATAATCCACTGGATATTAGACGACAAAATAAACATTTCATTATAGTTTCGGGATGGGCGAAACACTTTTTTCTGATTGTAGTGCGCGCTCAGCTTTTAAAATAAAAATAAATAACTTAATATTCTCTGAAGCAAACATACTAGGTGTAAATGAGGTCTTTTAGCTTACATAGGCCTACTACAATATTCTGCTATCTTCATTTGCCAAGATTGTAAAGCAGTGCTTTATTTTGTAATTGTTCCAGTGAAAAAAAAATTGCAATTCAAGGAAATAAAGTTTATAACAAATCTTTAAAAAAAAAAAAAAAAAGTTTAAAATCGACGATTAATATGATAAAATAGACACTTGTCTCCAATGTCTAACACTGACATATCGTCAAATGTTTTGCATTGCCAAATGTATTTAGTTAAAAAGGTACATATCTGTTTAATTCACAGAATGCTCACAATTGATAACCTGGATAAACCATATGGTGATAAATAAACAACTTACAAATCAGCGCGTGTATAAATGTAATATAAATGTAATATACACTTACATTGTTCTCCAGCCGAACCTCTTTCACAATTGGAATAAAAACTGGAAAAATTGAATAAGTTTTCATAAATCCAAATAGCTTCGGCGCGAAGAGGCCTTTGGCCTTCGACGTCCCATGAATGATTGCTTGTGCTAAAGATTTGGCGTTGACATCACCTGTCTCGAACAATTGTTTACTTATTGTCTGGCGTGCTGCACTAAAATTATTTAACATTTTCTGACTGACATGCCTAACGCATTTTAAGAACATCCCAGATACCGTGTGCCTTTCTTCCTCGACTCCTTTTCTCTTACAAATAGCCAGAAAGAAAAGGAACCCTGATCGAATTTTCCTATATTCTACACATTCCAGTTTTATAATCACAAACAGAATCGCTGGCCCCTTCCAAATGGTGAGAGGATCTTCGGTCGAACTCGTATAACTGTAGCCATGACAACCAAGCCACTCCATTTGCTGTAAAGTTTTACTGCCAAGCCGTCTCTAAATAGCATGTGTCTGGTGTGGAGAGGAGAGGGGAGTGAGCTAATTCTGTTTTTTCTCTTAAAGTTCAAGATTGTGGTTGAATAATTAACAGCTTCTTTCCATAGGCTGGTCTAGTCTGCAGAAATTGTTTAAGGTGTATAAGGAATTAGAAAGATCAACAGTACCATACAAAATTATTTTATTTTATATTATTATTTAAGTTTTTTTTTTTTTTTCTTTCAACAAATGCACATGGTGTGTGTGCTGAGTAGACTAGAGGTCCAGATGTTGAACTTCTAAGGCATGCATCAGTTTTTTGTGGCATTGTTGTCTTTTTATATAACCTGCACCTTAATGCATATTAGTGCAAGATTAATGGTTTGGCAAATAAAACCGGAGAAAATTAGATTTAGTTAGAAAATCTTATAAATATTGATTTGATTACATCATCTGTATGTCGCTTTGGATAAAAGCGTCTGTTGTGAATAAATAACAACCGGATCTCATGAAAATGCGTATTATAGTACGCCAAATAAAAACAAAAACTCGTGATACTGATACGCAAAAATGGACTTTGGCATATGCACACGAAAACTGCGTATTATGCACGGCAAACACTTGCGTATCATATGCACGCCAAAGTCAATTTTTGCGTATCAGTACCACGAGTATTTGTTTTTATTTGGCGTACTATTTATACGCATTTTCATGAGACCGGGCCCATACATAAATCTCGCTGCTGCTTCCGTCAGTCATTACTTATAAGACAAACGGTTACCTTTTGGGTCTTAAAAACGTGCGCCACAGAGGAATTGGCTATGCTCAGAAGGATCTGTTCATGTGAATCACAAAATACATAATTTCAGTAACATCTGTGCAGAAAACGCGCACCATTAATGCTTTGCATGTAATTCTCAAAAGATGCGTGTGAATATCTTGGCGGTGAGACAAACCTACAACTGTGCAAAGATCCATGCCAGTTCTGCAAGCAATTACAAGTTCAAATGCATTAAGCTACATATCTGATCAGAGCAGCATGTTTTCAGCGATGAACGTCAGATGTACGTCCTGTTGTCCTCAGTGAAGTATTTAAAACCTATTTTTGTAAAACAACTGAGCTTAATAAGAGGATTGCCTGTAACATTGGGTAAACTATAATAAAATGTCTGGGGGATTTTAAAAATTTTGGAATTAGTGCACAGAACTAAATATGTCAAAAGACTATTCAAAAAGCCTAGCCTTTTTCTAAATGCTCAGACGTTCACCTTAACATTATGCAACTTATTACAAAACAAAACAAAGAGAGAGAGAGAACGTGTATGTGTTGTTGTTAATTATATTGTTTGCAATCGAAGTGGACTAATTTTTAAACTAAGCAATGAAACAAATGCAATAGTGAATCGTGTAATACAATTATAATGTTACTCAAGAGATGTCTGTGGATTTCAAATGTGTAATTCATAAGCTGCTGAATAAGGCGTTCCCTAAATGTGTTTCTCATACATCACACCCTTTTTATCTGCTAATCTTTTTGACCTTTGGAGTCAGGAAGAACAGTTACCTTGCACTATTGGTTTACGATACCTTATTTCATTTCATCCTACGATTGTATACACCTCCAGAGCGTACAGCTATAGGTTTCTTTTGCCAGTAGGAGGCAGCGTAATCACAAAGAAAAGGCAGAAAGATTTTTATTTTATTTTATTATTATTTTTGAATAAAATGTGCATAAACAATAAAAGTATTAACAGAAAGAAAAATGTTAAAGATGGTGATTGTGTGTCATGGTGCATTATGCGTTCAAAGAAATGAGAAACCCAGTCATAAACATCAAACAAGATAATGAATAATCAATAACCAAACACAAATTAAAACCAGATTAATTTGTAAACTATATTATGTGGACATGCGACGCTGAACTAAAACGACTAGAATTTTCCAATAAAGTCAATCTGAATGTCTGAACACATCTTGTTCTGTTCCATTCTATATTTTAGGTATACTGTTGCGTAGAATAAAACAATAACATATGAAGAGTTCATTTGCAAAAACAGATAACTCCGTTTTTAACAATTTTCAAAAATCATGTTTTTTCTTTGTGCATTCAAATTAATCTCAATCAAACTGCAGTCGGGTTATTTTGATTAGGTTAAAAATAATTAATAAATACTAGCTAACTAACACAATAATACACAATAAAAATAAAAAAAACGGAGTTGTGTGTTTTTGCAAATAAACTCTTCATATTAATACCACTCTGAGTTGCTGCCAAACTACTGAATGGTGCTAAATAAGTTGTGGGAAACCAGCATAAAGCCAGTCAATACCCTCTATTGACACAAGTGGGGAAAATGCACTGAGAGCCTCCCTCTCTGCTGGATACGAACATTTATGATTTAGGATGCTGCAGACCATATCCATATGCCAAAGAGAAACTAAACTCTGCTCCATATTAGCGCCACCTGTGACCAGTGTAGACGTTCCCTAGACCCCATCACTCATGTGTTAAGCTCTTGACCAGATACTGTAACTGCTCTTTTTAACTCATTTAAATGTTATTCTTTAGAATGTTTCAAAGATTTTTTCTGTGTTTTTATAGTGTGCAATCCGGTTTAATTTGACTTTCACTGACAGTCTGCCTATGATATCAGTAAGTTTTGCATTCTTGTCAATGATGAATATGACAAGTAATGTCAGTTTTGCAATTATTGTGCTGCACCAAAATTTGAACGTAAAGGACTGGTTGTGGATGATCAGATTAAATATTAAATCTTCCAGTAAACTACAAAACAATGTGCAAAAAAAAAAAAAATGTTTACCCTATGGAAATATTTTTGCAGTTATTTGAAGAATTATTATGCTAAGGTAATTATTAGGCACGGCACTGATATCATATGTGCAGTGTTTATATTTGTTATAATTATTTCTTCTAGCTAGAAATAAAGCCATACATGTTTCTTAAAGTAAATATTTAAGACACTGACACATGCAGCAGTTTACAACAACCACTGGAGTGGAAACATTCAAAAATGCTTATCAACTAGTTTGAAGCTTTCAAAAGACAAAAAAAAAAAAAAACTAAATGACTACCTTGATAATAAATGACAACCCGAAAAATTAGTGATGTCGTTACATATAATGACCACATGGTGGAGCCATTGCACTAAAGTCTAGTTAAACAAAGACAGTGAAAATAAGAGAAAGCAGTATTTCCTGTCAGCATGTTTCTCAAAATGCATTATGTTGTCATACGTTTACTTTACTACACACGGAACCTCAATGAACTTTTCCTGACACGTGAACTCATATGTGTGTGGTTTAATGAATTTACAGAAGGATCGATGATAAAAAAAAAAAATAAATAAATTTAAAAAAGAATATCAGAGAGGTGGGGAGTTGTGCAAAATGAACTCTTCAGTCCACTGGCTTCATCATAGACGAATTGATCATGTAAACGAAGTTAAAATTATTTTAAAAATGCATTTTAATAAAGCTTCGAATTTTATATTTCATTTATATGCGAACAGACAATCTCTATCAATGGACATGGGTGATTTTTTTATTGTTGTGTATTTCAGTGACGCTTTACAGCCGCCAATAGACAATTAAGTCAAAGAACACACGCCCAATGTCCTGGATGACTATCAGAGCGAGAACAATTCAATAAAGAGGCTTCCCGTAAACCCCGCAGCGGGTGCCGTCATCGAGAGACTGGGCGCCTTTTCCAGAATCGTAAAATTCCAAGTCGTGTTCAAATCAGAGGCTCCACAATGAAATCCGGTGCGACCTTGCTGGACTGTGAAGGGCAAACCTCCAAGAATTCACCACTTGACTACTTTAGTAGTGCGTTTCTCGCTCCCTCTCTCCGACAGATACAACTTACAGTGTTAGACAAAAGTTACTTTCAAAAATTAAATGAACTGAAATTGCATTCCACAACACAAAGAAAAGCAGAGTGTTCATTAAATCGGAAAGAGTTGTAAGCAGTAACACTCTGTCGCCAGTAGATGTCAGCAATGTTCATGCAAACTCACCAACAATGTACATTCCTCATTTTTACTGCTCCGCAATTATAATGAGTAACGCAGCCGGTAACTGACATCATACGTTATTACTTACGACTTTCAATCGAAACAACACTTATAGGCCCTGTATATAACGTGTTACAAAGTAGAACTTGAAATTAAAATTCTGTCATTATTTACTCACCGTCATGTCGTTCCAAGCCTGTCTGCAGAATGCAAAACAAAATATTTGGGAAAAATTCCAGTGATAACCAAACAGCTTTGGTATTATTATTTTCATTGTATGGAGAAAAAAACAGATATTTTTCAAAATAACTTTTTGTGAGTGTGTTTCAAGAGAGAACGCATAGAGAGCTGGAGCAAAGAAAAGGTAAGTAAATGATAATTACATTTTTAATTTGGAGGTATCCCTTTAAGAGGTTTGTTATGGGAGCTGCCAGGTCCAAAGGAGCTGAACTTATGCCAAAATGTCCACATATCCCGAGACACACACTTTGCAATCAGTGTTTCTTGTTATACATTTTTTTTTTTTTTTTAAATGGCTTCATATCTTGAGGAACAAAATGAAATGATTGTTCTTTTTATGATGTAACATTTTGAACTGGCATGTTTATCAGACACAATATTAATAAAATAAAATAAAATGGTAGTATTATGTCTACCATTGGTAGTAGCCATGAGGAGCTTAATGTGAACACTATAAAATCTCACTGAATCCAAACGCAGACAAGAGTTCTAAGATTTTATATTAATTTTATAGCAGTAACATGAAAAATCAAAAATCAAAAACATTCAGTTTTTATTATTATTATTATTATATTTACTCTCACTAGTAGTGATTTTATTTATAAGCTGATCAAAAAAACTTCCAACAAATGACCGATCAATAAGAAACAATATGAAACTAAAACAAATGTGTGGAGATGTCAGTATTGGCTATGACCACAAGTTCTCAACATGAAAATATTGCAAACATGCTGTAATATATAAAAACTGCACATTCTCTTGTCAAGGTGATTAAAGTTATTTTAAAGTTGAAGTTAAATATTTATAAATTAAAAATGACGGATTTTTCATGAAATGGCTTCATAAATATTGATGTTTAGTTTTTAGTTGTTTAGATTTGTAAATGTTTAGATTTATAAATGAATGAAAGCAGCTCAAAATAAACGCATGTTTTCATTTCATCCTGAAGCACAAATACACACAGTACACAGAGGTCACGTGTTATCCTAAAACACACTGGTAGCCTACTGAAAGGACAAAAACGGACCGAGGATCGCATCCTTGGAGTGCCAACGGGCTTATGCAGCTGCCCATTACAAATCCCCGCACAACCATCCAGATGTTCTAAAGTCTGAACTTAGAGCTAAGATATGAAGATATGTGTCTAGAATTAAGTGATAAATTTATTGGACCTCAAGTCAGCAAGTCTCGCAAAAATGACTAAATTCACAACACTTTTGCACTTAGGCTACAACAACTAAAAAATGCGTTTTAAATCACACAAATGAACCAAAGCGTCTATGGATATTTCGGGTGTATCATATATCCCTAAAACAATTGTGCGCAACGATATAAGGCTCGACATAAAAGTGTAAATGATTTCAGTGTCACAGAAAATAATGGAATAAATTAGAGCTCACAGTATCAGAGAACTCTGTTTCTTCCAAAACTGCGATTTATAAGGTCAGCATAATTGTAGTGCCCTGTAAAATTTCACACATGAGTTGCATGTTGCATGCCAATACATTTGGTTATTTTACTGCCATACAGTTATGTTAATGTCTGTTTAGGCAGGTTGGCATTTCTCTCCACCAAGAAAAGAGCTATGACCAAGCTCCTCGTGTGTTCAGTATAAGATTATTCGCTAATTTAATTCTCTCAAAGCCTTAAAATGAAAAACGATCCTGAACAATCGTTTTGGCAATTTCATTCACGAAAGATACCTCTATATTTTGTGACTGTGACTATACAGTTGAAGAAGAAAAAAAGTGTGGTTGATTATTACACAGTTTGTTCTGGAGCTAAATAAATAAACAATTGTTTGCGACATTATAAGGGCATTATAAGGGCACTGCCAGGATTGTACTTCTCACGCACAAATCTTCTCCCAGTATAGCAAAGCCATGCTCAGAATTCTCTAGATAAGTAAAAACTAAAATTCATTTTTTATTTAATATATGGCATTTGATTTGATTTTAGCGAGAGAGCATTTATCGGAATTTTAATGCTTTAAACCTTAATTGGCATAAGTCATATCCAGCTGTACTGATATTGAATGAATGGAAAAGGAGGCTCGTAAATGGCTCTGTTGTTGACATCACTTCAAGACTGAGAAAATTAAGTCACGTATTAGATGGAAATGTTGGCAACACTAAAGAGTGCTCAATATAGCGACAACAAATGCAACAGATTTCTTTTGGTTTTGCCAGATGGATCAGTTTTGCCTCATAATCTTTTAGATCCATTGCATTAAATATTCCGAGAGTTTGTTTTGCTATTTTAACTATAAGCTTTCCACGGCGTGTCGAAAAAGGTTTGCTGATGGTGAGGTAGGCTATTTGAATTTGCTCGGGCAGTAGTTAACACTTGATGGACATTTACCCATGTATGTTAATACTGGTTTCGTCAACCTTACCCTATAGTCATTTGAAAACATGGTGTAGGCCTACCACTACACTCTCAGAAATAAAGGTACAAAAGCTGTCACTGGGGTGGTACCTTTTCAAAAGGTACACTTTTAGGTTCAAATATGTACACTTCAAGTACTAATATGTACCTTTAAGGTACCAAAACGGACCTTTTAGGTACAAACATGTACCTTTTGAAAAGGTACCGCCCCAGTGACAGCTTTTGTACCTTTATTTCTGAGAGTGTAGCTAACAATCATTCAACCCGAGCAAATGACGACCTGAATCTACTGAATTACAAATAAAATAATAAATTCTAAAGTAACAGGTCGAATTACAAAAAATAAATAAATCGGAAATATAAATGTTACTAATGTTAAAAAATAGCAAATTAGACTTACACATTGCTTACAGAAATCTGTACACTTCACTGTAAACTTTAATATTATTTGTAATCAAACCTTAATAAAAAACATTTTTTAATCTTTTAGGTTTTGTAATACACAAACATGTTAATTTAACATCAAATACGTAAATAAAATTCATACAGCTTATCCTCACTTAACCTGGAAATCCAACTTGAGTGCATTCAGATGTAATAATATTACCTCAGCGCAATACTTTATGTCAATGTTAAAAGAGTGATTTATTCCGCGTGAACATAAATATACATTTCAGTGAATTGCTACATATCGCTATATCTAAATTTTCATTCTTATTTCAGTTCAATTTTCATTCGATAAAAAATCGTTTGATATTCCTATATAGCCTATCTTATATAAATATAGCCTGTCTTTTAACTATCTTCCTTTTACTATTTCCTATTTTCAACTCTTCCAGACATGATACAAACTGTAAACCATTTCCCAACTACTCTCGTATTAAAACATTAACACTATAGGAATGTGGTTGTGTTTATATAGTAAATCATGTACCACGGAAGAATAAAAGTGAGCATCTATTCTGACATGAAACTTGCAAAGATATAGCCTATCACAATAACTATCCATACACTGAAAATAAAATGGTAATGTGCTTCAAAAAATGTGCTTCATATGATAACATCTTAAATTATTTGATTTTATTCAAAAAATAAAAATAACAAATATTTAGCGTTACTGAATCAACGTAAATAAATTAGGTTACACCAGCAAAACTAAATTTAGGGTATAAGATCAGGTGAGAATAGCTCTTAAACGCAACAATTGCAGGTTACCATTTTTACATTGGATTGTACTGCTATTCCTACAAAGGAAGTATTGAAACAACCCATTCAAATCTGTTATGTTCAGTTATAGTGGAAATATCAATTTCATAAAAGCTTCGAATAGGAATTACGGGAAAACTAGAACAGAGCAAAGAAAGTTTCCTTTCAATATTTATGACCACTCTGAAGGCCAGATTGTTAGGAAAACCTGCCAATAAGCTGCATTAATTAAGTAATTGAGAGAGGCATTGAACTTGACCTTTAAAGCAAAGATGCAAGCCAGCTTTGGCTAAGTGCTGACCAACTGTACCATGACAACATTGCCTATATATCAATCATTGCACATAATGTCAACTTTGACCGTGATCATTTCTCCGTCGTTGGGGGCCTTTCGTGTGAAGTCGTTTCCTCTCCCCTTTTTCCGGAGGCCTCGCGTTACTCTACAGGTCTATAGACAACCTCTGGCCAGACAAGGTCCAGACTACTTATTGTTTACAAGATGTCTCAAGTTCAACTGTGAAGTCCGCCGCTTAACAAAAGCCTGTCCGAAATGCAGACGTGGGGGAAGAGTTGTTTTAAGGCTAGAGGCAACAGACAATGTGGGGGAGGGGATCTGGACGTGAACTTGAGGGAGATGAGTCTGACATTCCTCACTCAAATAGCTGGCCTGGCATCAACTGCAAAATTGTATCGCTGTATTGTCGTTTTTTTTAATTTATTTTTTATTATTATTAATTTAAACACAAACATGTACATATGCGTATATGGTGCATGCATGGAATATAAGGCATACTGCATCCTCATTCAGACAAAAACGAAACAACTTCAATATTAATTTGCTCATTTTACATTTTATTTTCACTTACACAGTGGCCTGTACATACTTTTTATTGCAGTTTATTGCAGTGGCTACTTTGGAAATTTAGACACGTCTCCAGTTGTTTGGTTTCTTCATCGGCCTCACAGAAAACAAACCCCGTCTTACTCAGAACGACAGCAAAGAAAGAATTTTAGTTCTCAACAAATGTGGCAGTTTTATTGTTAGTCCTGAAATTGGGAAAGCTCTACGCTTTTGTGCGTTTTCAAAAGAGAAAATAGAGTCGCCATTAAATCACAATGTAAACTTAAAAGCAGACGCACCGTTTGTTTGAAAGCTTTTGTCAAGTTCAATGTTAACTAGAAGTGGAAGGAAGGACTTGGACATTTTATGACCCCCTGGGCTGTCTAAGGAAGGTAGGAGTTAAATGTATAGATTCGTGTGAAAAAATAATTTTAGAATTCTTATAACGTTTTACTATCTTTGGCTAAAACAATTAGAAAAGATCGCGAAATGAATAAAGACCTGCTGACGTCCGACAGAAGTGACAAAGTTTTATTGAATCAGAACTCATATAGCCTAATTGTTAAACTTTTGTGCGCTTTTATGCTATGCTCCGACTACAAATCAAATTTAACAAAAGATCGACACACAATAAGACCAGGAGCCACGGCCTGAGAAGCTAAGAAGGTTATTCATACCAAATCACTTCACCTGGAAGCTATGCTAAAGCTTAATGTTTAAAATATATTTGCAAAATGCAGACTACTGAGCATATACTCGTGTTTGACCAAATATACAAATTGGGCATTTCAGTTTTACGCCGTGATCACGAGAACTAACCACCGCAGAAGGTTGCCATCCATTTTTTCCAGAAAATACAATTTAACCAGTAGGCCAATCAGCATCAATTCGTTGTTACTTAAATTGATGCAAGTAAATAAAACCTTTCTATGCTGACCATTTACAGCTGCGGATGTAGACTGAATAAAGAAATAAGGAATAACACAACTTTAAAGTGGACTGGAGCTTGCCGAAGGTGACAACGTGAAGCCGCTGAGTAACGACGGACCTTTTACACCCTTACTAATCTAGACCGACATTAAGTGCAGGTAGCAAAGGCAATAGACTGCGGCTCTGTTCACTGTCTGACAATTAAACTGCTCGGACTTGGGCAGAAACGTAAATTAGGCCTGCTGGAGACTATAAACAAGATCATCGTACATAAATCTAGGAATGGTGAGGAAAGAAGTAACTTTACATTTCTGAGCACAAGAGTTAATATAAAGCGGTATATAAGAAGGCACCCAGAGTATAATTTCAGTGTACACTTATGCATCCAGGCTTATTATAAAATCACTATCGTTTCATTTGGCGTGAATTGACAGACAATTTGCGTTCAAACGTGAAGAGCCCCAGCAAACTGTGGAAGGTGATGATGGTATTCTTGAATATTCATAGTTTCGGGAAAGACAAAAGCTATTTCTTATCTTTAAGCATGTGACTTTCAAGGTCAAGGTTAAGGGCTGATTTAGTAGGCTACATCTTCTGTAGTCGAGCGCCCCCTCCTTTTCTGCCAACATCAAAACACCGCCGCTCCTGCTCTAACCGTGAGGAGGAAATCCCATATCGTTATGTTTAAAAACCAGTGTGCATCCTTTATGAATGCATACGAAAACTTTAAGGATACATACAGCGACTGGTAACTTTTTGTTATAAAATATCATAATAAATATTTAAAATGTTAACAAAAATTCTAAGGCGCTTTGAGTTACTTGCTCAAACGCCGCACATTGTAAAACAATAAAGTACTTAACTTTCCGAAGGCTCCAATAATGGAAGCGATATTTCTGCTGAATCATACGACCAAATCTGATGTAAAATGTCAAGATATAAATACGATATTTTTTACATTGCCTCAAATGAATGCGTAGCGTTCGAAATAAAACAAAAGTAGCCTCCAAACAGCTGCATATATAGGAATCAATAACGAAGTGCTGTAAATAGTTTTAAAACAATTTCAAAATAATGGCAGAAACTATTTGTTGATTTCTTTTACATTGTTATCGATGACAGCATTAATTTTGCAACAGAGGACTATAAAGAGGCATTACGCAACGCTCAATAAGAATAATACATAAAAACACCGACTTACTTTGCTAGAAAACACAATGGAATTAACACATTTATTAAGGTTTGTGATATATGTTATTGTGTTTTACAAGCGATATAAACATAGTATATAAGTACTGACAGGTATTGGGTAATAAGCTATAAGACTAATACAACAACAACAACAACAACAACAACAATAACAACAACAGCACTGACATACCTAACATTAAATGCAAGCTAAAGAGGACAAAAAGACTTCAAACGAACACAGTTACATATAGGCAGGCACGTGCGTAATTTACAAGCTATATTGTCCTTTCATGGTTTTTTTCCATTTCATTTAGATTATTCATTTTTGAGTCCATCCATTTATTTGTTTGGTGTAAATGCGCTGGGAAAAGAAAACATTCAGTCCCAGTCCAAGAAAAGTCCCCGCGACGACTTTTTGTTTCTCTGAATTTCAAGTCACCGAGAAAAACAAAGATTCAGCTCTGCACTATGGCGCGCTGGTCTTAACTTTGGCAATGAATTTTTTTTCCTTAACCCTCCTGTTTTGAAACCAAATAGTGATTTGACGCTCGGACAAGTTGGTTACCGCTGAAATCTTTCTCCTCTTGTCCTTTGTGATGAATTTGTTGGCTGCATATTCTTTCTCCAGTTCCTTGAGTTGTACTTTTGTGTACGGTATCCGCTTCTTTCTACCTCGACGGAATGAGCCCCCGTCATGTTGGTGGGCCACAACATCTGGAACGAATAACAAAAAGGTTTATTATTAATGGGCTCATTCATTTTCTAACTAAACTACATTTCAACAAATTTTACATTTGCAGATTTTCGGAGTATTTCCATTTAATTACCAAATCATTTTAGAAGCTAAATTGTTACTTTTTGTTTAACGTGTTGTATTTGTGTTCTTTAGACAATGAAGGCACACTGGTGCTCTTGTTTCTGATATTTCAAACCTGTGTCTACAAATAAAATCTGTCTTCTGTCTGATCAGAAGAGTAATATCCTTTTGCTTAGATATTTGAGAGAGCTTATGCTATACCGTAAGAACGCGTAAGAATTTTTATTTATTTCGAACATTCCCATTTCAGTCGTAAAATGGTTTAAAATGTACCTGCTAATGCAGACTTCCAGAGATGGCCCGCCTGGCTCTGGTCCTTGGAGCAATACATCTGACTGCCCCATCCGTTAGCCAGAGCCCAGGGCTGGTAGCTATCCATAGGCAGGAGACTGTCGTGTCGCGGCTCTCCGGTTCCAAGCGTCTGTACCACTGACACGTCCAAATAACTGGCCATGGACTGGTAGGGACTGGGGTAGCTGTGGTAAAAGGCGAACTCTTTAGCCCTGCTGGGATATTCTTCAGATGTGACCGGGGTATCCATGTATTTCTCTGCAGTGTAGCTGAGTGCACTCGGCTGCGTGCAGGACTTGAGGGAACCCCGCCCCATTCTGCAAGGATAATAGCTGTTTCCAAAATAGCCGTACGGATGGGACCGGTGGACGAGGCCTGAGGAACCGTTGGGCAAGGTGTGCACTGCTTGCCTGTCTCTGCAGAACTTGAAGTCGATACGTCCACAGTGGGATAGCTGGAGCCGTGGACGAGGCTAGACGGGTGGCCACTCAAAGCCGAGTGGGCCATCAGATTCCTGCACTGGTTGGCCGCAAAATTGCCGCTTCCAACCAGACCCTCCATGTTCTTCAGCTCATCCAAGTTGTTTTCATACACAAACATAACCGTGTCCGCCCAGCGAGGATTCAGGACCAGGGAGGTGGTCATAGCACGCTCACCATTCGGACGGAAAATTATGTTGCAAAGACTCAAGTCCGAAGCAGGACACTCAGTTACATTGGTACAGCTGCATTGACGCAATGGACTTCAGTCTGCATTGCAGTGCCTTCATTGGATAAGAGCTGTACCACGTGACGCATAAAATAAACCTTGACTGAAGAATGTCAAAGATTTTTTTTTTTTTTGTTCAAGCCTGGGTTCAATTTTTAAAAGTAGTCTTCAAATACTGCCTTATTTGCATTGCATTTATGCATTAATACCCTAATACGCTTCCTTTTCTTTAACTCACTGAGCAATCAATCGCATTGTTTTTTTTGTTTGTTTTGGGTTTTTTTTTTTTTTTTTTGAAAAAGAACTTCTGCACACATGTTGCTTTTTGTTATTTTAATGTTAATTCGTTGTAAGAAGATATATTTTAATCCTAATCATTTCGTTCAACAAATATGTTGTTATAACATAATATATGTTGATAACCTATTAAAAGGGTTTAAATTTATTTCTTATACTTGTTCATGTGTCATCTTACGCACTGAATATATCATCTGAACTGAAGAGATACGCGTACTTACATGAAAATAATATAATTTATATAGATATATTCCTGGCTGCTCCCTTGCTGATCATCAAATGCTATAGCCTAACGATTTCTCCCAACATCTCATTGCAAAAAGCAATAGAAATGTTTAAATGGGTCATACTTTTTATTTAGGATTTAATTACACATTGGCCAAGCATGAGCTGGAATGCCTTTAAATCATTACAGACATTTTAAAGGCCCATAATCAGCAGTGCCAAATGTATAAATTATTTATCATTACCATAAAAAATGAAAAATCATAACTTGTTTCATACATACGCTTGAACAACGCATCGTACCGTTTTATGAAATGTCATACTTGAAATAATCCACTGAAATAAAGGGGCAAAAGAAATTCAAAATATTAAGTTGTTACTCAAACGTCTCTGTCGCCACTCTGGTGCGTTTCAGCATTTTTAGTTTTAAAACAAAAATATAGACTTAGAATTGCAGCTTTACAAAATATATAAATTATTATTACAGATTTTGCAAGGTTTTGTTGGAAGGTTTCTAAAAAAATTTTTTTTTTTTTAAATTATTAAAAAAAAAAAAAAAACTTGTGCGCATATTTTTGTCACATTTTATCAGTGACTAGACATTTTCCCCTAAAAACATATTTTTAAAAACACAAATGACTAAGACCAGTAACCCTTTTTCTTCAACCAAAACTCAGCATTTTACCTCTGGAAACCGTGATCCTATGAACAAAATAAACCATCAAGAATCAAATTAGTATAAATCCAGATGCGTGTGAATGAGATTTCGTCTGTAAGCAAAAAGCAAAGCTCTCGGGTCTACAAGAAAGCTGTGCCTAAACGAGCAAATATAAAAACACATCCACGTGGAAGATTTAAAAAATGTGTGTATATATATATATATATATATATATATATATATATATATATACACACACACACACATACACACACGCAAGCACGCACTCTGATATTTTGAAATATTGTTTCAGAGGCTAAAAACTTGCATGACATGTCATTGTGTATGGAAATAAATATTGAAAATTGTGTACAGGGAACAACAACAGCCTTCCCCTTTAATGCGCCTTCCCACACACACCTCCCCAGACTGTCGTCTTTACATAGAGGTCAGGAAAGGCCCTCAAGGTCAAGGCCAAGTTTAAAGGGATGAGTATAGCCCTCCCTGAAGGGCCTGTTTAGGAGGCAATGATAGACGCTGTCCCTCCTTAGGCAAACTATCCAAGTTCAAGGTCTCTGAATCTAGCTGGAATAATAAAGCGGCCTGCAGGTAAACAAAATTGCTTAAATTTCAAAGAAAGTACTCAAGCAGTCATACTCAGAATGCAATTTACGTTACTTGAAACTGAACTGATCTGTCCTTAAAAAAAGACGAAAATAATTCACCACCCTTTTTTCATGTTGTTTAAACGCTGTGCATCATCAGCGCATTTCCATTACCACTGCACAGCTGTTACTCTGGGTTCAAGACACGAGCCACTCTGTTTGTAGTCAGAGCTGAGCAACCTCACAACACGTTGTGCTTGTGCGAGGCAGCTACTGTACCCAGGAAATGCCATAATGGTTTAATTGTAAAACGCCCTGCCCACGTGCAAGGGGTCTTACAAGAAACTGTGTGTACAGTCCGCGTCCAGCATGAATTAACTTACATCTTCAGAAGACAGACACATATGTATACATTATGGACAGGGTAAGTTTGATAATCAGCATATTAATACAACATTAAAAACAGTTCCAGCGTAATGCAAGCTAAAAAGTTCAAATGATAGCTGAAGAATATGAAGAGTACTGAGTGCGCAACGCGAACTTGAAATGAATAGTTTTGCGCTGTAAGCTTTAGATGAAGTGACTAAAAGTTTCACGTGAACCGATGTAGTTAATTATATCAAAAAGCAATATTTCTTTTAAACGTAAAACAAAAAGGTAGCTACCCTACAGATGATGTGAGCGGCGTTTCTTTGCCAAACAGTTTACTTTTCCACCGGTGTTAACGTCTGCATACTTAATGGGATGCACACTTAGATCACGGAGAACCAAAAGTTATGCATGATTTGTCATCTGAAATGAAATTACAAGAAACGTTCAAGTTCATTTCTTTTTCTAAATCGCCTTTTTGATGCATATCAAACACTACAGTGAATGGTTTAAAATGAATAACTTTAGTATCATATAAATTTAAGTTCAGTTATGCAGGAGATATAATGAATACTATTTTATGCCCGTTTAGTGAGCTGGTAACGCTTATAACAATAAAAATTTGAAAAATACAGCGACACGATTCGTGGCATCCTTGCAATACTGCTTATTAGTATTTCATAGTTTTAACGTTTTTCTGCATAGATTTATTTTCACATTTTTAACGTTTTTCTGTATAGACCAAGTGCAAGTACGTTTCCATAAAGCGACAATAGCTATAGGCGACAACATGATCTCTTCATGAAAATTATAGAGTGCATTGAGCAATTTACTGTATAGCCTGTGAGTCAGGCGGCCGTAGCTACAGTAAAAGTGCTTAGAAAAACAATAGACATTGTTGTTATTGTCATTTATATATTACTCTGAGCACTGAGCACACATTTAGTCACCATGTACTCACACTCATGTCGTTGCAAACCTCTGCAACTTTCTGTTGGAACACAAAATAAGATATTCTGGACAATGGACAAATGACTTACACTGTATATGGACAAAAACAATACACTTGAGACCTTTTTTCAAAATATATTCTTGTGTGATCCACGTAATAAAGAAATGCGACACAATTTTTCGTTTTTGTGTGAACTAACCTAACTGTCTAAAACGTTTAAGGAAACACACGACAAAGAACTCTGTTGATTAAATAGCAAAGTGTTTATTCCTGGAAAGGGTCATTTTGAACTGTAGTATAACTATTATTGTATTATAGAATTTTTAATATTTAAAACTGAAAGATGCAATGTCTCTCATAGGATTTTAACATAAATTAAATTGGTTGGGGGTACCAAAACAGTTTAACAAAACGTTAGTATAGCACGCAGACTGCCTACATAAATGGACTGCATGTTTTCCATCGTGTTTTACAGCAGGCTTTATCTAAGCGTACAAACAATGCGCCAATTATGGAGCGCCCTATAGCTCGACCACTCGATAGCGCATGCGAATCAAAAGGAACTTTACCATTGACAGTTGAAAAAGAGTTTATCAGAGACTGTATTCGATATTAAATTGTGACGTATTATTATTCACATGAAATATGATACACCCTGCAATATATTGTAAATAAATAAATAAATAAATAAAGTGAGTGAGCGGCTCCCACTCATATTCCTCACGCATCTTCCTCAATGTCAGGTTAAAATCTGCTTTATTAACCTAGTCTGTAGCATGGCAGTCACATATTACATATTTATAATTATGACAGTTACAACAATGCTTGGACCACTCAAACCAGATCCTAAGAAAGGTTTTTCTTTACACTTGTAAGATATGGAGCAATTCGCTGCAGTGAGGATGCGGATGGTGTGCATAGATATATTCTACTGTTCCGCGCAACTCTAAATTATTAAGCCACTTTCAATAATAATAAAAATAATATAAATTCACATCGCATTGTCACAGTTTCCGAAATATCAATGTAAATACACTACGTTAAAGAGCCTGAATGTAAATAAATGTTACATCCACCTACAAATCAAATTCAATGATGACAACAAAACTGGAAATTCTGTAGTGAAAAGAAAGAGTCACATCGCCAATTAATACTGGCATTTTTGTGTCCAAGCAACACCATTGATGCATGGCTACTAGACCCACAGTTTAAAACTGAGGTCCCACCAAGAATTCCATCCAGTTAAATCATACATTCCTACTATGAGCGCCGCATCCCTCAATCTGTTCAGAGGCGCCTTTACTTGGACCTTTGTTCTGCTTGAGAATGCGCAAGGAATTGGAAAAATCGATAGCGAAGTTTTAAAACCCAAACACATTATAGTTTTAAACACTGAGTTACAAAAACAAATGTCAAGGTGTTCATCTTTCACAGTTAAAAATGACAAGATACTGTATGCATCTCTATCCTAAACGCCAACTGGTTTGAGGTAGGCTATATAGATATTCAGAATTTAAGTTAACATATTCACCTATATAGTCAGAATCCAGAAGGGATGAAATCAAAATAATAAAAATCTTAAGGTTAAATGCATAGACTAAAAGTTTGTTTCAGCATTATTATCTAGGAGACATGGCAAATATCAAGGAAATATAGAAAGAACAGTGGTGATAATGTGAGGACAATGTATGCTTCATCCTAATCAGAATAGAATAGTCATCAGAATCAGAATAGTCCCTGAGATTTTGATAATAAACCTGTATATGTGAATTAGAACACCGGGCTGCCTGTAAAAACATGTCCTTATGCAACTGATCTAAGTACAGTGAAAATGGTGAAAAATTCACCTTACGAATAAATAAAAAAAGATGAACTTTCTGTATTTATAAAGTCGCACTGAAAGTTTCAGTATAGTAGATGGTAGACAGAAAAACAGAGAGAAAGAAAGAATAGCTAGAAAGATGGGAGAAGTTACCTCTGCTGTTATGACCAGAAAGTATTTGCATTCAGTAATAATTCATGGAAGCCAATTTCTGCAGGGTTGGTGGGATATGGGCCTCAAATTACTGTGGCAAGGTAGAAAAACACTGAATCTGTGGAAACGAGAGGATAGGAAAATATTAAACAATTTTTGTTCAAATTATCTGAATGTTAAGCCTTAAATGCAATTATGCAAGGTGAACTCACAATCCCTCTGGAAAGCACCACAACCTTGGACTTCTGTGCAGATTTCTTTGTTTCCAAAAAAAAATTTAAATATATAAATAATATATATGTAAATATCTAAATATATGACTACTGCTTTTAGTTTGCTTCCAAAATGCCTAAATTCATTAGACAACATAAAATCACATTCATCCAAACAGCTTCCTAGACAATAAAACTCTCACAGCTTTCTGATAATGGCTGATCTTAATGACAATCTTTTGGTAAGAGTGTGGGAACATTCCAATTTTATGCACATTTCCCAAAATATTCTTCACATGCAAGCAATACATGCTTGATAAGAGTGCTATATGTTCATTATGTATTTACATGATACCTTAAAACAGCATATTACTTGTGACTTCATTAGGATGAATACAAGAAAGTAGGAATATAAGCTTTGTCATCTTTATCATTATTCTTTCATTGCGAAAGAATGCTACAATGCAAAAAAAAAAAACATTAATAGCTTGCAATTACTGCACCACACTTGTAAATATACAGTGTCTGTGAAGAACTTGAAGTGCTTTTGAAAAACAACTTTTAATTCTAGTCAATGTACAAAAAATGTACCAGGATACAGATAAAACAGACTGTCACTGGGACAATACCCTTAAAAGATGAATATTTCGCATCTTAGATCAGTAAAATGTACACTTAAAGGGACAGTTCACCCCAAAATGAAAATTCTGTCATCATTCACCCACCCTCATGTTGTTCCAACCTATATGAGTTTCTTTCTTCTGTTGAGCACAAAATAAGGTATTTTGAAGAATGCTGGTAACCAAACAGTTGACGGTAGTACAGTGGCCCAGTAGTGCACAATACAACACAATTAAAAAAGCAAAACATAAGCTCACAACACAACAAAATTAAAAAGCAAACATAAGCTCACAACACAACGAAATTCGGTGACAACACAACGGAAATGCTCCCGACCACTAGGGGGCAGTTGGTCTGCAGAAACGGGCAATTGTAGCATGTCATGGGTATTCGCGGGCGCCGCCGGGCGTCCAGTGTTGCCGGTTGCGGTTTTTTTGGGCTACTTTTATAATGTACCGTGGCTGCCTAAAGTGAAGACTGATCCTTATGTGTATAATACTTGGAATACATGCCTGAATATACCAGGCAACATAAGAACAGAGAGAAGGATGTCACAAACTATTACATGACATGAGTTTTACCCACAGCATAAGATGTTGGCTTTTACACCGCAGAAATACACAGGACAATAGCCAGTCAAAGCATGCATGTCTCTTATAAGGCTGCATGTTCCGCGTGTCTCTGTTTATATGAATAGCACAGTTTTTTCTACTACACAAACTCAAACACACCTGAGGTTCACGGTGATTTCAACGTCACACTTTATCAACTGTATTATCTCCAGAACCAAAACATTCAGTAAAAACATGTTTTCATTTAAAAATCGATTAGATCAATCTTGTGGCATCTCGAGGAAGTATCGGTGTTTCACTGACAACACTGCTCCCTAGTGGTCGGGAGCATTTCCGTTGTGTTGTGGCTTGCGTTGTGTTGTGAGCTTATGTTTCCTTTTTAATTTCGTTATGTTGTGAGCTTATGTTTTCTTTTTTTAATTGTGTTGTGTTGTGAGCTTATGTTTGCTTTTTAATTTCGTTATGAGCTTATGTTACCTTTTTAATTTCGTTGTGTTGTGAGCTTATTTGCTTTTTTCATTTCATTTTGTTGTGAGCTTATGTTTGCTTTTTTAATGTCAATGGCTACCGTCAACTGAGAGGTTACCAACATTCTTCAACATATCTTCTTTTGTGCTCAACAGAAAAAAACTTGCTCACACTTTAGTTAACTATGACTTTTGCCTCAAAGTCCTAATTTGCTGTTAGTAGTTAGTAAGGTAGTTGTTAAATTCAGGTGGATTAAGGGATCTAAAATATTAGTATAAATCATTATTATGCTTTATAAGTACTAATAAACAGCCAATATGCTATAATGCTAATAAGCAACTAGCTAATAGTGAGAAAAGTGTTACCAAGAACTTCTGAGTAAATGATGATAGTTTTCATTTTTGGGTGAACTATCCCTTTAAGGCACTGCTATGAATCTTTTAGGGGTTAAATAAAGTACAAATATGTCCTTTTGAGGGTATTTTCTGATATTTTAAGTTGATTCATGTAATCATATTTTTTCTATCTATTTCTAATCCTGAAATGTTTTTATTTCAAACAATTAATTGAAGTGCAGGGCATATTTAGGGTTGATATGTGCAGTTAGGGATGTGCATTATGTGCATAAATTTTGCACAGGATAATCCGTTTTGCAAAAATAATGATTAAATTATACAAAGCTAACTGAATGCTGATAACCTTGTAAATGTCTTATTACTGATTTTGTAGCATTTAAGGGACGACAGGAACATATTGTTGAGAACACTAAACTGTAACACAGGCTACTTTTGAGCTGGAAGCATAATGAGCATTGCCGATACGAAACTTAGCCTAATCATGCAACAGCCAATCAAAAAGCTCAAAAAGACCTTTTGGATCATTGTGGAATTATTTAAACATAAATATGTAATCAAAAATTGCATTCAAATATGTACATAACACGTATTATGATTATTATTATTGACAATTTTATCCTGCTCTTTCTGTACAGTTTAAATTTCAGTTAAAATCAGACACACCTGAACCAGCGCATCACGACCTTTACTTGAACAGCCAGGTGTGCTGGAGCGGAAAAACTATAATGTGCAGATCACCAGAATTGAGTGTTCTTGCGGTACTACGTTAAAGGTCCACGTGAACCCGAAGCCTTGTGGATCACTGTATATCTGCTTTTTGCATGCAGCAATGATAGTCACCTCTCTAGCGGTTAAAGAGGCAGGTGATGCTATGAGTCCCGATTTAGGAATATGAACGCGCCACTTTGTACTAAACATCCATACCATGTGAAATTTTGGAACAATAAACCATTTTCAAGAACCGTCACAATCAAAGTAGGCCATAAATCATGCATTTTGGACGAAGAATTCAGCTTCAGAGCAAATTTCTGTACAGATTTATAAAATGTGTCCTTGAGTCCAGCGCTAACAGTTTGTTCAGGTGTACTACAGTACAGATATTATAATAAAGTGTGGCTGCATTGCTGCACAAAGCGAATAGCCTTGATTTAAACCTCTAAAAGAAGAAGATGAAGAGGAAGAGGAGGGAAAGCAAAAGGACTGCAGAGCAAAGGTAGCGCAAAGGCACCCATGTAACATATCCTGAAATATCTTTAGTTTTTCTTATGCATATAAGAAGAAGAAGAAGAACACATTTTAATTAAATTACTTTTTGCCCTTCATTGTACAGCCAAGTAGAACAAGACAAGACATTTACTTTCAATATTTCGAATAACGGATCGTTTATAATATTTAAAAGAAACTTATTAAAGTAGACATCTAAACATTAGATGGACTTTCATAATTAAATATATTTTCTACAGTGAAGGTCAGGAAAAAAAATAGCACTAATAGAAAACTATACAGTCGAAATTTACTGTATAAACTAAAAATAAAGTATTTTCAAAACAATACCAAAAGCACAAAAAAGCGTAGGTCTGTTTTTTTTTTTTTTTTTTTTGTATGTAGCTACGAACAAAAGTACAAATTAATAGGGCAACAAATAAACAGAATCTGAAATAATGCAGTGTCTGCTGAGATTATGTAGATGACAGCAGTTCTATGCGAAGCACCCAAATAGACACGCCCACAAACAGTGCATTTCTTGGTCATTGTTTACTGATCAGTAACAGAGACTTCTTTTTCAACAATTATCAGATAATAGGAAGTTAAGTCAGCCAAACATAGTATTCTATTTTTTTTTAAAGTGGAACGCACACACAGGTTTGTCCGTTCATGGAAAGGCTATTTCTGTCACCTCCACGCGATATCTGCGCCAGTCTCCAGCCAGGTACAGGCTACAGCCCTGGTGGAGCCTTTCCCTTAACTGACAAGTGATCAAAGCACTGGTGTATAACAATACAACAGTCAGTTTGATAGGCCAAGCTGAAGCGCCACTGATGAAGCATATGTTTGAGAGACTGTCTGAATACTGGATATGCCACAGTCTGCGTCACTGGGGAGCCCGGTCTCATGAAAATGCGTATAAATAGTACGCCAAATAAAAATTGAAACTCGTGTTATTGATATGCAAAAATCGACTTTGGCTTGCATATGATACGCACGTGTTTGGCGTACATATGATACGCATCTACCCCACAACCCTAATCCTACCCATTGCGTGTCAGATGCACGCCAAAGTCATTTTTTTTCCTTTATAAACAGTACGCCAAATCGAAACCTAAACTCGTGCTATTGACACATTTTCATGAGATCGGGTTGGAGCTAAATACATATAAAATAGGAATGATAAAAGCTTCAGTAATGTTAATCGCAAACCTTACTCTACACATAATCCAAAACTACTGTTCTAAAACAGGAACGGGAACACATAGGCTACTGAATTGCAAAATACAGTAGGCCTACCTATATGTTTATAAATATAGGCTACTTTGATTTGAAATATGAAATATGAAACCTAAATCAATAAATCTAAAAAGAAAAA
Organism: Onychostoma macrolepis; assembly: GCF_012432095.1. Classification (NCBI taxonomy): domain Eukaryota; kingdom Metazoa; phylum Chordata; class Actinopteri; order Cypriniformes; family Cyprinidae; genus Onychostoma; species Onychostoma macrolepis. Next base: position 43,344,498 of record NC_081157.1, on the reverse strand, counting down.
AGAAAAAGGGTCTGAGTGACATATAACCTTAATTTAAGCCTAGGTGTCCAATCAAACCACAATGGTAAATACAAAAGCCCTTAATGATCCACGTCGCGTGCAGTCACATGACATTTTTATCCTGTCTGTACCTGCACTGAAGCACGTATCATTGACGTTTCTGATTAGCAGAGGGCATTAGCAACGCCATGATAATATATCAATAGTAAGTACACTGAAAATATTCAGCAGGCTCGCTTACGTTCACTCGCACTTGTTCGTGTTGTTAAGATAAACTTATGTAGGCTACTGATAGATAGGCTATAAGAAAGTTTCAATAGTTCAGCACCTTTGGGTCTGACAGCTCCTGTAACGATGCAAATAGATTGTTCACCCAAAAATGAAAATTGATCAATTATTAATCCTCTCGTGTCGTTGTAAATCCTGTATGAATTTCTTTCCTCTACATATGATCCTAAATAACACTGGACTCCATTGACATTGAACAATAGCCTACACTTTTTTCCACACAAAAGGAGGAAATACATTTAAGTATCGAATTACATGAGCCTGAGTAAATGTATGTAATAACATGAGCATGAGTAAATGTATGGAATTACATGAGCATGAGTAAATGTATGGAATTACATGAGCATGAGTAAATGAATGGAATTACATGAGCATGAGTAAATGTTTTTTTTTTTTGTGTGTGTGTGTGGGGGTACTGTAACATATGCTGCGGAAAAGGCTTTGTAACTACTTAATAAAATATCGTCCGGCATTTATTACAGTAACCAATGCCAGCAAATTCTGTCTGGCAACGTTTTTTGTTTGTTATAAAATTAGTTGATGCTCGAATATTCTGACAATTTTCCAATTATTATTATTTTTATATATATAAATCTTTATCTTACGTATATTTATACGGCTCCTGAAACGCTTTCATCTCTCTATGATAAACTGTAGACCTCTGCAATTTAGGAACATTAGGATTCTAATGATTGACTTCCAAAAATACAAACATCAAACGCCAAGGAACAATCAGGGTTGGCCTATCTCGACGGGGAAGCCACTGTGACAGTATGCAAAGGGAGGTCGATCTTAATTCTCCATAACAAAAAAGTACAAAGGCCGGTCGGAGACCAAAGACAATTTAACACCTCCCTCTGTCCGCGCGCCCCGGCGGCGCCTCAGCGGATAGAGCGCGTCTCTCATTAGTAACAAGATGGGACGACCTGAAAGATGCAGAGGTGAGGGAGGAGGGGGGTGGACAGCGACTACAAAAACAACTCATCTTTCCCTTCATAAACGAACTTGGCTCGGAAGACAAGCAGTGACGAGGAGAGATAATTCCTTTTTGGGGAGGGCCTGGTCTGGGACTGTTTTGAGGACTATGAGAAGCTTGTGAAAATCCATTTGGGGAATATTTGGATTGCGGACGTGGATATCAACGATAAAATGCGTAAGTAGCCTGCAACATTCATATTTTAACAGTAGGCATGGAGGAGGAATTAACACGTTTTTGTTTTTTTTTAGAAAATGCGCCTGGTACTTGATATGTTGTCACATTTAAGTCAAGTATATAGGCCTACTGTGCAAAATCGACATCTGTGTAGCGAGTTCATTAAGGAAATTGGGAGTTTATTGAAAGCCCGGTCTTTCTGATTGTAAATGTGCTACACGCAAAGTAAACGAATGCCTAATGTGAAGTAAACTTTTCAGTAGCAGAGGGCAGGGAGTCGCCAGAGTCTACTGTTGCTCATGCTGACAGTGATCAAGGAGAGGAAGAGTGCCCTCGTATTTCACTGCTGAATGGGATAGACCAAAGTCGGCGGCACCGGACTGCTTTCACGAGGGAGCAGCTGACCCGTCTTGAGCAAGAATACTGTAAAGAAAGTTACGTGTCTCGACCCAGACGATGCGAACTGGCGGCAGCGCTAAACTTGCCCGAGACCACAATAAAGGTAATTCACGATGCAGACCTTTTCATGCCACTCTCAACCTCTGGCCCAACAAAAGCTTCTCAGGACCAACAGGCAGCATTTAAAGTGCATTTAAAAAGCGCTCATTAAAAAAAGAAGAAGTTGAGACTAACTTCTGATATTTATCAATATATATATTTTTACATTTTAATTTCATTTACACTCTTTAAAATCAATGGTTCCACAAAGAACCTTTTCAATCCATAAAAAGGTCATTTACGGTGGAAAAAGGTTCTTTAGATTATTAAAATGTTCTTCACACTAAGAAAAAAATGGTTCTTTTAAGAACTGTTCACTGAAAGGTTCTTTGGGGAACCGAAACTAGTTCTTCAATGGCATCGCTGTGAAAATGCCTTTTGGAACCTTTATTTTTAAGAATGTAAGAGAGGATTGTTTGTGTATCTTGTGAGGCTATGGGTTACAGTCAACCCAAGAAACCATAAAATCAGACACCTGATCTCCATCCCTGCTGAAACTGAAAATTTTATTGTACATCTACCATTACCTAATCCCACCAACATACTGTGTCCTTTACTAAGACCATTTATCCCTCTGTTTCATTATAGGTCTGGTTCCAGAACAGGAGGATGAAGGACAAGAGGCAGCGTCACAGTCTGAACTGGCCTAATCCACTGGACCCAAACCTGTGTGCCTTCATGGTGAGTCAAGCGGCTGCTGGACTCCCCTACCCACTGCTACCCCGCTTGCCCCTTCATCTATACTCTCATCTGGGCATGGGTAGCCTCTCAGGTTATACAAACCCCTACAGTGCCACCGCAAGGCCAGTGGACACTTTGCACCTCCCTCCCTCGACCTACCCCTGGCTCAGTGGACTTCCACAACCTGCTCTCTATTCCCCCGTCCAGACAATGCACCATCCCGCAGGATGCCACTGTCCTCACTGCCTGCACTGGAGACCAGACCACCTGCTTAAACCTAGAGGGGGAGCTAGGACAGCCACACAGCCCAAAACCTTTGGCAGTGCTTCAGGATAAAAGAATAGCGGCGTCTTTGGCATGTTAAAAAGATAGTTTACCCAAAAAAGAAAATTTTACATTTACACACCCTCATGTCGTTCTAAACCTGTATGACTTTCTTTCTTCTGTGGGACACAAAAGAATATATTTTGAAGATTTTTTTTGTCCATGCTATGAAAGTTTAAGGCTGTCGTATTTATGCATATGTACAGTTATTCAGAATCTATATCATCACTCATGAAGAGCTGTTTTGTTGTTTATCTTCCCATAATATAGAAAACAGTTTTGCTTACTTTCATAAAATATGTGATCTTTTGAAGTTTGTTTATAAACATTTTTCATCTATTGACATTTTTGCACCTGAACACTGTGGTAGATGAACTTGTGTACATATATGCTTTCCAAAAATATATATGACAAATTTGACTATTAAAAATATTTATGGAAACATTTTACTTGATGTATTTCTGCCTTTTCTTTGCCAGATAAATAATAATAATAATAATAAGTTTGTAGAAGGACAGAAAACAATTAATGCTCTACTCATTAACATTCTCAAGCTTTTACAGCCAACACGACTCTAGTAATTCACACCAACACTTTTGTCATTGTTTAACACCAACCTGTTGACTAAACAGCACTGTAATCTTAAAGACTACTTATCAACTTACAGACACAAAGCTCCTGTCATTATACTCCATCCTAGACGCAACCTGCTGAATTATGATCTTGAAAATCTAAAATCAAACAGCCTGTAACCAGACAAAACATCAACAGGTGGACAGCAGTGTCTGAGCCTCACAGACCTTGCTCTAATAAATAATGTCTGCAAGTGTGCATGTGAAAAGCCTGAATTAATGCATAAAATATGACAGTGGCAGCAAAACAGACTTAAGCCACACTTAAAAATATATGAATACATGCATACAAAAACAGTTCTTTGGCTCAGAAAGCATGCATTAAACTGATTGAAATGGCAGTAAAGACATTTATAATGCTACAAAAGATTTCTATTTTTATTTTAAGAAATGTTTCTTGAGCAGCAAATTAGCATGTTAGAATGATTATATAATATTAGAGTAATGGCTGCTGGCAATTCAACCATTCCATCACAGGAATAAATTCCATTTTAAAATATATTGAAACAGAAAACAGTTAATTTTAAATTGCAATAATATTTCATAATATTTCAGTCGGTTTTGACTGAATAAATGCAGCATTAATGAGTATAAATCAAGCTCAAACTTTTAAATGGTAGTGGTTAAATTTACTGTAAGGCTAATGAGTTCTAGCTACCGTTGTCTATAAAATGATGACTTTTAAGAATATCCTACTTAAAACCACATACACACAGCCAAAAGCGGATAGACAGCCCTGTTTCCAACACACCACACTAGAAATTAGCAATTAAGCTGTTGATAAGGTGAACAGCATTATAGCAATGGTTATGTGAATGAAGGCACCTGCTGAATATCCAGGTGTGTTGGCTTATTTTACCTGCACCTGCTACAGGTGAATTCTAGTTGAAAGGGTGCTGAATCTGTGTCTCAGTGTAAATTAACCTCGTCTGGCTTGTGTCACAATAACCCTTACAAGAAAATGAGCTGAATGCTGTACATACAATCTGATTTGTGGCTACTAATACAATTTCTGTGCTGTAAAAACTACAAGGAAAAGTGTGCTGACTCATATGGATCAAATAGTTTTTGGTATTTGTAAGGAATGTCGTAGCATTACTAAGGTATTTGGTATTTGTAAAATAATAAAAATTAGCCTACACAGTAAAATGTATCCTTAATATGGGTGCATGTATACTGCTATCACATCTCCTCATGTTTAGAGGTGTAAACTCCAACACTTTGGATGCTCAGATCATTAGAGACTAACAGTCTGCAGTACCCTTGTCTGAGTCTGACAATAACTCAATGGGTGACGTCTGCAGTAAAGCCCCGGCAATAGGTGGGAAATGACAGTAAAAAAACGACTGCTTAAAACGACTCTGAATTGCCAGTGATGTGGTAAATTGGGACAGACTGTAAAGAGATTCTCCTCTATGGTGACTGTGGGAACACCGATTGAGCACACAGTAGCGGATCTTTTGTCTGGAGAGCACTGCCGTGTGATTTTTACAACTTCCTGCTCTTAATACTGCCTCGGCCCTGAGGGAGTCAGAGGTGGACATGTTGACATGACTGCAAGTTCTCCATAAACTTTACTCTTCCATCTTCAGTAAAAAATATAAATATAAATAAAAATATTTATGTGTATTTAATGAATTCAGCCACAAATGAACACTTCTTAAAAATCATTTGATTATGATTTTTAGGAAGCTGCTTCAAAATTCAGATCAGTCTGTTCCCAGGCAAGCATTTGCAGCAGTTTTACAGGATTTTATAGTTTGCAGTCAGTACGGGTTTTTTTTTTTTTTTAAGAAATTCTTTAAAGGATGTCTTAAATTGATGTGTGAATTCTATTCCAAATAAATGGTGTTCTAATCATTAATAGAATCCTAGAAAAAAGTATCACAGTTTGCACAAAAATACTAAGCAGCACAACTATTTTCAACACTGATAATAATAAAAATATTTCTTGAGCAGCAAATCAGAATATTAGAATGACTTCTGAAGGACACTCAGAACTGGAGCAACGAATGCTAAAATTTCAGGCTTGCCAATGCAATAATAAATAAAATGTTAAAACGTATTTAAAAGTAAGTTATTATAATAACATTTAAAAAATATTACTGCTTGTACTGTATTCTTGATCAAATAAATGCAGCCTTGGTGAATATAAAAGACCTCTTTCAAAAACCTTTCAGAAAAATCTTACCAACCCTAAATTTTTGAACAGTAGTGTATTTAGTCACTGATTCACCTACGCCTGAAAACGAGATAAGTTTTTCCAAGCATCTTACAGTGGTGGACTTCCCACACAGTTACCGGCCACCCACCCTGAGTTTGCAGTGTTCATAGTGTTAAACTGTACAGGTTTGTCACACAAAAAATATGCAACTAAACATATTGCTGGATTATTAAAAAAGCACCAATCATGCTCATCTGAGAGATGAACATGCGAGACCTAAAACTAAATGTGCTAAGCTTTAAATATCCACATATATTCACAGTCCAGTTAACGTCAAGAGGCCAAAAGCAACAAGAAAGGAGTGACTTTGAAGAAAACTTTACATCCTTCTCTAGACCTCGTGGGTCACACACTTCATCACTAAACAGAGAAACATGATGAGGAAAAGCTACAGAACGTTTAAAAGGAAATTAAGTTAATTATGAAGTAAATTAAGGAAAATGAACTCTCAGAGAGGCATTAGCACTTCATGGAAACCAGTTCCCTTCTACGTGGAAACAGATGTATTGCTAACAACTGTAATAGCCAAAATCTTTTCTAAGAGAAACATTTCCATGGGTCTCATACAATCATGCATATGCACTGAGCTTCACATTTTGCTACAGCTGAAAGTAAGATGAGCAGTTTAGCGGTAGGTAGGTGGGTACAGAAAGCTTTGTTTGGTTCACGAGGCAGCCACACTGTGTGCCAACAACCACAGCTGCATCGTCTTATGGCTGAATGATTGCCTGAAGCTGCCTGAAGCAATTACCTAATGAATATGCAAGTGTCTTTCCCGCTAAAGAACTTCTCTGAACAGAGACAAACCTGTAAATTTACACTACCAGTCAAAAGTACGTTTTTGAACAGTAAGATGTTTAATGTTTTTAAAGAAGTCTCTTCTGCTCACTAAGGCTGCATTTATTTGATCCAAAGTACAGCAAAAACAGTCAAATTTAAATATTTTTACTATTTAAAATAACTGTTTTCTATTTCAAAATGTAATTTATTCCTGTGATTTCAAAGCTCATTTTTAGCATCATTACTCCAGACACATGATCCTTCAGAAACCATTCTAATATTCTGATTTGCTGCTCAAAAAAACTTTTTAACATTTATTATTATTATTATTATTATGTTGAAAAGAGCTGAGTCATTTTTTCAGGTTTCTTTGATGAATAGAAAGTTCAGAAGAATTTATCTTTGTCTCTTTCTATTCATCAAAGAATCCTGAAAAAATGTACTCATTTAAATAATGATAATGATAATAATAATAATAATAATAATAATAATAATAATAATAAATGTTTCTTGAACAGCAAAACAGCATATTAGAATGATTTCTGAAGGATCATGTGACACTGAAGACTGGAGTAATGATGCTGAAAATTCAGCTTTGCATCACAGGAATAAATTACATTTTAAAATATATTCAAATAGAAAACAGTTATTTTAAATAGTAAAAATATTTCTGCTTTTGCTGTATTTTAGGTCATATAAATGCAGGTTTGGTGAGTAGAAGAGAATTCTTTAAAAACATTAAAAACCTTTTGTCTGGTAGTTTATGAAAATCTCTTACCTTCACAGATTTGTAGTTCAATATTTATTAATTACTATTTATTTGATGCTTTTATCCAAAGTATCTTACAGTTGCAAGAACAAAGTAAACTTGAAGGAATAGTCATTATTGATGTCCAGAATCGCTACATCCTATATTTTAATTTTTCCATGGTTTACAACAATTGTCTGACCATAAAATGTCATATTAATTTACATGAACCACAAATTATCCAATCAACTTCCTAAGATGAACCCAAAACAAATACCAGCAATCACAGTTTGTATGCATCACCACTGAATCATCTTCAGTGTCCTTGGCTCTATAGCCTCTCTATTGCTCTCATTTCTGCAATCCCGTACAGTTGATAGCATAATTAGTCACGTGCATGCAGACATCCTTCTAAGACAGAAAAAGCAAAGGAGAGCAATCCAGAGAGTTATGAGTTCGTATGATGTTTCTATATTGTTGCTAGGACAGAGCTTTATTGCAGCAGTAAAATCTACAGGCTTGGCCTGTGTCAACTGAAGCTATTTAAATACTGTAAAACTCAGATATAGAGACAGAGTGATGAAATCTGTCTGTCAAAGTTGTCTGCCTTTTTTAACTGTCTGTTCAGAGTGAGTAAAAAGTTAAATAGTGATGATGATTCAGTCAGAGAACATTTCTGTCTTCTCAGAGAAGCCCCTTCACATGCTTTTGAAGACTTAGGACTTGAAGGGCAAAACAAAAGTCCATAATATGCAAAATTGACTGAAATGCATTGTATTTTATGTAAGACATGCACAAACATAAAATCACAACACTGCAAGCATGTGTAAATAATAGTCATCCAAGCATATTTAAAAATGAGGATGTCAAAACTGAATTCAAAAGTGCAAAAATACATCTGAGATGCAAAAAGACCAGCATGAGCAAATAAATAAATAAATAGAAAGAACAGAAAATAATTAAATTCTCAAAACTAGTTTAGTCCAAAAATAATGATTCCTGTTTGTTAGGATTATCAGAAAAATCATCCACCAAATCATAAGTTATTGAAGCCGTATTCCTTCCCATGTCAGACAATCACCATAAACATCCCACAGCATCACAGAAGACTCCACCCACCCTTGGACAAACTCTTTTCCTTCCTACCAGCACAAAACCGCAGTTACCGCAGTGCACACGTCAACACCAAAAGACTGCAATGGTTTTTATTCTTTCAGACTATCAGGCTCCTCAAAGCTCGGACATCTACTCTGAGGAGAAAGACTGAACTGTTGCACTGATAATAACAACCCCACTGTGTCACTTTTCAATAGGTCACAAATAGCTATTTAATAAATACATTTTATCACTGCAACTACACAATGCACCAATCACTTTCTCTGAAGTCTGCAATGCTGTCTGAAGACTTGCACAGCGACAAAATTGCACGCTATTGCCATAATCCATAATGTGAAACCCAGTGATAGAACTCAATATCCAATATTACTCAAAAAAAAAATAAAAAAAAAATACTACATTATTATAGTTCACACAAGAGCTTGAACTCAATATTCCTGTGCTTTGGGTAGAGACTGTACTTGTTTGTGAGACATAACCTGTCCATTAGCAATGGGGTTTTGCATTTCATCTCAATCTGAAGATATCACCTTCAGGAATTTCTTATCTAGACTTATTAGAAAAACACAAAGGTCACAGCAGGCAGATTGCGTCAAAACTCAAATTACTCACATACTGTATCTGGTTTGAAGTGGATGTTGCTGGAATGCACAATGCAAGCCCTGTAAGATTTTTATAAAGATACATTGCTTTTAATCATTAACCCCTAAAAACTCATAATGTGGTGAACTTTGGCAATGCTACAAATAGTTTTATATGGTAAAACATCTGCGCTGTCAGACAGAAAAAAAACAAATAAACATGTGGAGAAAGAGCAATAAACTTGCATAGTAAGCGTACCAGGTCTTAGAACAGATATTCTTTAGGGAAATATTCCATCATTTAAATGTTTTTGACCAACAAAAAAATCTCAGTCATTACAGGGAAACGGATAATCTTCTGCAGAGGTGGGCACAACATCAACACAGCATCTGACACCAGTTTAATTAGATTTTTCTGCTAGAGGGAGGAACAGAACAGGTTGTAACAATCTCAAGCAAGGAGAAGATTTGATTTGTTCAGCTTTCAGGGCAATAGTAAAACCATGGAACATAGATGTAAACAATCAAATTAAAATGAAATCTGTGTCACCAAGTCCCCTGTAGCTTGTTTAAATCAGTGAGCTAATCATTTTCACAGCTGTATTGCATAGCTTTAGGGATATTTACCAGCACAGTAGTGGATTCCTAACAGGTTGACTAACCTGATAGCTGTATTTGTTAATATGGTACTCCAGGGAGAGGACAGCTTGGTCCTCAATTGTTCTCATTGGTCCAGTTATTTCCATCTAGTGCCTCCTTCAGGCCATACTGTATTTTTGCACAGCACTGTTGAAAGAAAACAGAATGGTCACATTCATGAATGCAAATTAGGACAATCTCATTGTTTTTCTGAGCAGGGCATGATAGTTGCATGAGATGAATGGTCTCTGCTAGATCAGACTTTATGTATGAAATCATCAAAAGCATTATCATATATAATTTGGTGCAGTTGCTGATATTTATATGCGCAAAAACTAAGATGAAATTCTAAATGCTTATGTAAATTAACAAAATATTTATAATAGTATTGTAGACTATACTTACATAAAGTGCATGTAAATATAAGGTGTCACATATCTCTGAATAATATGTCTGAATAATATGTCTAGTAAAATGGTATTTAAATGCTTAGTTTTATCATCTGTAATATTCATTTTTGGCAAAATATACAAAGCAATACAATGATTATTGAAAGAGGTATAAATAAACATTCCTGTGTATCATATTTGATTTTTCATTCATGATTTTTTTCTAAAACATGATGTATAGATAATCAAGAAAACCTAAATTGCATTAATCCAATGTCCACCTTCAAATATTACTAACAATATAAAAGTTATTCTTACATATAATCAGTAAAGATTTCACAGCAAAAAGAAACATGTACCACAACATGGTGTTTAGAATGATAATAAAAGGCCTTTTACTTGCTAAAAATAGTATAATCTATCAAACAAGTAGCAGATCGTGTACAGCAAGTTTTTCAGCAAAGTTTTGATCATATAGATCATTTAGAGGCCAAAAATCTACATTTAGTCATTTAGCAGACGCTTTTATCCAAAGCGACTTACAAATGATGACAATAGAAGCAATCAAAACCAATAAAAGAGCAATAATATGCTATGACAAGCCTTGGTTAGCCTAACGAAGTACACATATATATATATATATATATATATATATATATATATATATATATATATGTACAACCCAAATTCGGAAATATTGGGACGTTTTTACATTTGAATAAAATGAAAACTAAAAGACTTTCAAGTCACATGAGCCAATATTTTATTCACAATGGAACATATATAACACAAATGTTTATACAAAATGAGTTTATTTCAGATTTGATGCCTGCTACAGGTCTTAAAATAGTTGGGACAGGGGTATGTTTACCATGGTGTAGTATCTCCTCTTCATTTCAAAACAGTTTGAAGAAGTCTGGGCATCGAGGTTATGAGTTTCTGGAGTTTGGTGTTGGAATTTGGTCCCATTCTTGCATGATATAGGTTTCCAGCTGCTGAAGAGTTCGTGGTCATCTTTGACCTATTTTTTGTTTAATGATGCTCCAAATGTTCTCTATAGGTGAAAGATCTGAACTGCAGGCAGGCCAGTTCAGCACCCGGACTCTTCCACTATGAAGCCATGCTGTTGTAATAGCTGCAGTATTTGGTTTTGCATTGTCCTGCTGAAATAGACGTCGTCTGAAGGGGTGCATATGTTGCTCTAAAACCTTTATATACCTTTCAGCATTCATAGTGCCTTCCAAAACATGCAAGCTGCCCATACCGTATGCACTTATGCACCCCCATACCATCAGAGATGCTGGCTTTTGAACTGAACGCTGATGACATGCTGGAAGGCCCACAGGACACGACGGCGCTTCTGGACCATGTTCACATATGGCTTCCTTGTTGCATGATAGAGCTTTAGCTGGCATCTGCAGATGGCACGACGGACTGTTTTTACCAACAGTGGTTTCTGGAAGTATTCCTGGGCCCATTTAGTAATGTCAATAGCCACGTTTACATGTACACTTTTTTGTCATTCCGATTAAAATAATTCCGATTTAAAGATTCGGTGGACTGTTTACATGAGACGTTATCTAATCTGATATGGTGTTTACATGTGCCGGTGCTTTCAATTTTAGCCTACATGACAACAAATACAAATCACCAGAGGAAAAAACGCCCGTATTTGCATTAATATTTTTAATAGCTGCTTGTACTTGCTTAGAATAAACGGCTAATATTTGAATTCTTTGCGTTCATTCGAGCGCTAGTCATGTGGCCAGAACACGAAATCATACCGTCTTTTATCGTACCACACACAGAACCAATATAGCTTGATCTCCGCCAGTTGATCAACACATATCATCATATCGCCCTAATTTCTTAATGTTAAACCATTAAGGGATAAAATAACAGTAGGCTAAGAACCTCTGTAATGCAGCTCTGAAATGAATTGTACTCTGATATTACAAAGTTTTACAGTACTTAAATGGAACAAATAAACGATTTCTTACCAAGAGTTGCTGAACAATGACTCAAAGGAGCATTGCTTTTTGAACACGGAGAGTGATCGCAACGAGCTATATGACATAACATTTTCAGGCGTGTTTTCGTACATTATTGCGTGAGCACTTATAAATTCAAGCAGATTGGAAATTATGACTCTGTAATAAATACAAATGACAAAGGCAAGTTTTGGTCAAGTTGTTTATTTTCATTGAGCTATACTTTCACTATCATCATTGTGTTGTTTCTAAGCTGAAAAGCAAAAAATTGCGCTTCATTCAGGTCCGTTTTTCACTACGGCCATGAGAGCAGATAGTTCATAACACAGCAAGTTTTCTCCATTCTAATGTGTTTTTAACTGTATAATTGAAATTTTAACTTTATACCTCCACTATTACCCAGTCTCTACTGTAGTGTTTGGTGTCCCCAAATCACAGAATGTACCGTTGCCGACATCACGTTCACGTTCTGATGACCCAACCTCTTGACGTGATGATGTAGACGCGAAGTAATCGGTTTAGCGCGTTTACATGGCAGGATTTTAATTTTGTTCGGTTTACAGAAAGGTTTATCCCAACCCTCTCAAACCGATTACAATTTCATTCGGTTTGGACATTTTTATTCCGACTGAGGTGTTTATATGGAGCATTTTCATTTGGATTGGACTTTTAAACCGATTAGAATGATCCATGTAAACGCACCTACTGACAGAATCATGCCGATGAGTGATGCACTGTTGTCTGAGGGCCCGAAGATGATGCATAACATTTGATGATGTTATGCACTGTAGATGATGAGATTTGCAAAGCCTTTGCAATTTGACGTTGAGGAACGTTGTTTTTAAAGTATTCCACAATCTTTTTGCGCACTCTTTCACAGATTGGAGAGCCTCTGCCCATCTTTACTTCTGAGAGTACTTACTTTACTTCGGTCTCTCTAAGACATCCCTTTTATAGCTAATCATGTTACAGACCTGATGTCAATTAACTTAATTAGTTGCTAGATGTTCTCCCAGCTGAATCTTTTCAAAATGTCTTGCTTTTTCAGCCCTTTGTTGCCCCTGTGCCAACTTTTTTGAGACCTGTAGCAGGCGTCAAATTTGAAATGGGCTCATTTCGTGGATAAAAGTGTAAAATTTCTCTGTTTAAACATTTGTTATGTTATCTATGCTCTATTGTGAATAAAATATTGGCTCATGTGATTTGAAAGTCTTTTGGTTTTCATTTTATTAAAATTTAAAAAACGTCCCAACATTTCCGGAATTCAGGTTGTATATATATATATCACTGGATTGTCTTTGAGATGTTTCTATACTCTGATTGGAGTTAACCTGTGGCAAATTCAGTTGACTGGACATGATTTGGAAAGGCACACACACAAGTCTATATAAAGTTTAATAGCTGAAATGGATGTCAGAGCAAAAACTAAGCAATGAGGTCAAAGGAATGGCCTGCAGAGCTGAGAGACAACATTGTGTTGAGACAGATCTGGGGAAGACTGCAAAAAATTTTGCTGCGTTGAATGGCTTAATGGCTGAAGTTTGAAACAATCAGGACTTTTTCTAGATCTAGCCTCCTGGCCAAACTGAGCAATCAAAGGAGAAGGGTCTTGGTTAGAGAGGTGATCAAGACACTGATGGTCACTCTGGTTGAGCTCCATGATCTTATATGGAGATGGGAGAAACTTACAGACGGACAAACATCACTGCAACATTCCATCAATCTGGGCTTGATGGCAAAGTGACCAAACTCAAGCTTCTCCTCGGGAAAGATACATGAAACCCTGATTGGAATTTACAAAAATACACCCAAATAACGCTCAGACTATGAAAAAAAAAAAAAGATTCTCTGATCTGATGAACCTCAATTCCTTATTCATGTCTGAGGGGAACCAAGCACCGCTTATCACCTGCATAATACCATCCCAGCGGTGAAGCATGGTGGCGGCAGCATCATGCAGTGGGGGGGGGTGTTTTTCAGCGGCAGGGACTAGGGAAGTGACCAGAGAAGACGGAAAGCTGAAGGCAGCTAAATACAGAGATATCCTTAATGAAAAACATGTTTTCATTAAGGATATCTCTGTATTTAGCTGCCTTCAGCTTTCCGTCTTCTCAGACTGGGCTGAAAGTTCACCTTCCAACATGACAATCACCCTACGCACACAGCCAAGACAATGCAGGAGTGGCTTAGGGACGACTCTATGAACGTCCTCAAGTGGCCCAGTCAGAGCTGGGACTTGGAACCAATCAGACAGCTTTGGAGAAACCTATAAATGGCTGTCCACCGATGGTCCCCAGCCAACCTGACAGAGCTTGAGATGATCTACAGAGAAGAAAGGCAAAAAACAAAAAAACAAATGCAGAAGTGCAAAGCTTGTTGCATCATACCCCAAAAGACCTGAGGCTGTAATTGTTGCCAAAGCCTAAGTTTTGAGTTAAGGGTATATATGAACACTTGTGCAATGTCATTTATTCAGTGTTTCCTCTTTAATAAATTTGCAAAGTTGTAATGAATCCAGTTTTTGCTTTGTCATTATGGTGAGTGGGGTGTAGATTTATGTGGGGTATGAAGACTTTCTATAGGCACTGTGTGTGTGTGTGTGTGTGTGTGTGTGTATACACACGTGGTCAGAATTGTTGGCACCCTTGGTAAATATGATCAAAGAAGGCTGTGGAAATAAATCTGCATTGTTAATCCTTTTGATCTATTATTTAAAAAATTCACATCCTAACATTCACATCCTAAATTCAAATCTAACCTTTCATTGGAGAATAAGAATTTAAAATGGGGGGAAATATCATTATGAAATAAATGTTTTTCTCTAATACACATTGGACACAATTAACGGTACCCTTATTCAATACTTTTTGAAACCTCCATTTACCAATAATGCCTGATGAGGTTAGAGAACACCTGACAAGAGATCAGAGACCATTCCTTCATCCAGAATCACTCCAGACCCTTTAGATTCCCAGCTCCATGTTGGTGCTTCTTCTCTTCAGTTCACCACTCATTTTCTACAGGGTTCAGGTCAGAGGACTGGAATGGCCAGCAGAAGCTTGGTTTTATGCTCAGTGACCCATTTTTGTGTTGTTTTTAAGGTTTGTCCGGTTGGAAGATCCAAACATGGCCCATTATAAGATTTCTAACAGAGTCAGTCACTTATTGATTTTTTTTATCTGTTGGTATTTGATAGAATCCATGATGGCATGTGTCTAAACAAGATGTCCAGGGCCTCCAGCAGAAATATAGGCCCACAACATCAAAAATACAGCAGAATATTTCATTGTACACATGGGGTACTTTTTATCCCTGTGTTCACCAAACCCATCTTGAGTGTTTGCTGCTAAAAACCTCATGTTTTAGTTTCATCTGACCATAGAAACCAGTCCCAGTTGAAGTTCCAGTCGTGTCTGATAACTGAATATGCTGGAGATTGTTTTTTGGTGAAAGCATTTTCTTTTCTTGATTTTTTTTCTTGAAGCCCTCCCAAACAACGTGGTGATGTAGGTGCTGTTTGATAATTTGACCCCGAAACTCAACCTTTTTCTGCAATTCTCCAGCTGTGGTTCTTGGAGAGTCTTTAGCCACTCAAACTCTCCTTCTCACCGTGCATTAGGACGATATAGACACACGTCCTCTTCCAGGCAGATTCATAACATTTTATGTTGATTGGAAATTCTTAATTATTGCCCTGATGGTGGAAATGGGAATTTTCACTGCTCTAGATCTTTTCTTAAAGCCACTTCACTAATTTGTGAAGCTCAATTATCTTTTGCTGCACATCAGAAATATATTCTTTGGTTTTTCTCATTATGATGGGTGATTAATTTGGAATTTGGCCTTTGTTTTCCCTCCTATTTATATTTCTGTGAAGCAGGAAGCCATGGCTGGACAGTGTGTTCATAATCACACTGGTGTGCTAAAAATTGTGAATATGAATGGGAATATATTTCAGATATATTTTACTCAAAAGAATTTCTAGGGGTACCAGTAATTGTGAGAATATATATAAAATATATACAAAAGAATAGAGAAGGCTGTTAGAGGGTCAAGTCAACAAATAGATAACAGAATTAGAATAGAGAGCATTATAAATTATTATTATAATTATTATTATTATTGTATTATTTTTATGAATGATTGTTATTATTATAAATCTGTGTATCAAATATTATACAGTAGGCTTTATAGGGTTAATGTACAGTAGGAGGTATGTTATTAGCAATAAGTCCCAAATGTTTGTTTATATGTGTCTAGTTTCGTGCTGAGTTGATTAATGGTTTGGAAACAGATTAAATTCATGTCTTTGCTAACGTCGCTTGCATCCTTTTACAATAAATCTGTGGGTTAATGAGTTGTGGTTGTGTCCTGTGGTTGACAGGATATGTCTGACTTCTGACAACCTGTTAAGTGTAGCCACAACCTTATCTGTGTCTGATAAAAATGTCTATGGTCGCATATAAATTGTAAGACATGAATGTCAGTGGGTATTTTCACAGTCTGGAATGCTGTAGGTCAACTGATGTGGTTGTATACTACAGATGTTGATGTGTGTTAAAAAGCAATGGTTTCTGTGTTATCAGTGTGTGCTATGAACTGGTGAGCTGGAAGCACACTGAGTCTAGAGCAGCCTGCTTATACACTGAGCCTGCCAATGAGACATGCCACAAGTTTATGGGCCTTCACAGAACATGAGGATCTCCCAGGGTCCTAGAGTCTGAAGTTATGCACATTCTGCTGTTTGTTGCTGCATGGGTGAAAGTAATTCTTGATGTGCTTATGATGTAAATGGCAAAAACTTCTTTCCCATCTCATTTTAAAATACATAAGAAATAAAAAAAAAAACATCCTATGAATATAAGACTTTTGGATAAACCATTTCAGGTTTGTCTTCAACTTCAGGAGTGTTTTCGGCCAAACCACACGTCCGTTAAGACCAGCTTCTTCTAAGAGATTTATTGACTCTTGTTCTGGATACATTGTTTCAGTGACCTTTACTGAGCAAACTCTTGAGTTGTCATGATCTAATAGGAACATCATGCAGCAATTCTTGTTTGGTTGACTATAGTGATAATTGTTTTTACATTTGTTCCTAGTTCTACTGACATGGAGTCCTTCAAATGAATGCTTAAATCTTAAGTGTTATGGTCCATGCCACAGCAACAAGATGTGAAGAATTAGACCATAATCAAATATTGACGTCACATCTGCAGCAAGAACATCTACAGGAACAACATTTTATATTTACATTTACATTTATGCATTTAGCAGACGCTTTTATCCAAAGCGACTTACATTGCATTCAAGTTACAGTTTTTTACATTTTATCAGCTCTTGCTTTCCTTGGGAACCGAACCCATGATCTTGGCGTTGCTAGCGCCATGCTCTACTATTTGAGCTACAGGAAAGCTTCAGGAAACAACATATTTTAACAATAAAAATTCATCAGTAAAACATTGGTGTGCTAGTAATCACAAGAAAATAAATATAAAAGCATCCCCTTGGTCATTCAGGTCAAACTCACATTTTGGTATATAACTACACTGTAAAAAAAAAATTTAAAATTTAAAAAAAAAAACAGTTGGGAAAACTTAAAAGTTTAAGGCAACCAGCTTCCGCAGATTTTTGAGTTTTCTCAAAAACTCAAGTATTCAGTTTATACAACAAAAAGTTGAGAAAACTCAAAAATCTCCCACAAAAACAAGTTTTTTAAACTTTTAAGTTTTCTCAACTTTTTTTTTTTTTTTTGCAGTGTATACAGAGTCATGATAGGCTAACCATTTTTATGTATAAGTGACATAAAATATCTTCAACAAGCAAATGTTACATTATTTTGCCATGTTTTTTATGTTGTCATTATAAAATAATTCATATACTGTATATATAGTGTACACATTTTTCTTTTTTTTTTTGTTGGTTTGGTAGTGAAAGAGCAACAAATGCCGCTTTGAAATGCATATTTATTATTCATTCACAATGCTTGGGGCAAGAGATTATTCATAATATTATTTCTCTCTCTCTCTCTCTCTCTCTCTCTTCATATACATATACGTCTTTCAGAAATGTTGTAATTAATCTCAGAGTTAATTTAGATCAAGACCTTGGACTCAAATTTTTTACTGAAGAATTTTCGGAAATCTCTGGAGAAAATGAATGGGATAAATAAACTACTTCCAGGAACCAGGTAGTTGGGCGGTGACAATTAATTTGTTCCACTATAGAACATTTCTGCTTCTTGGTTATAATAACATGAATTCGCAGTTAAACACATTTTTAATAATGAAGTTGAAATTACTCTAACTTATGACTTCTACAGAGGCATAGCCTGTATTATCAAATTCTTCTGTCTTAAAAGGTTTATGTGTTTGGTAAAATTAAGTTCTCTATATGGAGATTTTAAATGGATTCTTATACTTGTTAGCTTATAGTTTGAGAGGTATGTCCGTTAGATTTACATTTCTGAAGCAGATTTGAAAATTCCATATAAACTACACTTTTTTTGATTGATTCATTATGAGAACTCATGTACATTTTTTAATTTAAGTATAATTTGCATGAGTGTTATGCATACAATATTGCCAAAGCATGATGACAGAAAAAGGTTGTAAAGAAAATATTAACAATGGTTCTCAGAGCTGTTAATGAAAATAATAACATAATTTATAATGAAAATACAATACTAGACCCGAATGAAGTAGACTTTAAGAAGGTAGACGTTACCTTCCTATACCTAAGTGACACTGGTATTTGAATGTGAAGTTGTACACTTTTTCAAGGTATTTGTCTTTCGTTTATTATAGAGAATGAAAAGGTGTCTTTGTATCACCCCAGTTTCCCCGTGACTCAAGCACAGTTCCCCTCTGGAAGCCTATTTTGCCTGTGTCTGCCTTTTTCTATGGCTAGATTGTGGTCAAAGTACATGTATTTCGCTAAGGATTGTTTTATCTTGTTTGTATCTCTTACAGTGAAGATATGGTCCTATTTTTCCAGATCTCATTTATAGATTAGGAATAAGTAAAAAAAAAAAAAAAAAAAAGAACATTTTATATTTAGTTTTTTTAAATGGTCCAAATATATATATATATATATATATATATATATATATATTTTTTTTTTTTTTTTTTTTTTGTGATTTGGTTTATTTAGCAGTGCTGGTCTGAAGAAACTGCTGGAGTTTGAGTATTTATCCCTGCAGACATATTTTGATGTTCTTCTTCAAGCTTTTGGCAATAGGTATTATAATACTATTTAATTTTAGTACTATACAAAAATTTAAGCTTAACTGTGACATGAATGTCTTTAAAATCAGGCCAGATCAAAGCTTAATGAAGTGCTGAATTATTTTTCAGAGATATACCTCACTGCCCGAAACTCTTAATTATGGTAATAGCTGAATTCTCTGGTTTATAATGGTGGTTAAAAATACAGCAAACCCAGAAGCCCTGTCCAGTATGCACACTGTCTCTCATGCCACCTACTGGTCAACAGCACACAGGGAATCAGATGCTACCTTGCAAGCATGTTTGTATAACTGAGATCATTATCAGACTATATAATCATTCCCGCAAACTATAGTATAATTACAAAATTTAAGTATAATTACAAAAAGACCATTAAGACTTTGCTTGGTGATCCAGGGTGTGCTGAAAATCTGACCTACCCCTCATGTCCTTCCCACATTATACACACATTATTTTATTAATAATTTAGTTTGTGGCAAGGTTATGGGTTAGTCCTGCCTCGCAAGCAATCATCCACTGTGGCAGAACATCCTAATGGGTACACTCTCAGAAATAACGATACAAAAGCTGTCACTGGGGCGGTACCTTTTCAAAAGGTACATGTTTGTACCTGAAGGGTCAGGTACATATTAGTACTTAAAGTGTACATATTTGAACCTAATAGGTACAAAAGTGTACCTTTTGAAAAGGTACCACCCCAGTGACAGCTTTTGTACCTTTATTTCTGAGAGTGTATTAAATGCCTGATAAGATGCCCCACAATGATCTAAATTTGAAGATAAAGACTTTTAGAAGAGCGGCATCCCTGTTCTTACTTATGCTGCTGTCTTTCTGATAATAAACCTCTTTACAAAATAAATAAATAAATAAATCCTTATTTATTGACAGAATATTCATTTATTTATTTGTTACTTTGTTTTTGGGTAAAAGAGCTAGTGCTAGAGAAGAAGCTACGAAATTATGTTTCAGTTTTTATTAATTAATTTATTTGTTTGTTTGTATGTATGTGTTTATTTATTTTTTTGTCCCGTATAATGGAAGTCAATTATGACTCAAACTGTTTGCTTCACAATATTCTTCAAAATATCTTCTTTTGTGTTCTGCAGAAGAAGTCATACAGGTTTGGAAAGACATGAGATACATGATAGTACATGATAACACAATCTTCTTTTTCGGAGTGAAAAATCCCTTTAAATGTTTTCATCTCCATGAAAAGATCTGCATTTCACTTCTGCTTTTGCTTGTGCTTTTGTGCGATTTTCCTCATTTGAACGTTGAATAAAAGAGACTGAAAGACTAAAAAAAAGAACACAAAGACAATAAATGTGCATATACTGTTTTTCTACTTTGTTGTATAAAAAATGAAAAAATTCAGAAGACCAACTAAGTAAATAAATAAATAAATAAATAACCCGGCTATGCTTTCCGAAAGCTGTCAAAATAAAAGAGCCAGGATTGAATTGAATTGTGATTGGCCTGCCCGTAAAAATCATACACCCTGATAGTAATTAAGCAAGAGGGCGATCTGACTTTTTGCGGTTGGGGAAGAGTCTTAAAAAAGGCTCAGCTCTTGTAAACAGCATCAGAGGGAGCTCATTCAGACCGACCTGCATCATTCACATGCCACTTATTACTCGTTCCCCAACCGTTAAGCCTTCTCTCCGCATTGTAAAAAAAGGTGTGCACCAGCGTGCAGTAAAGAAATCTGCAATAAACCGCCTTCACTGGAACTACACAAGAGCCCGATCTTTAACTCCACTGACTCAGAGTCCTTCAGCAGCCTCTTGAATGTCATGGGGAATGTGAGATATTTTAACAGGGCTTGAGCTGGTGCACTGGGTGCAAAGAGATGATCTTAACCCTTAGGAGACAAACATGCATCTGAGATTACATTGCACAGATTAGCCTGGAGCTTCTGTTTAACAACTGTTCATGCTGTAATTGAAGGCTGTACGGTATGACGACATTCTGAAAGGAAGATTATCTCCGTAGAACTGGCTTCTAATCCAAATAATTGAGCTACTGGCCAAACCTCGTGCATCAAAATTTGGAAAAACAGTGCTATTGTAATGCTGAGTGATATGTTTAAAGGCCCTCCCGTGAGTTAAAGCGTCTCTGTGCAAATTTCCACGCACCACCCAGGCGCAACTCACCCGTATTTGGGTGCGAGCGCCCCTTAACCAGGCGCAGACATCAAACGAGGGCTCATAAACAGGCCAGGTTTGTAGAGGCTGCAACCCAAGACATGGCTTTCATCGTTGGTACTATTCGGGGGGAACCCTGGGGGGTCTGGAAGGAGAGGGATGCTGGACACGGGAGTGGTTTTTATAGACAGGTACTGTAACCGGAGAGCACTGCTCCGGCCTGCTTCAGCGTCACCCGCTTCCTTTACAGACAGGCAGCTGGCCATAACCAGTGCCTGCCTCTGGGCATCACGTCCCACCACCCTCTGCTCACTGCCTCCCTCGTTCACTTACTCACTGTCCCTTGACTCGAGAAAAGCAGGGATAGATAGTGATTTAGGCCCACAGACTGATATACAGTGTGTGTGTTGATGTATTTTTCATAGAATAGGCATGTATTATAGTGAGTTATCACAGAAAAGACAAATATTTGAGTTCTTGAAATGTGTAGGTTTATGCACACAAGCTTAGTCATCAGAACAAACCACAACCACTTTCAAGCTCCTTAATTTCACATCTTTTCCCTTAAAAAAAAAGAAAAAGAAAGAAAAGTGTGCATTTAAAAAATGCATTAAAAACAGTAATATTGTGAAATTTTATTACCATTTAACGCAACTCTTTTCTATTTCAATATATATAATTTATTCCTGTGATGCAACGCTGAATCTTCAGCATCATTACTCCAGTCTTCAGTGCCACATGATCCTTCAGAAATCATTCTAATATGCTGATTTCTCTTTATTATCGCAGTTGAAAACGGTTGTGCTGTTTTTGTGTACACCATAATACTTTTTTTCAGGATTTATTTGAAATTGAAATCTTGCAACATTATGGATGTCTGTATTGTAGTTTTTGATCAGTTCAATCCATCCTTGCTAAATATAAATATTACATTTATTTAGAAAAAAATTTGAATACCAGCGTTCGTTATTTTTCTTTTCTTTTCTAGCCTTTCTGAGGACATGGAATGCATATTTGTGCATGTCTTTTTTAGTGTTTTAGCTATTATGTTTATACTGTCCCTATACAAGTAAACTCATAATAATAATAAATGTAATAAAACACACAAAATTTCACACTTGTAAGATCCTTATTATAAAAACCAGTCACACATAATTTCATATTGTTATAAACTAGTTCTAAGAAGAGGGTTTGTTGTTGGTTTATTTAGGAGGCAATGCTGCCCCCTGGATCAAGAGGTGAATGGAAAACACAAAGCCTTAAAAAACATAAAACATCTACACTATAAAAATGGATCTGTTTGATGTTTGTTGATCTTCAGGACCTATATGGCAAATGGAACTTTCTTATCTCCAAAAGAACAGGATGAATAGGCAGATCGTATTTTGCATTCAGCTTAGTGAGCAAACATTAGATGCATTTATTAACAAAAGCTGGTGCCAGTGTAGTTTATTCTTTAACTTGCCTCATCACATTGTCTGCTAGAGATGGCAATAAAGATTCACTCATGTTTACTGTAGAGAGTAAAAGTAAATGTTATCAGCAGTTTAAAACCTTTATTCGTCTGCTCTAATGATTTTTTTTTTTGTTTGTTTGTTTTTTTGCTTTCCAGATTAAAAAAAAAAGTTTCTGTAAATTAAATTAATGTAATATATTTTTATTAACAAAACAGAACAAAAACGATTTTTACACAAAGCTTAATCTTGTTCAAATCATGTTAATGAATCAGGTTTACTAGTTCTACATCATTAGTTCTATTTTAAATGAATTCTATTTGTATGTAATATTTCGTTGCCATTATACTGTCTGTCTGTGTGTGTGTGTGTGTGTGTGTATTACATACACTGCAAAGCATGCCTATTAATTTATCACTGCAAAGCATGCCTATTTATTTATTATGAATATTTTAAACTATTTCATATCTTTTTTTATCTGTATTATAAAATGCAATAGTAATGCAAGTTAGGGCAATGTATGAATAAATTATAGAAATAATGGTAACAGTGTATTGGCCAACATTTGAGACTACCACAGGGGGCAGTATTGAGTAACTAACTAAAAAAATTTCAAAAAAGCTCTGTTATGATGGTTCATCTGCTCAGCACTGGCCTTAGTGTGCAAATGAGACTGCAAATGAAGAAAACTGTAAAGGAAGGAAGATGAGATCATGAGCAGTATTTGAGTGGACCATACACTGATAGCAATACTTGATGAAATACCAGTATCTCCATCCAGTGACGATAGTTTCCATACTAACAACAGACCAATGAATGTTGAATAGCAGCCAGCTTGAAACCAGGAGCAAGGTGGCCATTTTCTCATCCTCTTCTTCTTCTTCTTCTTCTTCTGAGTGAGACCTATAAATCAATACACGACCGCACCTTCCCTCCTCCTTCCCAGTGCTTTCAATTAATCCAAATGATTTCTACAGGAAATCAGAAGGGCCAATCAATTCACCTGCACATTTCAATACTCTGCCCAATCCGTCCGTGGCTCGTGCACGCCTCCATTGCTCTTGTAAAAACATTATTAATTGCTGCTCCAGCGAGCCATCCATCTTCCACGACCTCGGCAAGAGGGCCAAGCAGGCAGCACGCAGCCCAGGAGTGTAATAATACTTTGAATGACTGCTCGGGCTCTTCACATCCCTCTCAGCCCATTAAAAAAACAGCAGCAGCTCCTCGGGAAAGCACTTGCTCACTGCACTGACAGGGATGAAGCTGATGTCTGTGAGAAAAGGTTTGTGGGGGATGGTCGTGGAGAGAAACAAGGCATTTGTTCTATTGATTATGTGGTTTTTGTGTATTATTATTGTGCTGTTATAGAGTGGCTAAATATTTTCTGAACGCAGCAGTTGGGAGGTCTGAAGCTGCTGGATGCCCAACAAACCTGTCACACGAGTCCTGCATTAGATATTCGTTCATGCTATAGTGAGTGTATCTAATGTTCAGATGTCCGTGTGTGTGTGTGTGTGTGTGTGTGTGAATGTGTAACATCAAAAGGAAGGGATGAGTCTTATTTACAAGAAGCTGTAACCCAGTGCTTTCCTCCCCCATCTGTCTCTTTTTCTCTCTCTCCCTCTCTGGCCAGAAATGAGCAGCTGGTCTGTGGGCTCAAAACGTTTTCTTTCTCTAAAGCCAAAAACCACACACACACACACACACACACACACACACACACACACGCACACACGCACACACACTCAGAGCTAGTCAATGTCTGTACTGTTATCTATAAGAGAGACACAACATCAGAACAACTGTCATTATAAATGTGATCTAGCAAAACAAATCTGTGTGTAAGCTTCTCTTGCTGCAAGTTCAACAAATAAGATGTAATGCATCCCACATCTGTGTGGAAATACAACACTTTCATTCTTTTTCTAAGGATATAAAGCCCTCTTCATTCACAATCTGGAAAATTTAAGTGCTTTTTGTTATCACAAACTGCAGACACCTGAGATGCCGACTCTTTATCAGTGTGCCATTCTGACCTGAGAACGCCTTTTAAACTCCAATTAAAATGTTTGCACAGATTTTTAAAATGTGAATTAGAATTAAGGTAGCAAGCAAGATGCAGAATTGCTATTTAAATTTGACTGTGTAAGGTAGTAGAAATGAATAAATTCATGTAATTGTAATTTTTAACTAAAGGCAGAATTATAGATGACAGAAGATAGAACAATAAAACAGACAGATTAATTTTGTGGATTGGGGTCACAGAACAACTACATTTTCCATAATGCATTGCATCTGTAGAATTTAGTAAATTCCAATTTCAACTTCCTGTGGATATTTCAAATCACACTCATGAACTAAAAGGTGACCAACTCTGAATTTCACACAAACTGAAATGATTCAAGTGAAAATGATTCAAGTGAAATGTGCTCTCATTTTCTACATAAATTTTTAGGTAAATTATGGTTTTTATATATATGTGTGTGTGTGTGTGTGTGTGTGTGTGTGTGTGTGTGTGTGTGACCCTGGACCACAAAACCAGTCTTAAGTGTAAATTTTTCGAAACTGAGATTTATACATCATCTGAAAGCTCCCATTGATGTATGGTTTGTTAGGATACAATATTTGTCTGAGCTACAATCTGGAATCTGAGGGTGCAAAAACATCAAAATATTGAGAAAATCACCTTTAAAGTTGTCTAAATGAATTCTTAGCAATGCATGTTACTAATCATAAATGACGTTTTGATATATTTACAGTAGTAAAGTTACAAAATATCTTAATGGAATATGATCTTTACTTAATATCCTAATTATTTTTGGCATAAAAGAAAAATCTATAATTTTGACCCATACAGTGTATTTTTGGCTATTTTGGCTTATTTTGGATGCGATTAATCACGATTAATCGTTTGACAGCACAATTAAGACAAGGAACAAAAATGACTGATTTTTAAATAAAACCTTAGCGGTCACAATTCCTTTGTCATGTGACATGCACATGTCATAGTACAAGACTCACGTGACTAGCTGAGACTTGTGCTAAAATTAGCCCGAGCATCTCTCCGTCACTATTATACTCTGTCATAATGATCTGCCTCCCATATACTATCTTCAGTATCGACAGTTTGTCCCATGAAGATGATTCATGGACATGATCTGATGTGTTAAGAGCTGGCTCAATGCAGCAGATGTAGTGATCAACCCTACATGCTCACCGTGCGTGTTAAAGGATGGTTCGCACATAGTGGCACGCAGAGAACATTGTGAGGGCTGTGCCGATCAATTAGCACACTGCCTCGTTTGTCAAGGTTGAGGCCGGGAAATAAGCCTAGCTGGCCTGTTAAGAGCCTATTGATTTTACATTGCCAACAGTCAGAGGATACTGAGAGGATAATGTAAGAGGAAGAACGTAGAGTGTCGTGTGAAGTAGCATTTGCAGCAGATTTGTGACCAATTTATGTGACAAACGATTGAGTGTAAAAGTACTAACTAGTGCTGGTCATAGATTAGCACAAAATTGAAACGTGTGAAAAGTCCAATAACTGTTACAGTCAATTATAATTCACAAAAATAATGATTTCAATATAGGAGGTGTCTACAACTTCAGGCAGGCAAAAAAAAAAACCTGTTTTTCCAGGGTGTGACATACTGTGTACATTAACCACACCTACTTTACCCGTAATACCTCCCACTCCATTGTGCCAACAACATCTTGTTTCTACACTCTCAGAAATAAAGGTCCAAAAGCTGTCACTGGGGCGGTACCTGTTCAAAAGGTATACTTTTGTAGGTTCAAATATGTACACTTTAAGTACTAATATGTACCTTTAAGGTACCAAGGAAGTTGTGGCCTAATGGTTAGAGAGTCGGACTCGTAATCCAAAGGTTGTGAGTTTGAGTCTCGGGCCAGCAGGAATTGTAGGTGGGGGGAGTGAATGTCCAGCGCTCTCTCCACCCTCAATACCATGACTGAGGTGCCCTTGAGCAAGGCACCGAACCCCCAACTGCTCCCCGGGCGCCGCAGCATAAATGGCTGTCCACTGCTCTGGGTGTGTGTTCACTGCTGTGTGTGTGCACGTTGAATGGGTTAAATGCAGAGCACAAATTCCGAGTATGGGTCACCATACTTGGCCGTATGTCACTTCACTTTCACTTTTTCACTTTCAAAATGCTACCAAAGTGGACCCTTTAGGTACAAAAAGGTATACAGCCCCAGTGACAGCTTTTGGACCTTTATTTCTGAGAGTGTATGACGACCACAATTTATCTGTGCTTTGTGTTTACCAAGTGTGATATCATGAAGAAATGTGTCCTTTGACCATAGAGTGCAAATTTCTCACTCCCCAAGTGTTGAACTGTAACTACTGATGCACCCTCATGTAATGAAGTTCTTAACTGAGATGTGATGCACATGCACATGCTCATAGTCACAGAGTGGGTCTTCATCCCAAGCATTTTTGCCTTTAGTATATTTATTTTATTTTAAGGATTTTTGTAAATTTAAAAACCTAAATTTTAAAAAGCCTTAAGACTTGTTTTCATAGTTTAAATCTTGAATGTAAGTGTAAAACCTGTTTTGGCCATTTTTTTCCACTTGACTTTAAAAATGTCTGACAGGTAAAACAACATATAGTTATTTTAAAGATAAATTCTAACAATAATTAATTAACAAAAATGTATGCAGTTTCACTTCTCATGTAATTATATAGCCTACATTTTAAGAAAGTTTCTCTAAAAGCAAAACTAACATATGGTGTAATAGGAAATAATAATAAAATATTCTATTTTGTATCACTTAAAATTAAATCTATATACTTAAAGTTATATACATAGTATAGGCCAATAGGATCAATTATGTAGAAATTATTGCTTCCACTATACGCTCCTAAAAATAAATGTTCTTTATTGGCATGTATAGTTCAATAAAGAACTTTTAACATCCATGGAAACTTTCTGTTGCACAAAAGGTTGTTTACACTAAGAAAAACATAGTTCCTTTTAGAATTGTTCATAGAAAGATTCTTTGGGAAACCAAAAAGGTTCTTCTGTGGCATCAGTGCAAAAAAACTGATATAAACTTTTATATTAGCCATTCTGCATTTGAATGATCCCTGATTATGTTTTATATTCAAATAAGTCAAAAAACATTTATCATAGATGTGATTCAGTCTTGATATCCATCTTGTTCAAGATGATGCATAGGAAAATGTTCATAATTATGATTTTTTTTTTAAAAGAAGTATGCCATAAAATAGGAATACTCTTTGCATGGTAAGTATTTCATGTGTGCATGCTGCTCCAGTTCCTTTTCAACAAAAGTGTTCAGCAAGAGCCTCTTAAACTCCACAGCTCCATATGAATTACTGTCAGGGTGGGCTGAAGGGAATCTGACACCCCAAGCTGGCACACCTTTTGGTTCACCGGAATGTCCTGTTAGTGTCAGCTGTCAGTCATTTATAAACAGATCCACAAAAATGTAGTCATATGCAAACTCATTGACATGCTGTGTACACATGATTCGATTTTTGCATTATTGCTATCATTAATCTTGTAAAATGAGCACCAAAACCTTGAGAGTTGATAAAAAACAGGGATTTAGTACCTTCCGGAAGGACAAAATTGTTATAGAGAGGGTCTGTGATCTCAGTAACTCCCCCTTCTGAGAGAAATTCTGCAATGTCTATTTTTAGTGTCCCATCAAAATCTAGCTTTTTATGCCCACATTGTTCTAGCAATCTACATCTGTGCAAAACAGCCAGAAATATCACTTGGAAATGTTTAGGCCTCCATAGTGCTGTCCTTTTTTGAGCCTATAGCAAATTTACTCTAAAATAATAGGGTATTACAGTGGCGCCCCTTACTGGCAGAAATAAGGAAATGAAAAAATAAATTAAATAAAGCATTTAAAATATTTTCAAACTTCCAGTCATATAGTGATCTGCAAGAGGATGCACAAGTATGTCAAAGTTTTTGTTGTTGTTGTTTTTCAAATTGTATTATTAGAGACGAAAAGTAAAATGATTAAGTTTTTATTTTTAAAAATGCTTGCTCAGTGTAATATTTTGTATTTAATGTTTCATTCTGATTTTTAAAACTGGTCAGAGATTAGAGATTCTTCATGATTATTTTATTCAGATAATACTTCAATAATTTATTTTTGTGCAATGACAATTATTTTAGCTAATTCTTTTATTTAGGAAAAAGCAATGTAATATATAAACTTGAATAATATATAATATAATATAATATAATATAATATAATATAATATAATATAATATAATATAATATAATATAATATAATATAATATAATATAATATAATATAATATAATATATTATTCAAGTTTATATATTACATTGCTTTTCCTAAATAAAAGAATTAGCTAAAAATAATTGTCATTGCACAAAATAAATTATTGAAGTATTATCTGGAATAAAATAATCATGAAGAATCTCTAATCTCTGACCAGTTTTTAAAAATCAGAATGAAATC
The DNA here is from genome assembly GCF_012432095.1 of Onychostoma macrolepis. Lineage (NCBI taxonomy): Eukaryota > Metazoa > Chordata > Actinopteri > Cypriniformes > Cyprinidae > Onychostoma > Onychostoma macrolepis. The sequence goes on along the minus strand of NC_081157.1, from coordinate 43,315,114 downwards.
CCCCACGCAAATATGTCATTTATACATGAAAAAAGTATCAGTAAGGACAATAAATTTAGTTTAGGTTATTAAAGTTGGAAAACCCCTGCGATATATAATCAGTACATGATAATACTTTGTTGGTTTAGCATGTGTAGGCATTCACATGTTTCTAAAATAAACCAACACGGGTTCATGGTCCTGCTCACACACTAGCACTTTTTTCCCCCCCATTTCTGAAACGTGTATAGGTAAACTCATTGCTATGTTTGTTGATAAAGCACTTGACATATGTGAAGTGTGTAATTACAATTACTACGGATGTCACTCTGAATGTGCCCAGTGGCAGATCTTGAACATAACTCCACGCCTGTGCTTCAGTTGCAGCTCTTTGTGGAAAACCTTGCCAGCTTTAGCTTGTAAAGAGCCGTAATTTATTGCCCCTGTCATCTGTAAAACTTATCAAATCTACCTCCTGCTGAGAGGGAGCGTCTAAACTCTTAGAAAGGGTCTGTTTCTGGAATATTCAGAAAATACTTCCACGAAGAACCGCAGCATTTTTCTCAACAAATATATTTATTGCTTCAAATTCAATTTCCAGTTTATTTCAACAGGAAAAATGAATTACTCATTTACAACATTAAAGGGGTTTCAATTCTGTGCGCATGTAAAATTAAGGCTTTTATGAAACAACCCTTTCTGTTTAAAACCTCAGGCGAAATCCTTCTAGAATGTTTCATTTTATCTCATGCTGTACACCTCTGATGAATTGCAGACTGGATCTAATTTCTTCAAAGTATGCTAAAAATCTGTGGAAGCTTTGGATGAATTATTGTGCAGTGAAACACATTTACTTGAAGGATGTGTTCTGCTTCATTTTCTGTTTAATCAGTGACACTAGAGCTACATTGTGAGATTGTATTATCCAGGGCTATTCCGGTTATTAACACTTTAAGAACAAACAGGCGTATAATGAAAATCTGGAAAAAACTGGTATAAACTGCCAACTGAAATGAATGACAGCAGTAAAACAAAAATGTGCTTTTTATATGCACAAAATATGCATGAACAGCCTATCTATGCATTAATGATTTAGATATTAAATAGGCTAATAAAACACATTCATTCTCATCAGTCAGTCAGTCATTCATCAACATAAATCAGTTCAGATGCTTCTGAAGGCAGGTTTACAAAAATTCACAATTCAGTCTGTGGAGCTTCGTACTGTGGTTTCATACATAGATACAGGCACCAGATGAAAAGGGTAGGAGAATATTTTTTGTTTTCTTTTCCAACTTTAGGGGGTTTAGGGGTATAGAGAGGAGAGATTTCGATTTGATTTATCATGCCCATAATCCATAAAAGGTCTTGTTCAGACAGGCAGTTAAAATGATATAGACACACAGGTGAGTATAAAGGAAACTTATATAGAGAAAGGTGAAGTTCACACCAGAGAAAGGTATGCAAGTCTCAACCACTAAAAGAAGCTGTCAGATATACTGCACATCACATGAATGGAATAAGACACAAACACATGGCACATTTAGAGGGCATAGCCAGCTTATATTTGAATCTTTCTCAGCGAACTGTAATAGAATACATTCATGTAACAGAATATATCTATATAAATTACACATAGCCTATTATATTTAATTTATAATCGGAGCCTCTCCAAGTTATTAAGTAGACTGTGACTGAGTATTGCTAAAATGCAAATATTTATTTTATTTTTAAAATGTTTCACAGTTGTCAGAAGTTAATGTTGTTTATATAATACATCCATCTCCAGCTAACAAGGAACGTTCTCAAAACTTTGTTCGGGCAAGGTTCCCTCAAAGTTATGACCTTTGAAGAAAGTTGATTCAGTGTTATCTGATCTTTAATCATGTTCTCAAAACATTAGCAAAAGAAAAACTTTATGTAGACATCGTTTTGGAAACTTTTTTTTTTTTCTGAAATGTTTTAGTTGGATGTTCGTTAACATTTTTTAATGTAACTAGGCTACTTGTTTCAGAGAACATTCAAAAATAACATTTCCATAATGTTTGCAATAATATAAAACGGAATGTTTTCTTAATGTCTGCATAACCAAGAAAAACCGTTCATAAAACATATGTGACCCTGGACCACAAAACCAGTCTTAAGTCGTTGTAGCAATAGCCAAAAATACATTGTATGGGTCAAAAAATTTTCTTTTATGCCAGAAATCATTAGGATATTAAGTAAAGATCATGTTCCATGAAGATATTTTGTAAATTTCTTACCGTAAATGTATCAAAACTTAATTTTTGATTAGTAGTATGCATTGCTAAGGACTTCATTTGAACAACTTTAAATGCGATTTTCTCAATATTTAGACCCTCAGATTCCTGATTTTCAAATAGTTGTATCTCAGCCAAATATTGTCTGATCCTAACAAACCAAACATCAATGGAAAGCTTATTTATTCAGCTTTCAGATGATGCATAAATTGACACTTAAGACTGGTTTTGTCGTCCAGGGTCACATTTTTTTTTAAACTTCAGAGAACATTCAGAAATAACGTTTTCATAACTTGATGTGAACGTTAGCAAAACGTTATTAGAACATATTTTAAGCAGCTGATGGCAATATTACAAAAGAAAATGCATTGTTCCTACCTGTATGAATATATAACCGTTCTCCTGCAGGCCAGTGCATGCTCTGCTGAAAATGATGAAAACACAGAGCATATATTAGCCACTCTAATTAACTAAAAAGTCATATTAAATTATTATATGACATTATTTTGTTGTAAAATATGCATTTTCCATATAAACTTGTTTGTGTATCTTGTTTATGTGTAATCTTAATTCTTTCATAATCTGAGGATTGTGCATTTTGGGGATGTTTATATATATATATATATATATATATATATATATATATATATATATATATATATATATATATATATATATATATATATATATATATATATATATACTGACTAGATTACATTAGATCAGGCATAGAAATATGAGTTCACATACTGTTTGAATTATCACCTACCTCTTTTAGATTTAAACAGGTACCACCTAGGCATTGATTGTAACTCACTCCACTGTGTTACAAACTGAATTAACATGGATATTGCCTGCTGGCATTTCAAAGATATTTGAGGCAAAAATTTGAAGTATTACTTAGTCAATACAACACACATCCGCAAACATTTTTAACGTTATTAAATAAACAAGCAAAACCTCCAAGTTATGCCTGCTCGCCCCTGCTACCTACCCTCAATGTCCCTCAGATAAGAGCGCACAGCTCCCTCTACAGATACCCAGCAGCTATTGCAATTCAGTTCTTCTTCTTCTACTACTTGGTTGTTAACATAGACATAGCCTGCGTCCCAATGTGCATACAATCCATCCTAAATTCTATGTGATATTAGTCATTTAGGGCAGATAGGGTGGATAGTATGCACATTGGGACGCAGGGATAATAAAATACTATTTATTATGTCTATGGTTTTTAACGGCGGATGGCAACCAAAGTGAATAGGTGCATTACCGCCACCTCCTGCTCCGGAGTGTAGAACAGCGTTTTATATTCTATTTATCAGTCCCGACTCTATTCAGTTGCAGTCGGTCACCCCGTCCTCTAGGGCTAGAAGGGATACATATGGCGCTACTGGGCATGCGCACATCCATACAGCGTAATTTAAAGAGACCTTTAGGATCTCCAGATGTTTTTGTATAACAAATAAAATTAGAGAGGCATCATTTAAGATTGTTCATCGTGTTTATCCTGTAAAACAGGTAATTGCAAAATTTTGAAAAGACATTGACTTCTGTAAAGAGGAAAATGAGAGTATTGTCCAATTATTTTATGATTGTATTTATACAAAATCATTTTGATGTGATTTTTTTTTTATTTAATTTTTTTTTTAAACAAAGTACGAATATTGAATTGCAGCTCAAAGAAAATGATGTTTTATTTTTTATGAGTATATTGCTGACTTCAAAAATTGGTATAGCCTACTGTGAATTTCCTCATTGTATATGGAACATTTTTATTCACAAATGTAAATGGGCAGTGAAAAAAACTCATTTTAAACTCATTTTAAAATAGAAATTGGTTACTGCTTGACTGTACACGTTGAAAGAAATAAGAAATAACAAAGCTTTAAAATAAAACCGTAAATTATTTTAAAGCCTTAAATCTACTCTTTGAATAATTTGTAATAATTTGTACTTGTTTACGGACACGTGATGTTCTTATAGCTTATTTTATTTATTTTTATTGTTTTCGTTTATTAATGTATTTGTTTTGATGTAATTTATATGTTATTACCATAGACTGTAAAAGGTTATTACCCTTGTATGTTCTTTCTAAGGCGGGATTTCCACCCAGAGCAGCCAATAGAAACAGGGGACACGGGATGCGATTCATAACTTTCCCGGCGTTCTTCCTTAAATCATTTAAACCAATCAAAGAGAGGCCGCCTTCTTGACAACGCACACGATTGGGTATGTTGTGTGTATTGACATACCTTGTAGCCAATCAGCGGAGGCGAACGTGACCCTCTGCCCAATCACAAACGAGGACGTAGTTCCGAAGCTTATAAATGACAAGGTGACAGTTCTCACGGCGTACTCGTTGCCTCTAGTTGCAAGCTTGTCCCTGTAACCCCGGGCCTTGTGTGCTGTATCCAATTGGTGAGTCAGGTTTTCTCTGCATTCATCTAAAGATGCATAACGGGCACCTTTGCTTTTTTTTAAAGCTGTGAAAGTGTGCGGAAGTTGTTGATCCGGCTCAGATAACTACAGCGCCATTCAGAGAAGCGCGTTGCTAAAGCTCCGCTAGCCGCTTGTCAAAGTCATTTCATGTGAATGAATGAATGAATTAATCAGTTTGCGATTACATCTTAGGATCCTGACACGCCGAGCAACCGGTAAATAACACGCGTGCTCCTTGGCTTCGAGATTTATATTGCTTTTTAAATGCACGGAGGTTTTATTCACACATTGCTCGTGACACTTGCAAAATGTCTGACTCGCGCTGGGCCCTCAAGATCCTGTAACCTAGCGCTGCGCATAAACCATGCAATTGCATGCATTTTTATACTACAATGAAGTGCAGCTGTAAATTATGTCTGTTTCATGTTGTAAGACAGTTTATAAGCGTTTAAGCTTCAATAAAGTGCCAGTCAACGCTATTGATGACCTTCACTCTCTAGCCTGTCCGCCTGAGCAGTTTCCAGGCAAATCCAACACCTGAAGTTTGATTAGTAATCTCAGGAAATATTATTAATGTCCTTTTGTACTTAATGTATTTTGAAACGAGTAATATGGGCCTTATTATTAGATGTTCAAAAGGTTATCCGTACAATGACCTGAAAGAAGTCAAAATAGACAACCTAGGTAACCATGAATAGCCAATATGTAATTAAGAGAATTTGAATGAGAGGGAAAATTGAGTAATCTATATATTGAGCACAGAATTTATTTGCTGCTGGTGTCACAATGTGGACTGTTTAACAGGCGCTGTCTAATAACCTCAGATTTGATGGCTAAAAACTATCCCTCCAATACATCTTATTGTGGGTGAAAACTTGTATTACTGTAGTCAAACATCCAGCCTATGACCTCTATGCTGCCATGTTTGACCACTGACCTACAGGGGATGTGCTCTTGGGCTGAAGCCGTCTTGCATCCTTTGGTTGGATGTTCACATATCCAAGCAGATCTAAACCGATGGTCTGTATGCATATAAAGGGTCTTTTGGTTTGGGTGCTGATTAAATTATGGTACTCCTATTTAATCTCATTTGCTTTCTCTGAATGGCTTAGTCTTAAATTGGAGGTCTGTTCCGTTGCCGAGTTGTAACTTTAAATCTAGATGGCACAAACCTCTCCGGTCTTCGTCACTTTCCATAAATAAATATCTGTGTATAGAACACTAAATGAACACTAAATTTCATGCCATGTTGTGTATGACACTAGTGCTTTTCTTTCACCTGTCTAACATCTTTCTTCTTCACAGGCTTCAAACATGTACGCATGTGCTAAGTTTGTCACCTCACCTGCTGTGGTATGTATTCAGTCTCAAATACCGTCACACTCCATTGACCGTCTCAGAAAATGACCTTAATGCCATGTCTTTTTAGAAGCATGTTATGAGTATTTAGCAACTTCCATGAAAGTGATTGTCTACATTAATATAAGTTCTAACCACGTTTATAATCATGCATTTAAAGGCTTGTGTTAAGTTTACGTTTATGAATTTAGAAGATGCTTTCATTCAAAGTGACTTGCACTTTTCACAAAGCCAACAATATTCATAGTAAACGATGCCAGGTTTATTCAGAAGCTAGATTAGGAAAGGAGCTATAGTAAAGAGATGCCCACACTATTTTTTTCTTTTCTGCAAGTGCATTGGTTTAAGGTTGTTAAAGTTGATAACATTTAATACCAATTGGATCCTTGCACTCACTCACAAAAAAATATTTGAATCAGAAACATGCTTTCTGTTCAGGTTTGATAATTGAAAATCAATGCATATCATTGACATTCATTTAATTCTCATTCTCATTTTTTCCCCTCAGGTCCGTGGAGGATCCAGGGTTTTGGCCCGGCCTGTTTCAGTGGTGTTCAACAGACCTGAAGCAAGAACTGAACAGGTAAAAAAAATAAAGTGCCTTCCATGTGACTTGCAGCTTCTCTTGCACATACTTAAATCTCTTGCCCTCTTCTCAGGCTGCTCTGTTGCCAGTCAGTGAAGCGAGCCTTCTTAATGTAACCCGGGGGTTCCAGACCAGCGCTGTATCCAGAGATATCGACACAGCGGCCAAGTTCATTGGTGCTGGTGCTGCCACGGTGGGTGTGGCCGGGTCAGGAGCTGGAATCGGGACGGTGTTCGGCAGCCTCATTATTGGCTATGCCAGGTATTTAACCTCTTAAACTTGGTTTATTTGTTATACATGTAGTTTGTGCCTAAATTGCTCTTTCTCCGTTTACAGGAATCCCTCCCTGAAACAGCAGCTCTTTTCCTACGCCATTTTGGGCTTTGCTTTGTCTGAGGCCATGGGTCTGTTCTGTCTGATGGTGGCATTCCTCATCCTGTTCGCCATGTAACTTGTCTTCTCTTCTACATGGTTCGACTCCCTTGATCTGGAGATTGGAACTCTGACACGCAGCTTAGGCCGTGGCACCGCCATTCCAACAAAACTACAAGAAACTCTCCCTTTTTATGTTCCCCTGTACCGTTTTTCTCTATCTGAAAGTTTGTGTAAGAACTCATTTCACAAGTCTGAATAAATGGTTGAAATCTGTCTGCTGTTGCTCTTGTTTTTCCGCTTTGAGGATGCAAGGTTGTTGAGGAAAGGTACAGTAGCCTGGTGTTTTTAAAACTAATATTGGGATTTGGGGAATGTTTATCCAAAAAAAAAAAATGTACTTTAATATAACTTGAAAATGACAACTTTCTTTTTTTTGGGTAAAGTATCCCCTTAATGCCTCCCAGATTAGTTTAATAAAATATCTAGCAATGCAAAAATACATTACAATCATCGAGTAAAGGTTGCAACTGTTTTTGGAATTTAAAGAAAGTTCATACAAGATGACGCTTCCTGCCAAAGGTTACACTTTTTTTATTTTCCCTTTCCCTCTCATCCCAGTTCCACCAAACCGCTTAAACCAGTCTTGGATTGTTGGTTTAAATGGATTTTCAGCTTAAAGTATCACTCTGAGTGTGTAATAAGTAAGCTAATTTTAAGTAATGTCCATAGTCATTACTATGCTATAATTTATTGTACTATAAAAATTTAGTTACTCATTGTCAGTTTCTCAAAGCTTCTTTGTAAGGAGATCCCATATTTTATTTCTAGAGGAACAAATATAGAAATGTCGGAAACCATTGGTTACCTGTCAAATATTTTGTGGGCACTCGGTATTGAAGTTATCTTGTCACATGAGGAGCTTGCCAAACTATCATGAGCAAACTCTTTTTGTTAGTGCTAGGAACCAAGAATGGACTTCATTAAAAAAAAAAAAAAAATTGAAAATACCCAAGCTTGAAGATTTCATCAATTCAGTTGCATAAACGGTATCGGTCCTTTTAAGTAAATCAAAAGCATGCATCCCAACAAATGTAAAGTTAGCCTAACTCCCTAAGGAATGACTCCTATGAACTGATTCATTTTAGTCAATCATGTATAGAGTATATATTTATACAGAGGTCGAATTGTAAAAAAAAAAATTCGTCATTTTTTTTAATGAAAAATTAGCCTTATATGAACTATAAGCTTTTTCCCTTCTGGGGCTTGAAATGGAGGAATTTTGGTCACTACTGATAATTAAACAATATTTTGCTGAATGTGTTTTTGTGGTGGCACCTTGACTGGTTTAGGCCTGTCATGTATAAATAATGATGACAATAAAACCGCCAGTATGTGGCAGCAAGTCCTTGTTTTAATAAAGTATTTATTGAATCATTCAAATCAAACGATTCATTCAAACCGGCTGATTCAATTAGAAACGAACCAAGTGGACTGAATGGACCGTTGAATCACTGGCTCACTCGATTCGTTCAAAAACTGATTCATTCAAGGAACGAAACACCGTGTTGCGATGCAGTGTAACTGTTGTACAAAATTAATAGCATCATTTGTGGTCGCGCACATGTGCTGATATTTACGTACAAGTACATATCAAGTACATGGCTTGTGCAATGAATATAAAAACTCATACATGAGTATTTTTTCTTTCATTGCTTGAATTATAAGGGCTTAACTGCATTATAATAGGCTTCATCGTGCAGTGAATGCTTTTGGACTCTCAAGACGTGTTTTTCTTTGGTTTTTGCAAAGTCGATGACTGGATAATATCAGCTCTCCTATCGTCTCTCAGTCCCTCAGTCACACCCCTGCTGGAAAAAAAAACAATAGAACTCTGCCCAAAACACAATAGAAATGTAATGGTTGTAATGGTTATAATGGGAATTGTATTGGTTTTAATGGAAACTATAATGGTGTCTACTGGTATGTGATGGATTCTATTGGTGGGATGTTAAATCCTATTGGAAAAATGCCCAAAACACACTACAAAAAGGAATTTTGTAATGGTTTTACTGGAAAAAGCTAATGGTCTATAATGGTATTTTAATGGAAACCATTGGAATTTCTGTGATGGTTTCTATTGGGCTTCTATTGTTTTTTTAGCAGGGACATACAGTACAATAACATGTCAGGGCAATGTCTTTAAATTCGAATCAAGGAAAAATCATACCTTCAGTTGTCTTCTTTTTAAAGAACTTCAAAAGTTGCGCTTTGCTCGTCTTTGCGCGTGCTGCGTAACCGAGACTTGTCATAGCACTTGCATTTTATTGCTCTTCTGTTGGTTTCCATTGCTTCTATTGCCCTTATTTGGATAAAAGCGTCTGCTAAAAGACTAAACATAAATCAAATCCCAGTAGCCCCTCACTGCAGAACAAAAGATCCAGGGGGCGGGGTTGGATCCACATCCAGGGGGTGGAGATTGGTAGGTTTAGGGGTGGAGATGGGTAGGTTTAGGGGTGGGGATGGGTAGGTTTAGGGATCAGGGGGTGGAGACAGGTAGGTTTAGGTAAATGTAAAGTGGGAGGAGTTGGATCTAGATCCAACCACACCCCCTGGATCTTGTGTTCTGCAGTGAGGACCATCTCATCAAATCGAACGCGACTAATGTAGACCGATTCTCTAACAAATGACTCTTATGAACTGATTCGTTTTAAATGAATCGGTGAATAAATACAGCGACCAATATGGTCCGATTCTTTTTAATGAATCAACACTTACGAATTAATACGCCCCACTGAACCTCAGGTTACCGTTTGACTCCAAATGAACCAATAATGGTTAACTTACTGTATAGGACTGTTTTCATATGGCAATTTGACGTGTGGTTTAAAAACGCATTATTTAGAGATTCGTTAACCAGATAAATGCCGAAAGAACCGTTTGAATCCTGAATCTCCTGCAGGAGTGCGCCGCTAGATGGCACTATTTCCTTCTAAACGAGGAGGAAGTGAGGAGAACTGAAACAACGCTGAAAAACAGGCCAGGCCAACCGAGGAGAAACTGCGTTTAGACTTGGTTACTCACTGATGCGAATGATAAACGCGTCTCTAAGCTCAGCTAACGTTACTTCGGATAATTGGTTAGAATCGGCGCTGCTTCCGCCATTAGGTTGTTATAGTTGAGGTCGAAAGACGGGAAAGCGGAGAATATGTAGAAGTCATTTGTCTCTTCCTGCCTTCTTCCTCCACTTGCCTCCGAGCGAGGAGAAACAGAAACTGCTTCGGAAACGGATTGATCTGACAGCGGCTCCCTCGGTCAGTTCATCGACGATGGCGGATAGCGTTGGGGAGGAGGCCAACGGCTCTGTGGGGACGGCGCAGGGCTACGGGGCGCAGTTCTCCGCGAGTTTGGGTAATTCCGTACCGGGCCACTCATCAGCCTCGCTGCCTCCGGCAGACACCGGCCTGGTCGAGCCCTCAGTCCCCGTAATGGCCGTTCCTCCGTCCCTGCCGACCGGTATCGTGTCAGGGGTCCCGGCCGGAGCGGGCCTCCTGTCCCAAATTCACGCCACCTCCTGGGATCCCACGCTGAGCACCGACTGGGACAACGAGAAGGCGTCTCAGCAGTGCATTCTGCGGATAAAGAGGTAATGTTGGGCTGTCTTATAGTGCTGTATTTGTTTTGGGAAATGTGAGACAACTTTTTAAGTTAACCAGCGTGATATTTGCATTGTTTACTTTCCGGTGCAAACATATGGCGAAGGAAGTAGGCTGCGTGTGTACGACGGCTGAATAAACACAAACTTACGATTTAACGCAAACTAACAGATTTAATATTTCACTGCTCGAACTGCTCAGTTTTGATTCTCGGCACATTATATATGTGACCCTGGACCACAAAACCAGTCATAAGGGTTTTTTTTTTCTTTTTTTGTAGTTTTCATCATCTGAAAGCTGAATAAATAATTCACCGTTGACATAAACAAACCATTAATAAAAAAATAAAACCATTGGTGTATGGTTTGTTAGGACAGGATAATATTTGGCCGAGATACAACTATTTGAAAATCTGGAACGAGGTGAGGTGCAACAAAATCTAAATATTGATGAAGTTTTGATATATTTATGGTAGGAAATTTACAAGATATCTTCATGGAATATGATCTTTACTTAATTTCCTTATGATTTTTGGCATAAAAGAAAAATCGATCATTTTGACCCATACAATGTATTGTATTGCTACAAATAAACCTGTCCTAATTATGATGGTTTTGTGGTTTGATTTATCATTTGCGATGTCCGTTTGAGCATTATGATTTATAGTTTGAACATTTTATTTATCATTTAATTATGACAGGTTTATACTGAGTTGATCATGAAAATTAAATATCAAATACATTTAAGCATTTGATTTCTCATTTGAGAAGCCATTTTGATAGTTTGATTTATCATTTGATAGTTTGAGCATTTGATTTATCATTTGAGTAGTTGTTTTGAGAGTTTGATTTATTATTTGATCTTTTCAGGCATTTGAATTTTCATTTGAATTTTGTTAGGAAAAAACTTCCATAGTCCAGGGTCACACGCACATATATGTATATATGTGTGTGTGTATAAGTATTATTTTATATGTATGTATGTGTATATATATATATATATATATATATATTAGTATTATACATATAGTTTCTGAACTATTATTATTACATTAATACAAATAGTTTTTCGTTCTGATTTATTTTCATCTTGGGTATATATTTCTTCAGAATTGATGCCTGTTGCATAACATTTTATATTTATTTGAATATGTGTTCATATGTTTATTATATACATTTTAGTTATTTATTATTATTATTATTATTATTATTTATTTCATATATTTATTTGTTGCATATTTAGTTGATTTTGATTGCTTCCATTGTCCTCCTTTGTAAGTCCCTTTGTATAAGTGTCTGCTAAATGACTAAATGTAATGTACATGTAATGAATATTTATATACATATATATATTTGTTATTATTTTGTTGAACACACAATGTAATTTTGTAGTTTGGTTGGTACCTTTCTTTAGAAAACTACCAAATAATGGCATTTATCAGTAGAACAGGGAACTTAAGTAGAACAGACTTTTGCATATCTGTAAAGTATTGCTCAAACCAATAACCAGTCGTTCTCTACTATCCTGGCATGCTGAAACATTTTCCAGCCAAATGTTGCAAGCAGATTAATCTATCATAGGCGACTGTATTTACAAGGCACAATGTTGCCACTCTGGGGAATTATCACTTGGCAGTGACTTTGGCCTGGGCATAAAGTGATAGATGTCCCTGGAGGACTAATAATGGAGATGTGTGGACACGAGATGAAAGCACTCGGTGACAATGAGGCAGTTATGCTTCCTTGTGTTTTGACAAAAATGGTGCATTATCCGACTAATGTTTCTTCCTATTAGTGAAGTCTCTGTGTTCGTAATCATTCTCTTCTCATACCCCGCTCTTCTTTCCTTCATTTAGAGACATTATGTCCATTTATAAAGAACCTCCTCCAGGTATGTTTGTGGTTCCTGATCCTCATGACATGACTAAGGTAAGAATCAGCACACTTCTCCCTCACAATTATGGTGATATTTCTGTTCTCTGTTCCCTTGATCCTTCCTTTTGTTGTTATATTCTTACTAAACAATGAAGGCATTAATTGCATGTGTACAGTTAAAATATTAGATTTCATGGACAATACTTTTACAGCATTTATCATTCTAGATTAATGTTACTTAAAACATGCGCACTACTAAAGTTCAGGGTCAGTATGACTTTTATTTATTTATTTATTTTTTAAGAAATTAATACTTTTATTCAGCCTGGATGTGTTAAATTGATCAAAAGTGACAGTGAAGACTTGCATTGTTACAAAAAATCATATATAGTTTCATTGAAAAACACTGTTAAAATACATAATGTAATACAAAATAAATAATTTAGACATTTGCATTACATATGGTTACAAATGCCTGTAAAGCAAGCCAAAGGCCTGGTAATACACTTACAGATCAATCAAGTCCTTTAATGTTAGTTAATAAAGACAGTCGTTCAGTGTTTGATCATGTTTTTGTTGCTGTTACGTGACGGTATCTGACTAGGGGTGATGACGTCATCGTTTCAGAAAATATGTGGATTGGCTGTACACACGAAAACGCAAAGGTGTCGTTTTCAGATTTATCCACTCTGGACCCAGTTTCAAAAATAGTGTTTTCACTCTCCCAAAACGCCGGATCCGTGTGGACGAAACACCTGTACGATATATAATTTATGCATATACAGCTAAATGAGTTTGACGCCCCTGTTATAAACGGTAGTGTAATAAGAGGGGGTTTTTAATGCATTTATTTTATTAATGTTTTTAACATTTTATGTACATGCATGAATTAACAATGTATAATGGTATAAAAATTAACATTAACCTAAATCAGGGGTCTCCAACCTTATTTAATTCAGGAGCTACTTTTTAGCCCCTGACCTAAATGAACAAATGCTGAAAGTATTGGAAAACGCTGTAGTAAGTCATGGAAGTTGCTGTAGTGAATGGATGTCTCTGGTTATTCTCCCTGTAGTGGTTTGGAATAAAGCGTCTCCCTTCTCGTGTCTCCACAGATTCATGCCCTCATCACTGGCCCCTTCGACACACCATATGAGGGTGGCTTCTTCCTCTTCCTGTTCCGCTGTCCTCCTGACTACCCCATCCACCCTCCACGTGTCAAACTAATCACTACCGGGCACAACACTGTTCGTTTCAACCCCAACTTCTACCGCAACGGCAAAGTTTGCCTCAGCATCCTTGGGTAAGAATGATGGGGTTCTGTGAATGAATGATAATAATACGTGACCCTGGAGCACAAAACCAGTCTTAAGTCACTGGGGTATATTTGTAGCAATAGCCAAAAATACACTGTATGGGTCAAAATGATTGATTTTTTCTTTTATGCCAAAAATCATTAGGACATTAAGTAAAGATCATGTTCCATGAAGAGATTTTGAAAATTTCCTATCATAAATAGTAATATGGATTGCTAAGAACTTCATTTGGACAACTTTAAAGGCGATTTTCTCAATATTTAGATTTTTTTGCACTCTCAGATTCCAGATGTTCAAATAGTTGTATCTTGGCCAAATATTGTCCATACATCAATGGAAAGCTTATTTATTCAGTTTTCAGATTATGTATAAATGTCAATTTCGAAAAATCAACCCTTATGACTGGTTTTGTGGTCCAGGGTCTCACGTAGTTAACACATTTCCCATTAAAGCTAGCTTTATCGTCCTTGTTGTGATCCTGATTTTGATTGCTGTTTCTTTCCACAGCACTTGGACTGGTCCAGCGTGGAGTCCCGCCCAGAGCATCTCCTCTGTTCTCATCTCCATACAGTCCCTAATGACAGAGAACCCTTACCACAATGAGCCAGGCTTTGAGCAGGTACTACAGCTCCCACAATTAATTCTTAGTATCTAAAGCCTTGATGTGGTCCCCCTGTACTCTGTGATTTGCTATCATTTATTCTGCACTGTCATCTGTTTTCTAGGAAAGACATCCAGGTGACAGCAAAAACTATAACGAGTGTATCCGCCACGAGACCATGCGAGTTGCAGTGTGTGATATGCTAGAGGGCAAAGTGCCGTGTCCCGAGGCCTTGTGGTGAGTGATTATCCCTCAAACATTTTGCATAATCAGGGTAATTTTTAAAGCACTTGTAGTCCATACCAAACCTCTCTAAGTATTACTATTAGTGATGCACCAAAATTTAGCAACCAATCATTTTCGTCCGAAACTGCAGTTTTCATTTTCTGTGTCTATTCTGTGCTCACGACGCAGATAAATAATAAAAACTGTAAATGTACAGTTTAAATGTGCAACTTTTTATTTGAGTGTCTATTATTAAATAAATTTGATCCGTTTACTGATTTGTAAATAACATTTGTTTTCGGCTAAATGAAAACTTTAATTTTGGGTGTCAGTGTTTCTGTAGAAAAGTTAATTGCTTATTACTCTTTACTTACTTTATTTATTTGTTTTTCCATACTAGGAGCGTGATGGAGAAATCCTTCCTGGAGTACTATGATTTCTATGAGGGGGTCTGCAAAGAACGTCTGCATCTCCAAGGACAGAACATGCAGGTAATGACTGTTTGCAAATGTGCTTTGCTACATTTCACATTGCGCTTTATTATTTGTCATTTTGATTGTTATCATAACATTAGAAGTGCAACCTTATGCAAACATTACAAACATTCCTGTTCGCTGCGGTGAGTCATTCACATCAGCATTTGCAGGAGACCAGCGGGAACAAAGAATCTGATGTACTACCACACCTCTGAGTGAAGAGCTGAGCTGAATCACTCCGCACAGCTTCTATTCGCCAGCAGCCATTTCTGTGGGATTTCCAGAGTTCTTATTATCCTTGAGTCACGCTATGAATCAGTTTTCAGGCATTTTGTAGTCGTGTCACACATAGTTGAGTGGAGCTGTTGTTCAGATGGTGATTTTAATTTTATTGTCTTTGTGTGATTTGTTCGTTCTTTTTCTATAGTGTTATGATATTGTATTGTAACCACTGATCTGTATAAAAGATCTATTATAGATCAGTGATTGTAACATGTTTACATTTGATTGAGAGGGTTTAACGAATCCTCCTATGCTTTTTAAAAGAAGTTTCTTATGCTCATCCTGACTGCACAAAAATACAGTATAAAAACAGTAATATCATTACAATTTAAAACAACTGTCCTATTTATATATATATATATATATATATATATATTAAAATGTAATTTATTCCTGTGACGCAAAGCTTTCAGCATCATTATGATTTAATGCTCAAAAAGCATTTCCTATTATTATCAATGTCGAAAAACAGTTTTGCTCTCAATTTTTGTGAAAACGGATACGTTTTATTCAGGATTCTTTGAATAAAAAAGTTCAAAAGAAAATGGAAATCTGTTATAACATTGTAAATGTAATCAGTTTATTTCCAGCATTCTTGCTGAATTAAAGTATTCATTTCTTTCAAAGGAAATAAAATACTGACCCCAAACTTTTGAATGGGGGTGTATATATGAAGAATTCAGATGCAAAAGCCTCTTAAGTGCTGTCTGAAATTTTTTTTCTTCTAAAATGAGCATTTTTCTCAGGCTCCTTTGTTCCACTTTAATTGCATAGAAAAGGACCTCTACATTGCCATTAGAGTAAAATTACTGAACCTGAACAGGAGCCCAATTAAAAATGCTCTCATTTCAGATGGCACTTAGAGGCTTTTGAATCTGATCTCTTCATATTATTATATAACAAATTATTAATTTTAGGTTTTTTGTAGTTTTTTTTTTTTTTTTTTTTTTTTATCTGTTTTAGTACTTGGCACCTTAGTTTGGTTAAATATCCTAAATGCCCTGTTCCTTCCTTTTTGTTCTCCATCAAATTTATATATTTTGTTATTTCTTGCAGGATCCTTTTGGGGAGAAGAGAGGTCGTTTTGACTACCAGGGTCTGTTGACCCGTCTCAGAGCCATCCAGAGGCGATTGCGGGAAAAGTGCCCGCCAGAGGACAACGATGGTGATTCTGACTCAGACACCAGCTCATCCGGCACCGATCCGGACAGTCAGGGCAGCTCACAGCCTTAGAGTGCCCTCTATTGGGGTGCGAAGCGAGCAAGGTTAGACCGTTCCCCTTTACCTGCAGCTGCGGACTCCTCTCAAGCGAGCACAGATGTAAGGAGTGCTGAAAGTCCTGGCGATTCTACTGACAGAGGACAGTGTTTCTGTCTCATCCGATTAGTTAATATTTTCCCTCTTGCTCCTTGTGTGCTGGCCAATGACTGCCTTTTTGTTTTTCTGTTTGTTTTTTTGTTTTCTTCCCCCTAATGGAGAAGAGGTTCGGTCCGGAGGGGGAATGAGGTGTATAGATGTATGTGTACGTGTGTACATTTGTAAGTGACAAAGATGTATACGCCAGCTTCTCAGCAGGTCATCACCGCCTCAGTCCATGTTTCTCTGTCCCTTCCTGCATCCAGCTAACAGAAAAAAAGAAGTCATACTAAATCAAATAATTAATGATGATGATAAAATCACTCCTAAAACAAACCGGTTTACTTGCAAACACACATTTCACACTTAGTTTTTGTTCCTCTTTCTAAAACATTTTATTTCACTCACGAAATCGAATTGAGATACAAATTCATAATGAACTGAGTACCACGCTTTAAGACGGATGCAACTTAAAAAAAAAAAAAAAAGTGTATATATAATTGTTCATAGAGAAGTTTTATTTTAATGTTAAACGTTCTTAAAATGCTATTGAACTAGTGAAAGCAGCCTGCCGAGCACTTATGGGAACGGTTGCCTTTTGAGTGTCGTCGACTTATTGGAAATACAGTTTCGTTTGGTGAACTTCAGTCTGTCTCTAATTGTGAAGCTGTCGAGTGTCAAATGAGACATCTGTTCTGTTATTTTTCTGGGAATAACCTCGAATTTTCAACAAGCTTGAAATTTACTTTTGCTCACTTTTCTTGGTTATTTTACTCGTAAAGCTTAGACCGCAATTCCACCCCAGCCTCCGCTCAAAGTGTCCCTCGATACTCGATACAAATGTCCTTCTCTTTACCGGGGATACTGTGGCCACTGGTGTCCTCATATGCAACAGGATGAAGCTGCCTAGTACAGATTGGGGGAAGAAGAATGGGATAATATTCAACCGTTACTCGACACCGTGGTTCATGACTACCTATGCTCCTAAATATTTTGCAAAAATCTATTGCAATCCATCCCTTTAAATAGCAGGCATATAGTTTTCCACAGCATGCTAAACACAACCAAACTGGCAGCCTTTAGTATTTTGTATACATGTACAATTATAATGCATTTTATTCACGAACAAGCAGATTACATATAGTCTTCTATTAAGTGAACCACAAAACAACTTTTAATGAAGTTTCGCATTCTCCGATGGGCCCAAGTGCAGTTGTGAGGTTTTGCATGTGCTAGCATTTTGATGCAGTTAATTTCTCTTAAGCGCGAGAGAATATATTCTGGTCTAGGACATCATATTTTGATAAGACAACACTGTTAGGTTGCTTGATTGTTTGTTTTGAATGAACAATTTGACTCTTGAGTCTATGTTTCTCTTCTAGAACGCCCTGCAACAGGAAACAGTTCCCTGACTATGAGTTTGACTTTGTGATGTACTAATGCTTTTCCCTTGTTAGCAAAATGAGAATGAATTATGTAAATAATTAATGTATCGATCAGTTGCAGCTGTAATAAGAAAATATATATAAATCTGATTCTGATTACTTGTGCCTCTCTTTGATTTCATTTGTTTCCTCAACTTACTATTTTAACCATTCAAAATTGCAAGGGCAGTGGGAGTGTTGTTACATTGTTATTGTGCATATCTTTCACAATGTGAAGTTGATTTTATGTATTTATTTCTCTCTCTCTCTCAATTCAATTCAATTTCAATTCAAATTAGCTTTATTGGCATGACTGTGTAACATCACAATGTTGCCAAAGCAATACATATATTATACAGATAAATAAAATCATGGGGAAACACACATACATGTCCATATTATACATGTAGGTACAAAAATAATAATAAATAAATAAAAAATAATAATAAAAAAAAAATGATTAAATGAATACAGAGAGCAGTTATAAATGGAAAGGAGGGATCAGCCTTTGTCCCTCATTTGATGGCAGGAGGACACATACTGTGCTGCCAGGTGGATCCATTTTTCCTTTTCTCCCAGAATATAACAGAGTTTGTCTAAGTTACTTTTATGGTTAAATTCAGGTGAAACTAGAGCTATTTGTTTGAAATAGGCATCTCTGATGTGTTTATATTTGCTGCACTCCGTGAGGAAGTGAGAACACAGTCGCAGCTCTCTGGCTCTCCAGCTCTGCTTGTGTCGGCCGTCTCCACACACAGACTGTGCTCACTCAGACGATACTTCGTCAGCAGCTTTCTCTGACCATAGTCTTTAATACTGCTCAGGTATGGCACTAATTTATAATCGGATTTTATACTGTGGAAGTAAGTTAATTTCTTTACTTGAGTTACTTTTTGCTGCCAATCATGAATGTATTCTTCCTGGGTTATTTTTCTGTTTCTTTAATTTTTGAATTCTTTAACTGAATTGTTGAATTGAGTTGATGTTTTTCCACTAAATGGTGAAAGGGGTCACTCTCTGGGTGTTTCTGCCGATAAGTGAAAGCACTGTGGTGGAAGCTATCTGTCGGCGCGTCTGAAAGATGGATCCAGAACTTCGCTGCTCTCTTCTGGATCTCAGAGAGCAGAGGGAATCTGCCCAGTTCTGCCCTGCAGCCGAGATTCGGGGCGTTTCTGTGAATTCCCAAGATGTTTTTGCAGAATTCAAGGTGGAAAATTTCAACAGGGTTTTTGTCCCATGATTCATAGTTTAATTTAAATTTGGGGCCCCAGATTTCACAGCCATAGAGAAGAATGGGTTTCATGATGCTATCGAAGATTTTCAGCCACAGTTTAATGGGTGGGTTGAATTTGAACAGGGGTCTTCTTATACTGTAAAAAGCCCTGCTTTCCTTATCCGTCAGATCTTTTATTGCAGTATTGAGCTGTCCAGAGGCTGAGATCGTCAGACCCAAATAATTATAACAGGTGACGTTTTGACTTCTCCATGTTTATTGGTAAGGCCCAATCGTTACTGTACTTTTCCAGAATGGAGAGACTTTGGTGCAGCCCCTCTTCATGAGGCAACAAGAGCAGAAGATCGTCTGCATACAGGAGGCTTTTAATTTCTCTGCCCTCGAGGGTCAGACCAGGACCAGAGGACGAATCAAGTGCTGATGCCAGTTCATTAATATAGATATTAAATAGAGTCGGGCTGAGGCTGAGGCTGCAGCCTTGACGGACTCCTTTCGTCTGACTGAAGTAATCCGTTCGTTTCTCATTGATTTTGACACAGCATTTGTTCCCGTTGTATATGTCCTTTATAATGTCATATGTCCTTCCTCCTATTCCACTCTGGATAAGTTTTAGGAAAAGTCCATCGTGCCGTACCGAATCGAAGGCTTTTTGGAAATCAATGAAGCAACCAAATATTTTTCCTTGTGTTGTCTGCTGAACGTATTTTTGTATGAGTGTGTGGAGTGTGTAAATGTGATCTGATGTTCTTTGTTTAGGCATAAATCCAATTTGACAGTTGTTTATAATTTTGCGTTCTTGAATGAACTGAACTAATCTGTCATTAATAATCGAGCAGAATAGTTTTCCGAGGTTACTGCTGACTGTGATGCCTCTATAATTATTATAAAAATAGTTATTTGATCCCCTGCTAATTTTGGATTTATTATTTTAATGGTAGGTTTATTTTAACTGATAGAGACAGAATATCAAACAAAAAATCCAGAAAAAAGCAGCATACAAATGTTAAAAAAAAAATTACATTTTATTAAGTCAAATAAGTATTTGATCCCCTACCAACCAGCAGGAATTTTGTCTCCCACAGATTGGTTATGTGCACATGTGGAACACAGATTAGTCCTGTCACTCTAAGAAGATACTCCTAATTTCAGCTCACTGTGTGTATAAAAGACTCCTGTCCATAGAGTCTGTATCTTCCATTCCAACCTCTCCACTACCACGGGCAAGACCAAAGAGCTGTCAAAGGACATCAGGGACAAGATTGTAGACCTGCACAAGGCTGGAATGGGCTACAAGACCATCAGCAAGAAGCTTGGTGAGAAGTGAAGAAATACAAAATAACCATCAATCGGCCTTGGTCTGGAGCTCCGTGCAAGATCTTGCCTCATGTGGTAAGGATGATCATGACAGAAGGGAGAGATCAGCCCCAAACTACACGGGAGGAGCTTGTTAATGATCTCAAGGCAGCTGGGACCACAATCACCAAGCAAAACATTGGTAACACACTATGCCGCAATGGACTGAAATCCTGCAGCAAAGTCCCTCTGCTCAAGAAGTCACATGCACAGGCCCGTCTGAAGTTTGCCAATGAACATCTAAATGATTCAGAGAAGGCTTGGGAGAATGTGCTGTGGTTAGATGAGACCAAAATTGAGCTCTTTGGCATCAACTCGACTCGTCGTGTTTGGAGGAAGAGAAATGCTGACTATCACCCCAAGAACACCATCCCTACAGTCAAGCATGGAGGTGGAAACATCATGCTTTGAGGCTGTTTTTCTGCTAAGGGTACAGGACAACTTTACCACACTGAGGAGCAAAAGGACGGGGCCATGTACTGTCAAATCTTGGACGAGAACTTCAGCCAGAACACTGAAGATGGGTCATGGATGGGTCTTCCAGCATGACAGTGACCCCAAACATACCGCCAAGGCAACAAAGGAGTGGCTCAAGAAGCACATTAAGGTCCTGGAGTGGCCTAGCCAGTCTCCAGACCTTCATCCCATAGAAAATCTGTGGAGGGAGCGGAAACTTCGAGTTTCCAAGAGACAGCTAAGAAACCTTAATGATTTAGAGAGGATCTGTAAAGAGGAGTGAACCAAAATCCCTCCCGAGATGTGTGCAAACCTGGTGACCAGCTACAAGAAATGTCTGACCTCTGTGATTGCCAACAAGCGTTTCTGCACCAAGTACCAAGTCATGTTTTGCTTGGGGATTAAATACTTATTTGACTTACTAAAATGTAAATCTTTTTTTAACATTTGTATGCTGCTTTTTTCTGGATTTTTAAGTGGGAAAACTTACAAAATCAGCAGAGGATCAAATAATTATTTTCTCCACTGTATACATAAATAGACCAAAAAGATCCGCACTCATCCAAACAGCCCAAAAAGGCTTAACATTTATTGTACCTTCACTGTATACACACACACAGACACGCACAATATATATATATAATACATATATTGTGTGTGTGTGTGTGTGTGTGTGTGTGTGTGTGTTTAGGAGGTTGGGTGGTTTCTGATGACTATCAAAATAGCTGTTTTTGCATGTGTATATTATTTTTTGATTAGATGTTAATGACTACATTTAGAAAGTAAATGCATTTTGTTGTCTAACACATGTGGGACCATCCTAAACTACAAAAGTGCCAAAATGTAAACATTTATTAATTATATAAAGATGCTTAATAAAACATGGGTTATAAGTTACTCACTTTTACAGTGTTTTATACAGGGTTTGTCAAAACCATAAAAAAAATAATAATAATTTTTTTTGATAACAGAGTTCCTATATTTCTAAAAACCCTTTGGACTGTGACTGATTTGGGCACTTTGGACTTTAATTTAGATATCTTGAGTGCAACTGTTTCGTGCACATTAGATCAACAAAATATATTTAAAATAAATAAAAATAATAAACATTTTTGGGCACAAAAAAATGTTCCTTGTGTTATTTTAAACTCTCATTGATCTGACACAATCGAATCATCTGAAATGAGCGATTTTAATAATGGAATACAATCCTCGTGTGTATAATGCTTGTATAGTGATGCTGCTAAAACATTGTGGAACTGTCATTAGAGGGCGGTAGTGTGTAGCTTTTGTCACCACAGACCTTGAGCCAACTGTATTATAATTGAGAAAAACTGTTAATCAGTGTGAAAGACTGGAATTGCCAATGTTCTGAACTGTTGATGATTTTTAAATTGCTAGATGTGCTTATAAAGGCAGCTTCTGTGTGTGAACATTATAGAATAGTTATGTAAGAAAATTAAGTGCAAAATTGTCACTAGGTGGTACCCTTTCAAAACTACTAATATGTACACTTGGGTACAAATATGTAGCCTACTTTTAAAGTAGCCTTCTAATATGTATCTTTAGGGGTGAATAAGGTACAAATAAGTACTTTTTAGCTTTTGTACCAGTAACAGCTTTGTAACTTTATGTTGTTGTTTTTTTTTTTTCTGAGAGTGTAAGATCATTGACAATCTATTTGATAAAGATTACAGTTGTCTTGGTGGAAATGTACAGCTCTAGAACTAGCTTTAATGTAGCATCCCCTAACTAAACACTATAAAAAAAAAAATATAATAATAATAACAGTGACACATTCATAAGCACCACAGAAAAAAGGTATGAAATTTATGTCAAAGAGATTACACCTTTAACTTTCCTTCTTTTTTTCTGTGCCCTCCCGGGTCAAACCTGCTCTGGTATGTGAAACAAATAGTTGTAGGTGAAGCAAATTGATCTCAAACATGAATCTTGAAAGTGCACATAACTGAACACAGGAAAAGCTTTGTAGTAAATTGTGTGTGAAGAATTGTAGCTCTTCTTTGAAGGGACTGCCATAAATGTACTTTATTTAGCCCATGTTTTATAGGGATCACCTGGTAAATGTTAAAAGATTATTAACATTCTAAAATTATCTTTGAAAACAGAAACGCATTGTATTGACGAGATTCGGTTATCTTTCTTCCTTCCTTCATCCTTTCGAGTATTCAGTTATACATTCGTTTCTCTTCATATCCACATATGCTGCCATAATGCCACCACTGCATTTAGCCTCTGTATTTTGCCTGCAGGCACCATAAATGTAGAGAAGCGTCTGTTTCTTTGATTTTGTCACATTACTGCCTCATGAATAGCGACTCACTTGTGCAGGATTTCTTTCACTACAATAGCACGAGCATGCAGAGTAACACCAAAGTTCAACATGACAACAAAAGTCATAGCAATGGGAAAGAGACCGAGGAAACCTCGAATTTATGACAAATTTAAGTCACCGACAGCCTAAGTTCTGTTTAGAAGGAAGTTATCAGAGGAATGAGGAAAGGTTAGATGTTGATTCTTAATAATGGTCTTTATGCCTCGTGCTTTAAAGAATTAGGCATGTCATTTATTGTGCGATATGATGGCGTTATCTAAACTACAAAATTATTATTAGGCTACTGAAAACGGTCCATTATGAACAATTTGAGTTTCACTGCGTTCATTCATTCATCAAAACGATTGATTTTCTAAGATACATTATTCATTATGCATTATTAATATTTAGAGCAGGCGTTTGATTGACTCAGATTCGATTTGACTTTGGTCTTTCGTTATAGCAAGCTGTTTATTTAATTCATACAATTATTACAAAATGCTAAACATCTTGGTTGTTGTAAAAGATTGACTTTGCACCATTAAAACATGTTAATAACTCGTTATATACGCACATCACAGTTAAACGATTTGATTGGTCTTGTTTAAGGTTTAGGTTGGTATAATCTAATGTAACTTTTATTTAACTTGCAATTTATATCATTTAGTGTGCCATTTTAGTAGTTTTTAGGCTTTGTTACTTGTTTTCTTTACACGTGCTGGAAGTAAATAACAATCTTTGCAACTGGTAAAAGATTCACAAGCTAATGTGTTGCCGTGCTGGGAAATGATATACGAATTAAGCACACAACGTTAACACAATATTTCGCTTTATTTTGTAGAGTTGTTTCCAGTTTTGTCGCGTTGAAATTCTCTAGAAATGTAGGCTATTGAAAATCTTTAAAGCTAATGTCGTTGTCAGTTGGCATTGGTGCACTTGCAAAATAAATCAAATCAATGCAGCCTACACGAACTTTGAGTATCAGTCATGTGTAACTCTGTTGCAACATATCTGTCACATCCAAGTGACATATTATGAATGAAACGTCTGGTAAACAACACAGTTTTATATCCCACGTGACATCAATCTGGCAGAAACTTCAAGTAAACGAAATTCATTATGGTTGGTAACCTAGGACCTATGCGATCTTTATCAGTCTTTATGGAATTTGCCCCCACAATATAATGAAAATACCACTATGTTCGCTTGAAATCTGATATTAGATCTTATTTGTCTCTTGAATTAATTCAGTTAACGGAGCTTCATATGGTATATGCAATCAATGCAAGAAATAAATGACATAATATGCACTTAAAATGAACTTAAAGTGAACAAACAGTTCTCAGTTCCTCGGAACATGCATTATCTCAAAATGCCCGCTTGGTGGAAGCAGCCACGTGCAAGTCATTGCCTAGTGGGCATAATATACTTAAAACACCAACATCTTATAGCTGTCGGTCTCTTGATCTCGTTTTGAGCGTTACATATAGTTTGTAGTTTGCAGAATTGATAGGGAGAGCTGTTGATGCAACTGTCGATAAGTTAGATCTGTGATATGAGAGTCAAGCTTGTTTCCCAAAGCTCTCTCTCTCTTTCTCTCTCTGTCTATGTCTATCAGGCTCGTTTGACACGCTTAAATGCATAAAAATTGCTTATTGTGTTATAGACGCTCAGTAGGTTAATATTACTTAAGATCGGTGAAGAAAAACACATGCTTCGATATACATGAAACTGAAGCATAAGTCGTATATATATACAGTATATGGGCGAGGGAAATGCAATAACTGGTGAGTATAATTGTGTTCACATTGTACGTGCGGGGGTGTGTTATGTGCGTCAGCGGTTTAGAGGCGAAACTCTTCTCTGATTGGACACACCCTCCCCCTCTCCATTTTGTGAAAAACCGCATATTAGCTTCAAGTTGCTGGTCATAAAATATGTTTCTTTGTCGTTCGAAAACCGGACATCGAATATTCAATGTATCACCATCGAGAAGTTTAAAACAGTAGAGGAAGTGATGATATGAATCAGTCAGGTAGTTCAACAACAGCGTGTGCACTGAATGATGATCATTCCCTTCTTTCTTTCTTTTCTTGTTAATTGTTCTTGTCTTGTTTGGTCTTATTGTATGATTGTACGTCAAACATTTTTTAATCTAAGTCACTTTTCTTTCATTTGTTAAAACTTTATTTTTCAAAAAGGCTTGCATGATTAATATTGCAGTAGTATTTTTTGATGTTGCTGATTATTTGTTTTGTGCGTGCTTGTATTGTGCGTTTAAATTGCATACTTAAAATAATAAAATTTGCTTGTGTGTTGTGCTGTTAACTATTTAGTTTTTGTTGGAAATGTCTTCCTAAAAGCTTCAAATATGTTGTACACTTAACTTGTATACTATGTAGCCTATTTATAAGAGAAAGACACATCTTATTTACTCAAACTTTAGTGGCTTATTTTATTAGGAGATTAGATCATATTTCAGCTTGAGAAACTTTATTGGGAAACCTGAGAAACTTATTTTATTGGGAGAGGCTGGATTATATCAAATATAGGCTACTAATTATTTATCGCTGGAATTGTATGTAAAGTGATGAAACACTGCTTGTAATATAATTTATTTATTTGCACTCAGCATTTAAATCAAACATTTTGATAAACCCAAGTTGTTGTTTTTTGTTGGTTGCATCAACAGGTTTTAAAGAGACATCTGTTTTAAAAAGACATCTAGTTTAGATGTTTTTTTGAACTGGAAATATTTTTAGTTATGTGTTTATACATATTATAGAAATAAAAGAGATGAGAGTTTGAAACGGTTTGTTCAAAACTGTTTGGAAACACTAAATATACTGCTGGGTCTTCATTGTGGTTTACTGATTAGATTATTAAAGCTGGATTTACAGGATTGTACAAACACAGATTATATTGTGTTAATGCTAAGACAGCAGAGAGGGTCTCACATCATTTGTGTGGCATCATGGGAAATGACAGGGAACTGCCAATCATTCTCAACTTCCTCCAACAGGGCAGAAATAACATCACTCTTTGCCAGTATTTAAATAGTCCAAACATGCTTTTGAACAGATGCTGTGTGAGACAAATGTAACAAGTTGTCAAAATAAATAAAATGTTGCATAAAACTATTTGCATGGTTGCATGGGTTTATGCTGGAATTGTAATGTTCCTTGTTCCAAGGTATTTAAAGAGGAAAAAATAAAAAAATTTGAAAACTTTAAATCAGATTTGGTTCTGCTGTTATTTTTGTTCTTGCAAACGTATGCACATAACTGCTCAAACTAAGACTGAAATCAACGCGTTTGGATGACTTTTTTTATTTGTACATGCATGAAAATAACCAAAGTTACTCATTTTAAAAGGGATTAAATTCTCTGTTAACTGTTTAATTTAAAGAAGTTAAGCACTACTTAGATATTCAATATCTAAAAATGATCAGACACTTGTATTTTTATTTCAAAGTTTATTTCATGTAATTGTTCTTAGTCAGATTTAATTAATGATTAATTATCAAAATGATTTGTTTTCAGATTCAGTCAATTTATTACATTTAATTTAGAATTGATTAAAAACAATGAAAGGTTAATAAACATTGTAAAGATCTATCAGTTCCTTCCATGATGAGAATTACCTATAGATGCATGAAGATACAAAAGAAGCAAGAAAACAAATACGGAAGCATTCAAGGGAAACATAAGTAATGAAGTCTTTACCTCTTGCACTCTTAGACCTTCTGAAAAAGCCTTTAGGTGATCATGTGGGTTGCACAAATATGCATACTAATCTGCCTTTCTTGTGATGGAAAAAAAATCTATTTTGGGTTATATATAAAAAATGAAAAAGAAAAAAAAAACTTTTGGTCTAATTTTGTATAATAATACTCATACAATAAAAAGTAATTTACATGCAATAATGTTGTATTCCTGTCCCTAGAGTGCATTTCCACAATGACACAGAGTCTTGTTGTGGCTATAGGTTTTTATAGTTATGCAACATTTCTCAATTTCTTTCTATGTAAAGAGTCTGATTAAAAATGCATATCCACCAATTACATAAAAAATGATTAACTGTCTATGTTTCTTTCAGCTACGGTCTTCCATTTCCATGTTTAAGACTGACCTTGCCTCTGGTCTCCAATATGCAAATGTTGCTTTCCAAATATTAACTGTTTGAAAAGATCCTAAGAATTAAAGCACAAACTTGCCTTACAATTACATATGTAGGTAAGTCAATCAGACTACGCTGAACTATATGGGGCCAGACCAAAAATAACTTCAGCTTTGTTTATCAGGTTTAATTGTTACTTTGTGTCTTCCTGATTTTTTTCGTTACACCATTCATTATTTTCTCCAAAAAGTAACCTCAAGTTACTGAAATCAACTGAAAAGCATGTAGACTGTTGATAAACATTTTGTCACTATTCTTAGAGTCATTCTTGCTTCTTTTCAGAACTTCCTTCCCACCACACTTTGTTCCTCTGAGTAAGATCCAGAGAATAATTGCTAAATGCAACATGACGCAAAAGAAAACAAATCTAATTCTGCTGTTATCAATCAAATAATTATTTAGTGTAATAAGCATAACACTTTGTAAGGAATAGCAATAAACATTTTTCACTGATGCACCATCAAACTCCTAAATGCCTTGTTGTCCTGGATGAGCTCCATGCCTGTGGTCCCCCTCACCCAGAAAAGAGATGCCCTACCCCCACACCAGTTATTCCTCATCCCCCTCACAGTGTGTGGTCAGGTCACAATCTCAAATCTCAGAGTCCCTCTTAAGCTCACAGGGGGTTGTATTGACATGCCAATTCCTTCACAGGACCACAAAGTGCACCCCCTTGCAACAGTTACTGAGTGTAACAGGACTATGAAAAGAAATTAATATCTCATGCAACGCAAGAGATGACGACTTTCTGCGGTTTTGCACGTTTATTGTTGCTTTTAATAGAATATAGGCTACACATGCATTTGACCTAGTAACTAACTCTGTACAACCACTCACAAAAATAACAAAACAACAGTGTTTAGACAGAGGCCATCAGATCAGTGACCCCTTTAGTTCTTGGTAGATCTATACCCTGCATGTCAGCTGGTTGCAGCAGAGATGTGCATCTGAATCTATAAAAATTAATATACACCTAACAGAGTGAATCACCTGCGAATGGCCTTGAGGCTCGACAAAGAGCACACGTTTATGCATAGTGGTGAATGAACGTAAAAATAAGAAGTGCAATCCTCAATGCAGCCTTTATTTACATTGTAGTAGTAAGCCTCGGCGAGAGACCCTCGAGATGCGTACGTGCGTGAGGGAATAGCCTACTCTATATTTATCCAGACATTAAAAAGACAAGGTGATTAATCAGATGTGTTACACAATTCGGATATGCACACAACTACGCCTCTTTAGTCAACTCATCGTAATCATTCTTGAATGAAGACATTCTCGCGAAGTTGTGCTTCGTTACTGAAGGAGCCCGTCGTGTGTGATTTAAACACGAGGGAAGCTCAAGGAATCAATGAAACGGGATCTGTGCTTGTTTCATTAAGCACCTTGGTCAAAATACACTTCATTACGCATCACTGCGGACCATCGCTATGGAGTTCTTGCGAGATGTGAATCATTTCTCACTCTTGCTGTAATGGACTGGAAGCCATTTTCTCACAGAGAGCCGGTGTACTGCCGCCACGTGTACAATTTGAGAGCCACGTTAACAAAAGTAACCGCTTGAAATTCCCATCTGATTTGCGTTTAACTCATTTGAATGGGGATTTGAGGTCGGATTTTTCAGACCTGAGTATACCGCTGAAAAAATCCTCGCAATGAAACATATCATATACAGCGTGCGCACACAATAGGCAATGCAACAGTTGCTCACTTCCTGTTGGTAGGCGGTATCCCCTACACTAGGCCCTGCTTTCTCAACACCCCCCCCATTTTGAATCAGTTGTTGGACCTTCTCGTGTCTCGGTTTGGCGCGACATGGAGGTGAGCACGAGAACTTTGGAGATCTGTGGAAATCTGCCTCGCTGCTGGAGCTGACCTGTTAAAGTTAAACTGGATTCTGCGTTCCCCGCGCAGCCAAGTTCCCAAGAGCCGAATTAAAAAGGATACAGTGTTTCAATAAAACCATGCATTGAATATGTGTGTCACTGCTTAGTATTTACTCCACCTCAAAAATGTTTGCCATAAACTTTGGTTGTAAAACGACTCTTAATTAAATATTTTACTTCACCGCCCTAGTTGTGACCCACAGCTAACAATGTCATAAGGCTATTGGTTCGAAATACGCGTTTCGTGATCAACTTTAGCCACTTGCGTAAGGCAAGGATAAGGAAAAGCAGCCGAGCAACAATCGCAGAGGGGTTGCATTTACACGTAGAATCTCTTAACATTGAAAATGCTAATAAATGGCCTTTTGTCCTGTAAATTGTGTCTCGTTGGAATCCGAGAAACTCTTGCAAATGCAGAAACACAAGGTTAAAATAAAACAGGAAACGTGACGTTGAGCGCACAAGTAAAACTGGAGCATGTGTGGGCTAGTATGCATCTGTATGTCTGTGTGCATGGCAGAACATATACGGTGCAATGTACAGAAAATGTTCCTGTCTTTCCAAGCACAGCTTGAGAGAGAGAGAGAGAGAGCGCGCGCGCACGAGAGAGAGCGGAGGACCGGCCCCTTCTCTAGCTACTCTGAGACCACGTGGTTTCTTCTTTGCAAACAAAAAAAATTAGTAAATTCGACTCGGTTTTAGAGGCGGTGCCATCGCCAAGCGGTAGGATCTGTGTGACAGTGCAGGGTACAGTTTTAGGTTGAGGGGCAGCGAGAGGAAAGAATTTCTCCCGATCCCGCTATATAGGTACTCGCCACTATTCCATCGTAACAAACATCAGCTTAATTCAAACTGATATCATTTCTACACCGCGCTGGGAATTCGCGAAGGTTGCTACAGTGAAGAATATTTACCACTCGCCTGCAGGACTTAATCAGACTACAACGTTACTGTTAGTCGAACTTTCCCCTTTTTATTTTGGATTGTCTTGCAGTTTGGTTTTTTTTTTCCTCCCCGTTTTTAATTCCAACCGGCTGACATCTACATGATTTTGTAATCTGCGGGTGTCTTAGTCCCTTTTTCCAAAATTAAGAGCGTTTTGCCGAAAAGTTTTATTTTCATTTCTGTTTTTTTGGGGGGGGAGCGTTACAGTTTTTCACGATGAACAAGCTATATATTGGAAATCTCAATGAAAACGTGACCGCAGAGGACTTGGTTAAAACCTTTGAAGATTACAAGATCCCTTACTCTGGACAGTTTCTCATGAAAACTGGCTATGCGTTTGTTGATTGCCCAGACGACCAATGGGCAATGAAAGCGATTGAAACATTTTCTGGTGAGTAAATTGATTTTAATGGGCCTTTCTTTACCGGTTTGCCTCTTCGCCGGTTTTCTTTCGTAACTTACCCTGGTTAACCTCCCATAAGTGTTTTGCTTGTTAATAATTCAAATTCTACTGTAATCTCGGGTTAATTGTGAAAATGAATCAATGTTTCTACTTTTTGCCATTGAAGTCAGGGCAATGCAAGGCTCTATAGTGCAAAGGTGCCTGAGATCGTGAACTTTTAAGAGCTGAGGGGTTTGCAGACACTAAAAGCATTCATGCACGCATCAACCACGACTTTACTTTCTTTGCTCTGACAGGTTTAAAACGTGCAGTGTATTCCACTTTAGCAAATAACTATGCGTTTAGCCTACTGTAGGACGTGGTTCTCCTAAGCTCAGTCTTTAGGTTTAGTCCAGCCTACCCCGGCACAGCTATAGAATCAGGTCTCACCCCTCCCCCTTTTGGCTAATAGGCCAGTGGAGCTAAAATGAAACATGTTTCGTGAAGCCCCTATTGAGTTAACAGGCACAATGCTGAGGGATACCTTCTTGTCTTAAACACATCCGACCATGTAGCCTTCCCATATGCTGACTTAAACAATGCAGTTTCAATGCATCTGTCCCACTGACCACAAAATATGTCTCTCCTCGGTTCTCCACATATGTAGCATGTGACGTGTGCTCTATATAGCACGAAGGTCGCCATGCCGCTAAGGATCCAGTTAAAACTATCCACCACATGAAGTCACAGTCAACATTAATTCTTCTTCAGCTGTTCTTTTTATCGCTATTTGCCTTTTAGGTCTCAACTAGACACGAACAACAAATAATAGCCTACACATATGGATTCTGTCATACAGTTGAAGCAAATAGCCTGTGTAGCCCTGAGCAGTGAACCTTGAAAGCGTCCTAAGAATTATGTCTTTTTTTTTATTATTATTATTTTTTTTAGTATAGTTTAATTACTTTTTATGAACACCCACCCTTGCGAACCCAACACCTCAAAAGCTCGTTTAGGCTCGTTTAGTAAAAATACCGTTTCTCTTCACACAGGGAAATGCATATAGAAATATTTGAGGCACACATTTATTATGTTTTAGTTTTAAAGTTGGCTTGGATTATGAGGGCCATTTAAGTAAACTGTGGTCTCATTTTGTCAGTGGGGTAAAAAAAAAAAAAATAATAATTTTTAAAAAATAGAAAAAATAAATAATTTCTTTCCTTTTTCCAGGTAAAGTGGAACTTCACGGCAAACGAATTGAGGTCGAACATTCTGTCCCTAAGAAGCAGAGGTATTTGCTTTCTCTTGAATAGTTCGACAATTGTTTGCTTACTGTACTATATAAAAGATGAATGCATATATCTCGTGGCGGTGGTACAAATATGTGTAGCCTACTGTGTAAGCAGGATCTCGCTGTGTGCTTAAATTGCTGATCTGTTTGGTTGTAACAGTTAAGTAGTTGATACTTTTTAAGAGTCTAGCTCTCTGTATGAGCATATTCTTTGTTTCTCTTCACGTGACGGATGGTATAGTGCTTGGATGTTCAAAGTGGCATATGCTCGTAGCATTACACCACGTGCTGTTACATTCATAGTTACTACAGCGCTATATGGGAGTCGTCTCCACGTTAGCGTGCATATTTGTCAAACATGTAACAGTGCTGGTCTCCGTGTCATTTCAATCACTTGTTCCCTGTTGATTAGGCCTTGGCCTACTGCAAGGCCTAGGCCTCGGTGCTTGATTCGTTTAAACAATTCATGCAACACAGATTTAGTTTTCTAGCCCGCTGTGGTTTTAAAAGCTGCTATTACTTTGGAACACCATCGTTGTTCGTACTTTTGTGCGGATATTTAAAGGGTAGCCTTTGTAGGGAACGCTGCTTCAGGTCAGCGCTGGAGAAACAAAGCGTAGCCATATACATGGCTATGTTCCACAAACTGTACAGTTTGAAAGATTTGTTGTCTAAATGATCATTTATCCGTATTTCTGCCGATAGTTTTGAGTAAATGTGGATATGAGCGTGTAACTTTTGCGGTTTAAAATTGAAATGATCTTCAGAAATGTATTTATTTGTTCTGTGGAGTTTGCATGGCGCGCAGAAGACTGTTTATGTGGAACAAAAAGGTCTCCCTCTTCGTCCCCACCCAGCTCAACTCTCCTTCTTACCTCTTTACACCCTAAACGCATTTTTTTTCACAACCATTCGAGCTACACCTGTTAACCTGGTCTATAACTCGATGGTATATTGTTTTAAAACATTGCATCATGTGGAGAATCTATGTAGTAAAGATAGTGTGTGCTAAATAATACAAATAAATAATTTGCAGTAAATATTCTAAATTCTGCTGCTCATCTACGCTTCAATAATGCTGTGGTAGGTACAGCTGATACATTTACGTTGTTTTGATGGCCGCTTTCTAACCAGTTGAACCAGCGCTTTATCTGTGTTAGTCTGGTTTACGCGCTTTAGCCATAAATCTGTTTACTGCTGACAGACGTGTTGTGTGAATGTATGCTTTGCATATATAATATTACACTGCACATATGATATAGCTGTTTTTTTGTTGTTGTTGTTTTATATATTTGTGATGCAGAGGCTTAACGTGTCTCTAAATGTATAGCCTGATAAAGCGGATTTCTTATAAGATTATCACGAATTAATTTGTAACATATATACGTTTTTAATAGACCTCAATGGCACACGTTGTGATCAGTGTTGGGAGGCCAACGGTACACTGATAGTATGACACGTGGTCGCCATCAGTGTGAAGAGTAACCAACGTCAGCAATTGAGAAAATGGCGTACAATGTAGCCCTCTGTCGAAGCCTCCATTTGAAAGCACTGGGGCATTAACATGAATGGGTGCAAATGCATATTTACAAATTCATTTGATAGCGCCATATAAACAGTTTACTAATCCGTGAACTAATCCTTAATAGAATTGCCAGGTGAGGTA
This sequence comes from Onychostoma macrolepis, assembly GCF_012432095.1. Classification (NCBI taxonomy): domain Eukaryota; kingdom Metazoa; phylum Chordata; class Actinopteri; order Cypriniformes; family Cyprinidae; genus Onychostoma; species Onychostoma macrolepis. The sequence continues at coordinate 43,281,181 of NC_081157.1, read as the reverse complement.
TTTTAGCTAAAAATACGTTTTGCTCTTAAACACACATATTTTGCCATTTACGTTTATACTTAAGGGACTTTTTTCCCTGTCTGTGTGCATATGATAATTTTAGAATTCTCATAGTCTGCTCTGGTGAGACGCTGTGTGGTTCTTTTGAGTTGAAAATTCCAAGTGACCAGAACGCACGCGCACACACACACATACATACACACACAAAACACAACCAGAGTTGTGGAAAATGCATTAGAAATGTTAATTAGGGTGGAACTGTTACTCGTCGCCATTTTGATAAACGTCTTTGTGGGGCTGGCCTCTGAGGTGCGGGACTTTAAAAAGCAGTGTACACCCCCCAGGTCAGCGTATAGGTTGATTTGACCCTTTGTTGTGTTGTATGCGTATGTGCTGGTGGAATTGTGACTCTGTCCCATTCAGATAGATATATTTTTGCTTAATTTGTGCTTGATTCAGTTGCTTCAGGTTTCATGTGTTGCTTTGAAGTATTGTGAATGTAGGATGAAGAATGTAACTAGGTTTGGTTTGGGGTGGGGTGGAGGGGTCAGAGCTGCTTCTTTCCTATTGTGCACACCCCTTACGTTTGGTAACATTGGGTCTGTCTTAATATGCAATGCTCATAAGTAAAATTAGAAAGCCGTCTTATTGTTGAAAATAAACAAATAATTAAAACTTGTCAAAACATCAAGAGCATTTTTATTCAGTTGTTTAAAGTAATACGCATGTAAAGTAGTTGTTGGTAAAGCTGACGTTAAATGTGTGCAAAGAATACAGTGAAGACCATAGAGGGTGTAGTGAGTAAGCCATAATGTTTTGTGCATAGAGCTGTGTGGGCGGCTCCATGTCTCACGCCTTGACTTTCTCCCTGCTTTATGTAATGTTGCATTGGTGTGACGGGGCCATTTGCAATGGCTTGATGGGCCACTTTTGAAGTCCTTCGGTAGGAGAGATTTAGAGACAAGGGGAAGAGCCACACCTTTATGACAATACTGGGTGTTAAAAGTGTAACAATGGCCCTTCCCCCTTCTTCCAGATGCTACTCTGCGTGCTCCCTTCCCCTTGTAAGCACCTATCAAGGTCCAGAAAGCAACATGTTTTTTTTTGCTGCAACATTTTGTTTCTCTCTCTCTCTCTCTCAAACAAAAAAAAAAAGAATTTTAACAGTAGGGATGAATATTGACAAATTGTGGCAGAGGCTAATTCTTTGTGAAATGAATAATGCAGTAGAAAAGTAGTGCAAGAGGTCAATGTGGTGCAAGCCATCGGTATAGAATTGAATAGAAATATATATATTTTTAAAAATTTAAATTAGGAAGTACTTTGGGAAACGTGAACTGGAATGTATTTCCAAAATGGCAGTCTAAAGTAATGTAGCCGCTCATCTGACTGTATGTATGTATGTATTTGTGAGTGGTAGGGAAAAATTGTGTTACTGAAGTGAAAACTGACTTCAGGTTTATTGCTAAATAGTGAAGGGGAAGACCTGTTGAGGGTGTGTGTGTGTGTGTGTGTGTGTGTGTGTGTGTAGTAGTAGTTTCTCCCTGTTGAGCTGTGTTTCTCATGATATTCTGTATTGAGACCGTACGCTGTTGATATTTCTTTCAAGTGTTCAATTTTGTTGAAAGCTAGAGTTCGTCATTTACCATGGCCCGTGTTTGCTGTCAAATCCATAGTGATTAAAATAATAAATCAAAAATATAATTTTAAGGAGCAACAAAAAATGAATTGTCTGCTGTCTTGCGATTAGAGAGTGCCTGTTTCTAAATAGCCTGTTTTTTTAAAAATACAAAATAATACACCCAATAATCTAACAAATGCTTTGGTTGCTTTGACTGAAGGAAAACCCTACAGGCTTACAGCAGGGCTGAAATAACAGCAGTTTTGTACAATTAACTCCTAAGTAAAGATTTGTGCATTTAAAGTAGCTACGTCCCACCAGATCTTTGCAAAGTGGATTCAGAGAAAAAAAGGGGGGAAAAAGAAAGCTTCAGCTTTGAATCGAATCGCGGCGTTTCGCCGGGTAAATAAACGAGCGTGTTGCGATTGCATGCTCAGGCAGTCTGAAGCCACACTTGCCTGCTCTGTCCTCTCTCGTTCCCTCCCTCCTTTTCTCTCTGTCCTTTTCTCTCCATCTCCGCTTGTGATTGTAGTACTACAGAAGGCAGGGGGAGGGGTTTTTACGAAGAAGGAGGTGCGACCAATCGGGGGCCAGGAACACCTGTGTGCAGTTTCTCAGAAGCCGTTGACGGTGCTGCACGCGGGGCAACCTCGTTCTCATTCTTCCTCTCTCTTTCTCCCAGCAGCGTGCTTGCTTGAGTGCAGTTTTTTCCCTTTTCTGTTCCTGGCTTGCACTTTTGCTCTCTTCCTCTCTTTGTCCCTCTGTATTGCATAGGCTGTCTTTCCTTCTGCTGCGAGACATGCATTTTTGATTGATTCCCACATTTGCAGGATTGGAGAACGTGCAGGCAGTCTTGTCAGTTCGGTCATATGACGTGCTACTCGCAGGGCTTGCCTGAGCAGGAAGAGGGAGGAGAGGAGGAAAGAAGAGAGGAGATAAGAGGAGAAGAGGAGAGGAGGGGTGGGGATTGAGGAGGGAATGCACAGCAGCACTTCCTTGTGGGCTTCCCTTTTTCTGCTATTACCGAGAGCGATTCTCTCAAAACGACCGTTGTTTTGAACAGGGGAAATAGGAGGACGAGGGACAAAGGGAAGAATGCTCATAGCATGTAGACATGCTGAAAATGTGAAAGTTAAGTGTGCGTTGTGCCTTTAAGAGCACCCCTCCCATTTTAACCCCTTACCAATGTGTCCTCTTCTCTCCCCCTTTCCCTATTTTGAACCATCTGTGCTGTTTTTTTAAAGGATCGAAGTCCCTTTACCTCAGCTTTGGACTAGCATTCAGTACCACAAGCACGTTCACACCCTCAAGGGCTTTTACACAAAAAATGGGCTACAATACGTGATAAAAGTGAGTGTTTGTATGTTTATTAGAGAGATGTCTCCAAATAAACATTTTTGGTGTTCGTTGAGAGTTGGATCAATAGTGTTGGTAAGATCTAATTCTTGTTCTGGTCAAGGAAATGGTAATAATGGAGAATAAGAACATTCTTTCTCTCGTTGTCCATTGATAATATTTGTGACACGAGGCATCAGAAACCCTCTCTCAAAGATGAATATATTAACCGCAGAGGCTTGCTGTCACAAGGCAGCGTGAACAGGTGGATGGGACTTGGCTTGAAGTTCAAATCATTGGTTGGCCAAGTTGTTGTGGGACGGGTTTCAGGGTCTCGCCTGATTCAGATTTCTTCATTTTTTTTGCAGCATATCTAAAATGTAAAATTATTACATTTTGGCACTGATTTAGAACATTTACATATTTATTTAAACTGACTTCTGTTGTGGCAAATGAAATAAGTTCACGTTGTGTTGACTTTTCTCCAAAAAATGGTGCCATTCTCTGACAGGCTTGACGTCCTGGACGAGAATTACTTGTGAATTCCCAAGCGTAGATTTTTAACCTAACCTTGTTGTTTTCTTTTGAATGTTCAGATAGGATTGTGGGTATTTCTACAGAATGCAGTGTAGTGTGACAGTCTAGATATGCGTGTAGGTCTGTGTTTTTGTTTTTTAGTGTCTGTGTGTGGGAGGGGATGTGAGACTAGGGGTGTTTCCCAAGGGGGAAAAAAAGTTCATGGTGGTTTACCCCTCTGAAGTATGGGCCCCCTGTTTGCCCCATCCCCCCCCCCAGTGACTCTTTATTTCTCTGGTGAACAGGCCGTTCTGAAGGCGTCGCCATCATAAACACTGGTGAACGGGGGTGCCCCTTGAACCCAAAATTCTTTACATTTTTCTTTCTCCCTTTTTTTCCCCCAAATGGACCAATGAACATGTATCGAGTGCCTGGGTCATAGTATATATGATGTCGACCAAATGTTGACACAAGCGACTTGAACTGATTAATATTCATTCAAGTTCTCATTGCATATTTGAATGGCTGCTCTGCTTGTTTAGGAGTGAAATAAATGAGTGTGTTCCAAATTGGTTTTGTTGCACTGTAAATAATGAAGCTATTTTGCACATTGTTCTTCCGCAGGATGTGTGTGTTAAAATGCTGCTGGCTTAAATTCCTGCGCTATTTGTGCTCCTGATCCTGCTTGGACAAATCAAGCTCATGCACAACAAGCACAGCAATTGAAATGTTTATTATTCTACATATTGGCATTATTTTATATTTACCCTGTTATATATTTGAATGAATATTGTTAAAACTGAAATGAAGTTAATTAAAGATAACGGCTAGCTAGATGTTGGCTTGCATTTTTGTATTAGTGTTAGTTGAACAGCATGTTCAAGAAATGTCTTTCAAATCACATGCTTTTTGATTGCCGTCTCTCTTTAGTTACTCGTTCATACTTTGCCTTTGCAATTATATTACGGTATACAGGTCCCTCAAGTCAATACTTTTTTCCTGAGTATTTCCTGACTCGCACCTCATTTCTGTGGAATTGGGTTGGTTATAATAGAAGAAAACTGTCCAGAATCATAGGATGGTGAAAATTAGGCTTGTGACATTTTTATGTGGTTCATAATGATTTCTTGTGATGCCTGCTTGGTGTCATCTTCCAGCACCAAAAAAAAAAAAAAAAACTTTTCTACCATACAAGCTGCTATTAATAGCTGTACACTTTTAGTGAATTGATTGAGCATATAATTGTTCCTTGCACCTACAAATAATCAGAAACGAAATTAATATCCAATTAGGTTCGTACATTGCAACGTAACAGAAACGGAGAATTATTTAAAAGCTCTTTCTCTCTCTGTTACATTAATAATTTAAAAGGAGAAAAATCCCGGAAAATTTAAAAATGAGGATATGACTCAAGTCCTACAGAATCACATTACTGTTGTATTAATCATCACAAGAATGTTACACCACGTATTAGAACAGGGAAGATGTAGCTTATTTTCTCTTTAGTGACATCTCCCCTCTGTCTTTGTATGTATAAATAATGTATGCATGTATGTAATGTATGTTTTAGAGAGCTGTGTGCCAGCAAATTATTAATTGGATGCTGACCCGCTGTTGCTGGCTGTTCACACCGAATAAACAGAACATTTTGTAAGTGTAAAACTCTACTCTCGAAGTCAGAATTAAATTTAAATTCACTATCTATTTTGTAAGTGCATGTTATTAATCTTATGATTCATCCATGCATGTTTCATAAAAAAAAAAAAAAAAATTTTACCTGCAATTTTTTTAAATATTTTTTTTAATAAATTATCATAACTGGGTTTTCCGGTGAAATGTCATATTTACTTCTCTGGTGATGTTTCCAGACGTTTAATCTACTTACACCCTGCAGATGAGTTCAGCGCTTTTTTTACTTTCTGATAAATCATTCCATTGAATGTACGACATAGGGACGAAAACATTGATCAATACTTCAGTCACATCTCAACTTTAATGTTTGTTTGCATGAAGAATTAGTTTAGTTTTGGTTCTTATTTTGATTTGTTTGTAACGTTCAATCTGTTCCTTCATATTAGGGAGGCTCACATATTTCTTTAAGTTCTTTTAGCAGTATTACAGCTAGCATTTAACTCTCAATATAATTGAACAAAAACTGAAGTTTGCAGTTGCTTAACTGCTTAATTTTGTTGAAAATGCACCATAGGTGTAGAAGCATGAACGTACATGGCTTGTTCACGTCTTTACCCCTTTCTCCTTCGTGAGGCCATAGAGATCAGTCAACACTGTTCTTCTCTTTTTATGCTATTTTCTCTCTGTAGCCCTCTTCCTCCCCCTCCCTCTCTTCCTCCACATTGCAATTCCCTCCTTACCGAGTCCAAATCACTTAAAATGGAGCCTCTAGATCACATGGCGTCGTAACAGGAATGTGCTGGTATGGTCATGCTATCCCCCTTTACACACACACACACACACACATGCATTTTAAAAGCATAGAAAGGGGGGAGGGGCTGGCAACACCCCCTTCAGACATACATGGAGTCATACCTTCCTCTTGCAGTGTAGAGCGAAGGCCTTCTCAGAGCCGCCATGTGTGTATACATTACATACACATAAATATATTACTATCCATGATATTTTCAGAGTGCATGCAATTAGATGCGATGGCATTCAGAGCAACATTTCAGTGGACTTTATGCTCCTGATAATTTCTGTGCAATTAAACAGTGCATTCAGATATTGATATAACATGGTACAAAGGGTGTCGTGAAATAGAGCTGACCAGGAGAATTGATTTTGAAAAAATTGTAAAGTCTCCTGCAAAAAATGGTGTTTGCTTTGTCTTGTTTGTGGATGATTTGCTATGCTATTTCTATACAGCCAGGAGAGAGTTGTTTAAAAAAAAATAGCTGTTCAAGTTTCTAGATTTTTTTTTTTTTTAATTCAGTAGTATTAAGTATTTAGGAAAATAAATTATTCACATTTTGAATTTGTTACTTTGTGTAGCTTTACTCGTGAGGCTGTTCTGTGGACTATTTTTAACTTAATTTTTAACCCTTTTGGATTGCCCTCCAAAGAAACCACAGTCTAAGACAAACTGCAATTTCTAATCGTCGTTATTTTAAGTACATTGAAGAGAGGAGAGATAATGAAGACAGGTAAGAGGAGAGTGTTGTCTACTTTCAGAGTGAGGAGATTAAAAAAATAACATCAGGGCTTGACGTCACACTTTGGAAGGAAGAAGGTCTTTCTTGTGTAACAAAAGAAGAAACTGGCTTTGAAAGAAAAGTTTTAGTGGTTCAAGACACATTTGCTAGATTTACTTAAATTTCAGATGGATGACAAAGTGTTTGGAAAAATAAGGAACCAATTTATTAGATATTCAAGAAGTAATTTACTGAAAATTACTTTTTAGTGTAGAATATTGTTTTCAAACCTTATTTTTTCCATTTAAAATGGTAGTATTTGTTTTCAAACTTTGTTTGAAACATAACTACTAAGTAAAAATATTGAGAAATGTATTCAGTGAGAAATTTGGATTTTTAGCTTTTAGATATTTATATAAACTGCATTAAAAAAACACTGTACAACGACATTTCAGAGTCCTTCGTTTTTTGTCTGAAATTAATTTGTTTTAATGAATTTTATTTTGCTTAAATTTAATGTTTACTTGTTTGTTTTAATTTAAAACAATTGTGAAATGTGCTTAAAGGAAAAGCAAAACTTGTGAAGCCTTAAGTATACTTGCTGCATTTAAAGTTTTGTCTCTAACAATGCAATTAAATATGAGCAATAAATATTTTGTGAATGAAAATATTTAATTTGTTGGATGTTATGTTGTAAATTTTTTGATAATTCAAAGTTTTGAAAAAAAAAAAAAAACAACTTGTGGAAGGGTCAACAAAATTAACAATTTGTAATTAATAATCCAATAACTGCCTTAAAAGAAACATCCTGTTTGTCTAAATGTCCGAGTTTTTTTTCTTCTTCTTTTGTTTCTTTTAGTTAAAAAAAAAAAAAAAAAAAAGCCTGAGACTTTGAATCAAGTTAGGCTACTTTAAATTGCTAAAAATGTGAAAACAGTAGAAATCTCAGTGTGTAGTAATTGATAGTTATTTGTTTCTTCAGTTTTGTTAAGATAGAAAGTGGGAAATGTTTTTATTTATTTTAGACTATACATGCAAAGATTCAGTTTTAGCCAAACTAAATAAATAAATAATTAAATAAAAAAACCTGAAATTTAATTTGATGGCCTCATAAACTGCTAATGTTTCATTCATTTATATAATATCAAATGGAAACAAGGCAAACTACTTGAAATGTGACAGTGCTTATTTGACTTGAACTAGGCTATCCTTTTACGAAAATGATGATTTATTTGAGAGAAACTATGTAAACTATGCTTTATGCGGGTCGAAAATGAGCTGGCCTTGCGAAATATATATAAAACGTATGCACGAGATAATATCAGACTTTTCCCTGGCATGTTCATTCACATTTGCAGAGTTTAAGACACGTAGACTTGACTTCTCCAACGAGTCAGTTCTTAAAAAGTGACTTTTCCCAACAATCTTATGATATAGATTGCAACTGTAACTAGATGTGCTGCTTTGGGTATGAAAGAATAAATTATTTACATCCGTAGATGAGCTAATCATATTCATGATCAGTTCCGAATGGAACGAAATAATTTATTTGAAATTATTCCCGGGCTTTTATTGCGCGCTTTATTACCAGAACATGATGGAAACTATTCACGTGCTGATCTTTACGGCAGAACGCGGAAAATCCATAGGCTGCAAGCTGTGCTCTTCAAGAGGACAGCACTGGAAGCAGTGCGAAATCGTTATTAAACCGTGCTGAGTCAGGTGCACTGCATTGTGGCACATATAGCCTGGACGCTCGGTTCTGTACGAGACAGTTTCTGTTCCGTTCCACTCCCCCTATTTCCTCGTCAACGTGCAGCTCTCCTCCTTCTCTACCAACCCCCTCCGTTCCTCGGCGGTGGGCGGTACAGTGACTGTGCGCACCGCCTCTTTACGGCGCTGTAGTACTCTCGAGTAGCCCGGTGACTTTATGAATGAAGGCAGGTCTCCCCCTCACTGCCTGCGAGAAGCTGAAGCCACAGCGCGGCGTGCCGCGTGCGTAAAGGGGAGTGATCCAGAGAAGCGCGAGCGTTTGCGCCTGCTGCACTGCAGGCAGTCAGTCAGTCATCTAAAGGCAAATCCTCACATTATTTCGATGTGGCTCAAATAAAGGCGCTGGTAAATGGAGTTTCATGCGGAATACAGTAGCCTAGCTACTTTATTGCTGGATTAACTCGTTGATTCCTACGTAACAGCAGACACCAATGATAGTGTATAACAGCAATGCATTATAATGTAGTTTAAAAGGGGAGGATGAAATTAGAGTTAGAATCCATCAAATAAAATAGCAACCTTAGAGCTAGCCTATTCATGATTGCTTTTTGTAAGGTCATATGTAAGCTACAACTAACGCAATTTTCACACGCGCGTTCTTTTGTTTTACGCATTTTGCAATAGCAGCCTTACGACACACCACATTTCGCTCTGTGCTGACATGGATGCTTATTCGGCTCCTATATGTTACCTATAGTTTTCTAGCACATTCTGCGCCTGCTCATGTGACCGAGATTCATTGTGGTAATTGGGCGTTGTCAGTGGAAGATGGCTGAAAGCACGCTGGCCCACATGGTTGAGTTGTATCCAGGCCTATATGTTGCTCACTCTGAACAAGAATTTCCGGCTGGTTTTGTTGTGGAATGAGAACCAAATTGTAGGAGTTGGCTTCACGTAAACATCCTCGCGTGGGCCTACCTGTGCGCATGGGATATAATGGAAAAAAATCAAATAAAATAGAGTAGAACGAAGCTTAAACACACAACAAAAGACGCAGCCTAAATAATATGTGCGTTTTAGTGCCCATATTTATTGCGTGCTTCGTGATTCACTGTATATTTAAATAATTTGGTAACTTTTACAGATAAGGTTATTTATGTTTTTTTTTTGTCTTTGCTTGTTTTCTTTTCTTTCTTTTTTTAAAATGACTGTATTTTCATTTTATTATTTAAATCTAATGAAGCTAATTGTTAAATTGGGTATGATCTTTTTTTCTTTTTTAACGCGCTCTTCATGCAAAATGCCTAACTAGTAGATATCAACTGAAATAAAGCTGTTTAACTGTTGTAGTTTTGTCAGTCTTATTTGTCAGCATTATAATTGTGCAGAATTAATAAAAAAAAAAAAGATTTTTACTACTTTTAAAATGTAAACTAAATATGAGCAATTAGAATAAAAAGATGTAAGTGTGTTTTTTTTCTTCCGCCACTGCGAGTGTCAGTAAATGAAACTGCGCCAGACAGAGAAACTTAAAAAAAAAAAATCAATTAACACATGTGATTTATCTGATTAAATCGTGAGCATGTGCTTTTTTTTATCCAAAAGCAGCTCAAAGGTGATTTCGTGACTTTTGCAGCTGAACAAGTGTTTTGAAGTGCAACCTGCCATTTCATTTCTTCCTGAACACTTGGCTTTCATGAAATGGCGAGACATACGAGACGGGAGGAGTATTTGCATACATATTTATTAAAAACTCATAAGAATTTATATCGTTGATGAGCTTAGAAACTTGATTGACGCACAAAAGCCTTCGGGACACTTATTTACAGCCTTTTACGATGCTTGTTAGTTTATGCCTCGGTTAGTTAAGCGTCAGTCCTCCCAATTTATTCTTAAATCGTGTTATTGTTGTTTGTAAAGCAACTTTGCGTGTGAATGAATCGTAATGCAAATGTATTTGCTCGTTTTGAGCTCACTTTCTGTCTCTTCACTCAGTTTGTAGTCAGTCAAGCTGTCTGTCCCGTGTTCTGCTCCTGAGTCACAAAATGGAGGCGCACGAGCGCTTCCATCTTCTCCAAGCTGAGTAGGGCACAGCAGAGCGAAGCATGAACTTTGACCCAAACTATAAGGGCATATCGCCTTTGTAAACTAAATGGATCGCGGAGTTGTTACTCTCTACAGTTGTTTCTCACACACCACCCACCAAACCAACCCCACCCGAGGGGGAAATGCCTATACATATGGAATTTTTAGAAAGAGGCAAACGCGCCTTTTCTCTGTGTAGGCTATAGAAAGGCGACGCAATGTTTACGTGAATATCGTACAAGAAGAGAAGAGATTAGTTGCTACAATTATGTCAGTGTGTGTGCAACTAATGAAACATTTAGACAGTTCCTTGTGTTATTGCTGATGAATTATGATTCAGACAACGCCCCTTTTTCAACAAGCCTCTTTACTTGCCTGGGGGCATGTTCAGCAGAAAGTGATATTTGTTTTTGGAGCATTTTCAATTGTTTTTTGTAGTGCACCACAAATTTAATAAAGACTTTCATATTTGCTGTTTTATGTCCTGCAATCCCTTCCCCCTTTTTAACAGAGCCACCATACCTCAGCATAATCTGCGGCCTCTTTGAAAAGTTCAATTGTTTGCTAGTAACCCCAGTCCCCTGCCCTGCCCTACGGCTCTTTTTAAAGTCCCGGTCAAAGTGTTCCCCATCCACATTGGGGTCAAAGGTTGAGATGCAAAGTTGAGAACTACTTGCAGACAAAACTCTTTGTCGATAAGATGAAATCTCTCTCTGTCTTTCTCTCGCTCTCCATTCCCCATGGCTCTCTGTCTCAGTCAAATGGCCAAGGGAGAGAGAGAGAAAGAGAAGATGACGGATGAGAGGGAGGGGTGTTTCACATGATAATGTGCAGGAAAGGACCTCAGGTTCTCTTCGCTTCACCCCCACCGGCTGCCGTTTCAGAGGCCGTTTGCATTCCTCAGCTGAGCATGTCGCTCCCTGCACACTTTGACATGCTTAAAATGTTGCAGTCAAAGGCAGAGTGGTTTCCCTGTGCTGTTGGGCCCATGCAAGTCAATAACAATTTTAGTTCTAAACTCTAAAAAACATTTTGAAATAATTTGGAATTTACTTTCAGTGGTTTACTAGCCTAATGGTTCTAAACTTGGACTGTGTAGATTTAAAATCATTGCTAAGCGGTTTGGTATATCAAGATCACTGATAGAAAGAGAATGTGAAGATTAATTGTTGATCTTGTAATTCATGTATTTTTACTAGCATTAACTAGCATTCATATGCTTTTTTGTTTTTTTGACAGTGAGGGAATACTTTTCCTGATTAAACAATTTTTATTGCAGTTCTCTGTGAGAGAACTGAATTTAGGCAAAAATAATAAAAATGCTCCTATAGGCACTAGGCAAAAAAAAAAAAGCATAAACTGTGAATCTTCTGTTTTAATTAATTAGAGAAGCCTAAGCTTCGGACTAAACATTACAAAAGGATCATACTGTTTATCCGCAATCACAAAACGGTTTCTCTCTCTCGCTCTCTCTGTCTTTTTTAAATCAGTGTGTGATGTTACTTTATGTGAAGAATGACATAACTGCTTTGTATTACAAGCTACACCACAAGATTCTTTTTTGTTGTCTTTCTTACTTCATCCATCTTTTGGAATTCTTTGGTTTGATAATATTCGTTTTGATTTATTTTAATATATCTAATGTCAAAACATCTGGCTTATCTGATTCTGTGAAGGTTTGACCTTGCTCCTCTAATCTTTGTGTTTGTCAAATCCATTTTAGAAAGACACTTTCAGTCACTGGTCACTTTTGCATGGACTATGAAATATTTACTCAGATTTTTCTGCTTGCCAGTTGCATAAAAAATTTACTGTCACTGCTCTATAGCAACCTATGCGAAGCTACAGTTTGTCTCATGATGCAACTTCCTTTTCTCTTCTGTTACATTTGAATGCTTGAATGGCAGCAGATACATTTCTACTTCTTGGATAGCATAGCTTATATTTGTGTGTGTATGTATATGTGTGTGTATATATATATATATATATATATATATATTAGCCTGTGTGTGTGCGTGCGCGTACCTAATTATAAATAATATATATGAATTTATCTGTTTATAACAATGCACTTGTTGAATGCATCATTACACTTTTTTCCTGCAGTTGCTTATTGATATTCAGCTGCATTTCCTGGATTCATATTCTGCTAATAATTTCCTAATTTTAAAGACAAAAAAAGTTTTAGAAGACATTTTTATTCTTTATAAGCCGTTATTTAATTCAGAAAATACAAAAATGATTAGCAACTTAACTCTAAGCGCCCGAGACCCAAGTCCCAGATTTAACGGTTTAATACAGACAGTGTCCACTACTGCCATGCTATTGGCCAGCAGCACCAGTGTTCAACGGCAAGAGGCACCTTTTAGCGGCGGGAGATTTATTTTTATTGGTTTCATTGTTATACGACTGTATTGCTGGGGCCGGCAGTAAGCAGTATATTGCCCCTCACTCTCTTCTTCTGGTATGTTACGGGTTGCATCAGCATGTGTTGATTGCTAAGCTTGGGGAGTGACCTTTCACCTCTCAGAGGAATAGGGCAAGGGGAAAAAAGCGGAGCGGTGAGGGCAAGGGAAGGCCTATCAGGTAATGCAGAGCAGAAAGCTCCACAGGGAGGAGTGTAGAAAGAGGGAACAAGAAACAGTGAGAAGAAAGCAGGAAAAAGGGGGGATGGGACGTCTGTTATTTCTGGTGAAGTTGTCTCACCATCGCTGCTACTCTCTACACCACTTTGATTTATGGCTTAACCCTTGCTGTTCCATTCAGTGCCTGGAACCACCGCGTCTGGTCCCCCTGGCTGAGAGAGTATCTCCGACGGCACCCATAGCTTTCCACACGGCCACCAAGCTGAACTCCTTAACTTTGTTACCAGGACGTTTTCATTGACTTGAGGAACCTCCACGTCCATCTAGACCTTAAGCAGCTTACTCCGTCCCTCGGTGGACTCGCTGTTACGCAAAGAGCGGGAAAGGGAGGTGTGTGGAAGTTAGGATCCGCCCCTTCCCCTCCCACACTTACCCGCCATTTTCAGTGTTGGCTGCAGAGGCCTTGCTGTATACGAAGCTCCTCTAGCAGTTTACTGACTGAAGTTCTGTCTCATGTCGTTCCTCTGCCTAGCACTGTCACAGTGCGTCATGGTAAAAAAGGTGGTTTAGCTTTGTATCATTTTGGTTTGGGCTGTGTATACATTTTGCACTTTTGTGATTGACTTCGCTGGTGTGGAATATTATTTCTGGAGACTGATTTAAATTTGGATTTTTAGATGTGAGTTAATACAATAATTATATAGTGTAAAATAAGATTTGCTTATGAATGGCTTTTCAAAAAAGTAGATGGAAAAAGGATTGTTTATTCATCTCAATTTGTTTAGGAGTATTTTACTTTATTATGTGTGACTTTATTTATTTTATCAGTTTAATTAGCCTAGTAAAAATGACACTTCAGTGGGTTTTTTAAGCATTATGTCTAGCAAACTCTTCTTGGTGTGAAATATTTCTGCAGAGCTATAAATATAAACTTTGCTGTGCTGAGCAATCCCAGTCTGCTTCTCTTTTTTTCCTAGTTGATTTTTACTAAATAAATACTATGTACGTTTGTATAGGTCTAATTATTATTATTATTATTATTATTATTTTAAAGTAAATGGTTAAAACGTTTGATTCAAAAATGTGGTTTAGCTTATTTATTCATTTGCCTTCAGGAATGTTTACCTTGTTTACCAAACAAAAATGTAGCTAGGAATATGTCAAATCCAGCGCAGTGTGATTTTGTGAACCAACCTGGCTGTTTAGTAAATCATAGCTTATTTTATTTTTTAAAATGTATTATTAGTAGTAGTATTCAAACCAACAGTCTTTGTAGCCCAAATTATAGGTTTCGCCAGATTCTTGCTTTTATATTTAATACAATTCATTTTGGAGAAATTTTGAAAATAACTGGTTGAACTGACACCATTATCTGCATGAGCAAATGCATGATGAGTTACGCTTGGTTCATTTGTTGCCTCTCCTAAATGTTTTAGAAAGTATCTGGGATGCAGTTTGTTTCAGATCCCTCTAATACCCAAATGCGATTGAATTACTGTGCAAGAACAAGCTGATATTTTGCTACTTTAATATGTGAGCTAGGTTGATTTATTGGTCAACAATGTATATTATGTGTATCTTATCCTGCACTCGTTGTGTAGCTCCAAAAATGTCTATTTTGTAGTCTTGTAATTCAGGCATCCACAATCAGCTGCTTTGCAAAGAGGTCCACTCCAGCCCATACTATACATAAAGAGGTAAAGCAGTGAAAGTGTGTGTGTGTGTGTGTGTGTGTGTGTGTGTGTGAGTGTGTGAGGTGAATGAATGTATAAGTCATGGAGGAGGGGTTAAAGATGCAAGTGAATGCTCTTTTCTTGCTGGCATATTGTTTCTCCTCTTCTTCCCCTCTCTCTCTTTCTGCTTATCTGCCCTTCCCCCGTTTTTAAATCAACTTCACCTCTGATTGGCTGAGGTGGCAATGGCTCAAAGCAAGACAGGAAGTTGCTCGATGAGGGTTGTGACTTCTAAGGGGTGATTTTTTTGACTTCCTGTGTACTGGGTTTCCTGATGGACCTCTTGCACGGTGGGCCTTGAATGGTTAATTAGTGTTAGATCACTACATTTTGTAGTTTTACGTCCCATAATTAAATGCCACTTAGGACTTCGTTCTTGCCCTTTGACGTTGACCTAAATGTACACTAATGTAAACTACAAATCACATTAACCTTTTGATTTTATCTCCACTATTGTTCGTCAAACTATTGTAGCTCCCTGTATTTACTTCTTCAAACCGTCTTCAATGATTTCTTCATTTCTCCCAGCTCCTTTCTCCAACAAAGAAAAAGAACCCCCCACATACACAGTTGACAGAAAAGAATTCCCAGTGTCTAAAACTTTTAAGATGATGGCATGGTAAAACTTGTAGAACAGACACAGTTCACTTTTTTAATACAGTGTATCCGTTGAGACTAAATGGAGAGCGATGTTTTGGGAAGCACGTTTATTATCCTCGACAACACACATTTGTCTTCCAGATTTGTGTCTTTTCTTCTGTCTTGACAAGCCGACGCTCATCAGAAGTGGTTTGGTGGATTTTAGCACGTTTGTACAGACTTAGGTTGGCATGCACCTGTGTAGTGCTGACGGTGTAGGAATCTGCCTGTGTGTTTAATGTCAGTATGACACATTTGTACCCTGCACTGTGGGGTTGTTTGTTTGAATGCTTAGATTGTGAGTGCGTGTTGTGTACGAGCATAGGAGTAGCATTTTAGCTTATTGCTCGATAATTTCTGTAATCCTTTTAAAGACATTTTAGATGCCACTGTCAATTCTTAGATTTGAGTTAATACTTAATAATTATTAATTTTCTTGTTTTATCGCAAACTAGCATGTAAGATAGTCAGCGGGCAACATCCTTGAGTTTAGTGTTGTTTAGTTTTTGATATGCCAGTGTTTGTGAATATAAGATATGGAATATGTCTAGATCTGATTAAGAGAGCCTTGCTGATTCCTCCAAGCCAGCTGAGACTGGCCCATCATGCATCTGGATAAGCTTGCTAATGTTTAGCAAAGGGAGTGGTGGTGCACCTGCTTTATATGTGTGCGTTTTAGAAAATATAACTCATTTTAATTTATTATTAGTTATTAAATCACATTTATTTAATGTAAATTATTTAATTGTGTATATGAAATATAAAAAAATAATAATATTTACAAATTAAAATATATAAAATACATTCAAATGTAATAAAATATTAAAATAGGCCTAAATTCTGATTTGTTTACACAATATACATTCACTACTGTTCAAAAGTGTGTATGTTTTTGGGGAAAAGTCTGTTATGATTACCAAGGCTGCATATTTTCTAAAAAAAAAAAAAATACCGTAAAACAGTAATATTGTGAAATAATATTACAATTTAAAATAACTTTTCTGTTTAAAGTAGTGCTGTCAAGCGATTAATTGCATCAAAATAAAAGTTTTTGTTTACATAATATATGTGTGTATACTGTGTATATTTATTCTGTATATATAAATACACACACATACAGTATATATTTTGAAAATATTTCCATGTATATATTTATATTCATATAATTGATATATATAAATATTTTAAATATATAAACATAACATATTTCTTAAATATATACGTGTGTGTGTGTTTATATATACATAATAAATATACACAGTATACATACACATTATGTAAACAAAAACATTTATTTTGGATGCAATTAATCGCGATTAATCGTTTGACAGCAGTAGTTTAAAGATATTTTAAAATGTTATTCCTTTTAGAAGTTGCTCCAACCTTCAGTGTCACACACTGTTAAAAATAACATCCTGGCAGCTGTGGTTGCCTGAATAATTCTGTAAAAAATATACAATTAAAAATGTTAACATTTACAGAACAAGCTGTAAATTTTACAGTATAAAAATCCAATAAGGCTCACTGCTATTAAAATCTGTTTTGTAACTTTAACATACACTGATAATTAAAAAAAGAGGAAGCTACATGAAGAATCATGAAAAAGTTAATCAGAATTATACAGAAGGTGCAGTCATTCACACAAACACAAAACACTATCATGGTAACGCACACAACACTAAAATAATGCAATAAACATTCATTAAACAACAGATGATGTAGCATAAAACCCAAATGTACAGAGCTGATAATAAAAGCTATTAAGAAACATGATTATTTAAATGAAATACTTTCAAATGTGAAGTGGGAATTCTAGGACTATCAGATTACAGTTTTTCACTGTAAATTATAATTTGATTTGCTTTTTTACTTACAAAAAACTGTACATTTAACAGTATTTACTGTTAAAAAAAAGCATTTACTGTCCAGTTACTAGATGTTTTACAGATTTTCCCTGCATGTAGCATGTAGTATAACCTATTACCATTTTTCTCCCATAGTGTTTTTGCAGTATTTTCCATAAAATTACATGCCTTTTTTTTTTTTTTTACAGTGCATGATCTTTCAGAAATCATTCTATTATGCTGATTTGCTGCTCAAGAAAAATTTCTTACTATTATCAGTGTTGATAACATTTATGCTGTGATTTTAATGCATCCTTGCAAAATAAAATTTCTTTACAAGAAAAAAAAGTTCTCACTGACCCCAAACGTTTGATTGGTAGTTTGATGTATGCCCTCATTTAGATAGCAAAGTAAATGTGTTTGTTTAAGCATGTCTGTGTGGTGTGTGTGGAGGAACTGAATGTGCTTAACTGTGTCAAGACATATAGCTCTTTCCCTTCAATGTTGTTGTTTTTTTTTTTTTTTGGCTCATGTGATGCTGTGTGTGCAGAGCAGGGTTTTGCCAGCTAGATGCTCAAGCTAGTATATGATTCTCTTTACTAAAAGAGTTTGCTTTATGGATTATTTTATGATGATGATGATGATTATTATTATGATTATTAAAAGCACATTGCAAACTCCTGCTAATAGTCCATATAGTCATCTCCACTGTTTTTTTCACGTTCATAAGTTCAAGAATCAATAATGCACCGCTGACCCACACCTCTCCTGTAGAACAATACTACATACCAACCCTCACCCTAACATACACACACCCTCCCCCTAATGCTATTCGCTAGCCTGTAGAGTCCTCACCTTTGACCCTTATAGGGGGTGAATCGCTCTCTTCTTTTTTTTTCTTCTTTCAGTCTTTTCTGTTCTCATTCTTTTCTGTTCTTGTTGTTTGGTCTTTTTATTAGCATTTTTTATTGTCTTTTTAGTGCTGTGTGATTGAACTTTCTATGTTTCAGCGTGTCTTGAGATTCCCGTTTTAACTAAAGCCAAATCTAAACATAGATTTTATTTGCCACACCATAAAATACAGAGAAATCCCATGCAATTCTTTCTGGAGAATGTGAGCATGTTAACAGTTTTGGTTCTGTGGTTGGTGTCCCATCATCCACTGCTCCACGGCTGGACGTAAGGCCTGCTGCACAACAGGTAAATTGAGTAACGCAAAGTTGAAGCATGTTCTCTAAACAATGGGAAAAGAGACCAAAAGTTCACCTCTTTCATCTGGACGTGATTTCCACACTGCAAAAAATGCTTTTCTTGCTTAGATATTTTGGTCTTGTTTCTAGCCAAAATATCTAAAAATTCTTAAATCAAGAAGGATTTTCTACTCAGGTAAAAATTGTTGTCTTGTTTTCAGAAAATGAAGTGAGCTTTTGCTTAGAACAAGCAAAATAATCTTATTTCAAACTTATTATTTTGCTTACCCCATTGGCAGATTATTTTGCTTGTTTCAAGCAAAAACTCACTTAATTTTCTGAAAACAAGACAATAATTTTAACTTGTCTAGAAAATCCTTCTTGATTTAAGAATTTTTAGATATTTTGGCTGGAAACAAGATGACAAATCTAAGTAAGAAAAGCATTTTTTGCAGTGCACGCCGTTGACAAATCAAAGTGGTCAGAGACTTGGTGGGACGTGACATGATGGGTTTAAATGGGTTCAAAGGTGCCAAACAAGAGGCACGTTTTTGTAGTAGTGGGGGTGGGATGTGGAAGTGTCAGGTTGGGGGATGGGTTTGGGAACGAGGTGATTGATCAGTGGGAGAGCGAACAGATTGGTGGTCTCGCCCACCGTGTTTGTGTGGCCTTTGCCTGTTTGTGTACCTTTTGGTGCTTTCCTACTCTTAATTTGCTTCAGAGTCAAGTTTTGCATTTCTCCTGATTTGAGCATAATCTTGGAAGCCAATAAAAAAGGAAAGTACATACTCTAATAAGTGCTTCAAGGCCTCCGAATCAGCATGGCCATTTTCAAGATTGTGCAATGCATGATTTCAATTGGTTTCATTTGGCCTAGGCATGCTCTCAATGCTGATCTTTGTGGTGTGAAACACCCTTGCAGGATTCTTTGTTCCCTGATTGGCTGTTTTGCCCGCCATTTGCATGAAGGGAGCTTGAAAGCGGGCAAACGGCGCCATTTTCTCTGCTTGTCAACCGGTGGGCGTCAACCTTCTGGAGTTCAGAGGTCTTTAGGGTTTCTGCTCTCAGTCACCAGAAAAGGGTTGTCCCTCCCACATGACCCCTGGCACCCATTTCCCTCCTTGATCCTAAACACATGCATTGCTTCAGAAGTTTGCTGCTACGCCCTCTAGAGGTTCCAGAGTGCTACGGCTTTGTGTAGGTTATCTGGTCTCCCTATAATTGTGTCATTGTTATGGTTGTGGAGCAATGCCATGCTGCGGTTCTCTATTGGACTTTATAGTTGATTCACTCATTTTTCCTTTTTTTTTTCCTTTTTCCTAGACTTGCATTGCTTGGACATTGCTGTAGTTACTTGCATTTCTTTCTTTTCTCTCTCTCTCTTTCTCGGGCGATGAGTTTGGATGCTTCCGGGGCAGCTGGCATTGAACTACATCAGTGTCTAGTTTCAATATACCCATTCAGTCTCTTCTCTCTCTCTCTCTCTCTCTCTTTCTCCTCTGCCCATTCCGCCTCGCTTCCACGAGCGACGAGCAGGACGGATGCGCCCAAGCATCTTCACAATGTTTAATCTACCTATAAATAATACCTCCTTCCAGATCATTTTGAGAGATTTTCTCGAACCTCACAGGTCCTGTCCTCGATTTTGAAATGATACATGGTGTTAATTCATGAACATAAATCATGTCGTACTACAGTTATGTGAATGATAGTCAACACATTCTTGTTCTGGACTGATCCACATCTAATGTTCATTTACATTTCAACTTTTATCCAGAGTATATATTTTATCAGTCTTTTATATTTTATTTTATTTTATAATATTTTATTTTTTTTGTGAGTTTCATTAAACATAGATCATGAATGTTAAATGCAATGACTTGAATACACTCTTTTTACACACCTTTTTAATTCCTCAATTCATTTCAATTTATTTAATTTATTAAATAAACTTTAGTATAGTATAACACTTTAGTATAGGGACCAGTTCTTACTATGAACTAGTTGCTTATTAGCATGCATATTGGCTGTTTATTAATACTTATAAAGCACTTATTCTGCATGACCATATTCTAAGTCTATAATCCTACCCAATACCTAAACCTAACAACTACTACCTAATTACTAAGCAGTAATTAGGAGTTTATTGAGGCAGACATCATAGTTAATAGATAATTAATGAGAATTGGACCTTAAAATAAAGTGTGACCCATTTTTTTTAACAAGGTATATGGTGCAACTCTCAAAAACATTTGTTTAAAAAAAAAAGAAAAAGAAAAGGAAATTTACCTTGGGGAAAAAACTATTTACAAACCATTTTGGAAAAGATGATGAGATCCTTGTTTTGCTGTCATATTCAAAGTTTAAGGAAAACATGTTATTTTTACATCAAAAATGTCATTGCAATTCTTTTCAAATTTATATGAAACCAAGATGAATGCAAAGATTACATTAATAAAGGCTTGATATGTTTAAAACTAGATTTTTTGCCTTTCCTTAATATGGACGCTGTCCATAGGCTGTTGATCAATACACAATAGTAGTTGTTGTTGTTGTTTTTTTCAGCACAAAAGTGCAATGTTAAAATTTTCCTCAAGAGCTTGTTTTATATCTGTTCACTCTTATGGCATGTGACAGGATGAATGTTTTAATATCAGAGCTAGAATTAAGTACCATTTATGATGGAAGTTACCGTTGTGGTGGATTTATCCCTGTTCTGACTTTGACTTTCACCTTTCCATGCATCTCTTTCCACGTCATTTAGATATAGATACCTTTCTGAACACTAGCTGTCAGCGTAAATCAGCATTTGGATGATGCTGGATGTCATTAGTGTAATTAGTTTTTATGTGATTGTGGGTGTAAACTTGAGAGCAGTTTTTGTTGAAGATGTCTGCGGCTGTAACCGCTACTCTCATTAGTTTTATATTGGATATATTGAGGGCTCTTGTTTCATGAAGCAAAGTGTTGGTGAGGGAGCCTTCTCTAAATCTCATTTCTCTTTCCCCCCTCTACAGGACCAGAAAACTCCAGATCAGAAACATTCCACCACACCTACAGTGGGAGGTGAGTCTGGGTGTGTCCATGTCTGTTTTGACAGTAAGACTCCGTCAACACGATGATGCTCTTCACCCATGTATGGGTGGCTCTTAAGAATGTTTTTTCAGACAGATTAAAGCATAATCTTAGAATAAATGATTGTGTACTTGATGATTCTTCTCCATTCATAGATTCAGACGTCGTTTTAAGTTTGACATAGAAAACATCCCGTATGTAATGTTCATGCATCACCAAAGAGAAATTGCAATCATTTTGCATTGGTCGAACAAACGGATAATCCCAACGAAAAACAAAAAGATGTGTTTTAATAGTGCCACTGAGGCACTAATCTTGCTCTTCTTTTGGAAAGTGAAGCTACATATAACATATAACATACATATCTCTTTGCATATTTGGTTGGACGAGGAGTATTTTAACATCAACAAAATTATTTTTGAAAATCAGTATTAAGTATTAAAGTAAGTAAAAATGTAAAATATTTTTCAACCTCTTGCAAAAAGATGTAATGTAAAAATGTAAATTTTCAAATATTTTTGTGGACAAAAAACTGCAGTGTAATAACTGTATAATTAGTTCTCTCAGTTTAGTGCAAATTTCTGCAATGCACCTGCATTTCATCTGCCTCTGAATAGCAAAGACTGAACTTTTTCCAACTTACATGTTCTGGCAAGGGAAGTATCTTAGATTTTACCTAGAAAACAGCCTGAATGTAGGGTTTTAGTATCACCAAAACAGAAATTGCAAAATTTCATTTTACATTGGTTAGACAGACGTATTATCCCGCTGCAAACCAATGCTGCTGTCTTGTTAAAATTTCTTTTAAAAAATTTTAGTTGAAAATGAAATTTCTGCAACGTGTCTGTTTAATGTGACTCTGAATAGCAAAGTTTCAACTTTCCGTACGTGTTCTGGCAAGGGCAGTGCCCTGTGTTGGTTTAAACTCCAAGTTTTATCCATGTCATTCAGGTTAGGTGATCGGTGTGTGATTATGAGATTACACCATCAACATACAGCGTCTGGGTATGTGTGTGTGTGTGTGTGTGTGTGTGTGTGCGCGCGGGCGTGGCACAGTGTGTGTGTGTGTTTTCTCGGATGGTTGTTGTACTGGCTGACTGTTGTTCTTGCGGGGCGGGGTCTCTCTTGGCACCTCTCCAGCAGGCCCCACTTCTGCCAGCCACTTGTGCCAATATCAACCACTAGGAGGCGACACCTTGGTGGCAAAACCAATCAGATGCCAACCAGGTTTTAATGGGTGAAACATGTAGTTGATGTAGTCTGAGTTTTTTAGGTTTTTTTTTCACATTACAGAAAAATCCTATGTTCATTTTTGACCAAATTTGTAAGTTCCTAAGTGAAATTAGTTTGGTTACTAAACAGATAGGATTCTGAGTTAGGATGTATCTGTAATACAGAATAAAATTAATTAAAATATTTAAACTTGTCATTTTTTGATGAGAGCATCCTGGGTAACTACATTAAATAAAGTATACACTCATGGCCCTTAATTTTCCCCCTTTCATTCATTCTTTTATCCATTGTAGGTTCTTGATGGTCTGCTTGCTCAGTATGGAACTGTTGAGAACTGCGAGCAAGGTAAATTGTTTCATTTATGTTTTGAATTATGTGTTACTGATTAAAAATAGTACAAAAAAATTTGAATTACTTATGTTCTAAAGATACATCAAAAGCATGCTGAACACCTGGAAATGTTGTGTGTGCTTTGTTGCATCAAAAGAAATCAAAAAGATTGAAAAATTGTAGTTATTTACACTCTCTTTCTCTGTTCTTATTTTTTCCACAGTGAATACAGACAGTGAGACTGCAGTTGTGAATGTCACATATGGGACACGGGAGCAGGCTAGACAGTGAGTGAACTTTGCCCTGAAACCTTCATTTTCATTTTCTTTTTTTCTTTTTTTTCACGAGTTTCACCAAATGCAATTGCAAAAATACTGACTTTTGTCAGATGGGCTTCCTTTTGTCTTCCATTGTTTGGACAAACTGATTCTCTCCTCAAAGTCGCACCATGTCGCAGTGCTGGGTTTGTGTGGATTCTCAGTGTTTTGAAAATACTATGTTATAAACAACAACAAAAAATCTACAAATGACTGTATGTGCATATTGTGCTGTAATAAAATTAAAAAGTGCACATTTCAGCTTTAAAATCCCTTGTCTTTCTGCAATATCACATTAAACCTTCACCACAAAGCATGCATCCTCTCATTACGGGTTTTCCTTGTTTGCGGCTGACACCTACTGGAGATTCAGCCGCTTTGCAAGCTTTTATTCAGGTTAGCTAACTATGAGACCTGTCAGCCTGGATTCTTCATCGGATTAATTCATAATGTTGCTTAATAATCATTTAGGCAAATCTCTTCTCTTGAACTGTGAAATTATTCGGACGATTTAATCTTTGTACATTTAATCAGTCAGCATTCAAGATACTGTCAGTTACTGTAAACCCTCTCGCATTCATGTATATCATTCATGCTTCTCGTCTCAAAGAGCAATCCAGAAGCTCAATGGTTACCAGTTTGAGAACAACGCCCTGCGTGTGTCATACATCCCTGACGAAAACTCTGACGTCGACTCTCAACGAGGCCCAGACAACGGCAGACGTCCCGGATACGGTCCACGAGGAAACTCCCGTCAGATGTCGCCTGGCTCTGGGATCCCCACCAAACATCAGCACGCTGACATCCCTCTCAGGCTGCTGGTCCCCACACAATATGTGGGTGCCATTATCGGCAAGGAGGGCGCCACCATCCGTAACATCACCAAGCAAACTCAGAGCAAGTGAGTAAATGACTCTAAGTGTGATTGAATGGAAAAAGTGGAGGAATGGCACAGAAACTAATTTAATTTAAAAGAGTAGTTCACACTCACTTCAAACCTGTATGATTTTTTTTTTTTTTGACTGATTGTTTGAATTTTCTTTGTGCCTTTTGTATATTTTGTATATACACTGTTCATTGCATAACCTTTACGATGCCGCCCTCTCTTCTCTTCTCCTCTCTTCTTTTCTCCTCTCTTCTCATCTCTCAGGATTGATGTGCATCGTAAAGAGAACGCAGGTGCCGCTGAAAAGCCCATAAGTATCCATTCTACCCCAGAGGGCTGTTCAGCTGCCTGCCGCATGATCCTGGAAATCATGAACCAGGAGGCCAAGGACACCAAAACGTGAGTGTCAACGACAGGCAGAAGCAGAACAGTCGCCCCTCACACTATTTGATTCTTCTTCAAAATATGCAAAAACGGATAACTCCGTTTTTAACAATTTTCAAAATTCATGTTTTTTTCTCAATCAATCTGCAGTTGGGTTATTTTGATTAGGTTAAAAAATTTTTAAATACAACTAGCTAACACAATAAAAACATGATTTTTGAAAATGTAAAAAAACGGAGTTATCTGTTTTTGCAAATAAACTCTTCATATATACGTATTAAAGTAATAATGTCCTCTGTATATGTTCAAAAGTTTGGGGTCAGTAAGTTTTTGTTTTTAAAAAAAAATAAATTAGTACTTTATTCATTAATAATCAAAATGCACCAGTGTTGGAAATGTAATAGGTTACAGATTACAAGTTACCCTGAATGTTTTAAACGATTAATCATTTTGAAACATTTCAAGCGGGCAGGGTTAACTTTGCAGCAGTATTCAACACTGATTACTGTCAGACTTTCAAAATCCTTCATCACTTGAATTAAGATTGTAATAATTACATTTTAAAGCACAGCCACCACAAAATCAGAATTCAGCACCTCTTTTTACTTTGAATTTGTTCTGGGGTTAAATATATTGCAATCTGGGAAAGAAATCAATTTAATCTGTGAGTGTGTGTGTGTGTGTGTGTGTGTGTGTGTGTGTGTGAAAATATTCAGATGTAACCCCCTTTGTGATCATTAACATTTTCACAAGTAACTAATTTAATTACACAATTTTTTCTGGTAATACTTTGTTCATGTGTCCTTGTTACACGTATTACATGCACTTACTATTATAATAACAATAAATTATGCATAATTACATGCAAGTAACCCTAATCCTAAGCATATAGTAAGTATGTGTAGTTAATTAATATTACTCAGTACTTAAATGTATAATTACACTATAACAAGGACACCTTAAAATAAAGTGTATCCTTTTTTCTCAGTAACTGTAACGGACAATTACATATAATTTATTGGGTCATGTTCTCAGATCAGTATTAACAAATACTGTTCATTTCTGGTAGTGCTGATGAGGTGCCTCTGAAGGTTCTTGCTCACAACAACTTTGTTGGCCGTTTGATTGGCAAAGAGGGACGCAACCTGAAGAAAGTGGAACAAGACACTGATACCAAGATCACAATTTCACCGTAAGCATTGAACGGACACAATCACAAAACCAGTGGCCTGTTGTTTTCTACTGAGTGTTCTTAACATGATTTTCTTCTTAATGTCTCCTAATGCAGACTGCAGGATCTGACTCTTTATAACCCAGAGAGGACGATTACAGTGAAGGGCTCGATCGAAGCGTGTTGCCTGGCAGAACAGGAAATCATGAAGAAAGTGCGGGAGGCATATGACAATGATATCGCTGCCATGAATGTGAGTTTGTGTGAGAGAGACACAAAAAGAGAGAAGTGTGGCGTGAGTTTTAACCCTAATCTGAAAATCTATTCCGCCTTCATCCAGCAACAGACTCACCTGATCCCTGGACTAAACCTGGGAGCAATCGGCCTCTTCCCGCCATCCTCTGCCATGCCTCCTCCTGCCCTTGGAAACTCCGTGCCTGGACCCCCCTATGGCCCTATTGGGGTATGACCAATTTTGTCACTATTCATTATTTTTAAAAGTCATAGATACCGATGTCACATAAACCAGGCCTCTGTGGCATCTCTAGCTTATTATAGTCAGTTAACGCAATTCTCTTTTGTGGCGTTCACCATATGTTGCGGTGTGGCGGTTATTCATTTTTTGTGTCTCCCTACAGGCCGCTGAACAGGAGACCGTCCACGTGTACATCCCAGCCCAAGCCGTAGGAGCCCTTATTGGCAAGAAAGGACAGCATATCAAGCAGCTAAGCCGTTTTGCTGGAGCTTCTATTAAGGTAGCCTTTATGAAAATGCATTGTGGGTAATCTCTTTGGTTTCCAATGCTTAAAAAAAAGAAAAGCTTTGAAGAGTTCAGATGCAAAAGCATCTAAACGGCACTTTAAATTTTCTTCTAAAATGAACATTTTTATCAGGCTCCTATATTTATGTTCAGTTATTTCACATAGAAAATAACCTATACATTGCCAATAGAGTAAAATTACGGAACCTAAAAATGCTCATTTTAGATGAAAATTTCACATGGCGCTTAGAGCCTTTTGCATTACTTTTAAAAGGAATAGTTCACCCAAAAATGAAAATTATTTTCCTTTTATTTACTCACCATCAGTTTTCCCCAAACGTGATGCAGTGTCTTCAATTTGTAAACAGATCATTATTTTTATTCTTGTGAACAATTCTAAAATACAAAAATTGTAATTTATTCCCGTGATTGTAAAGCTGAATTCTCAGCATAATTTCTCCACTCTTCAGTGTCACATGTTCCTTCAGAAATCATTTAATTCTAATTTGGTGCTCAAATTATTCTTATCAGTGTTCAAAACAGTTATTCTGTTTAATATTTTTGTGGAGACTGTTTTTTTTTTTGAAGAAAAAATTCATTTTTGATGAATTATTATTATTATAGTATAGTAATATTAATATTATAAATGTCTTTACTGTCACTTTTGATCAGTTTGATCAATGCTGAATAAAAGTATTAATACAAATATATATACTGTGTGTATATATATATAATATTCCACGAATGAAAGTAAATCTTACAGGTTTAGAACAACATGAAGTTGAGTAAATGATACAAAATTTTAATCTTTGGGTGACATTTTTTATTAAAATGATCACTTAGGTCATCTCGGATCAAATATTGTGTTCATATGTCATTTAAAATATTGAGGTGCATGTTCTGTTTTTCTGAAGTACATAGCTGTGTCAAGATGACTTCAGCTCTCAAATGCATTTTTCCTCAGATTGCGCCAGCAGAGGCTCCAGACTCAAAAATGCGAATGGTCATTGTTACAGGACCACCTGAGGCCCAGTTCAAGGTTAGCATGTTTTTCAAACTAATTTCAGAAAATATTTGTGAATATTTAAGAACCAAGTCACTTATGAAGCGCTGTGTGTTTTAGGCTCAAGGCAGAATATACGGTAAGCTGAAGGAGGAGAACTTCTTTGGCCCCAAAGAGGAAGTGAAGTTGGAGACACACATCAAAGTTGCAGCTGCAGCAGCAGGAAGGGTCATCGGAAAGGGCGGGAAAACTGTAAGTCGTACATCATTAACATATGGCTGAAAAATGATAGATGACAACAAAGAGTTTCTTTGAAGTTACCTCATGAAATTACGTTGAAGAGATTATCAGAGAGAGAGGTTTTTATGGCTTTAAAATATTTGATTTTATTTTTTATATAATACACATTTTCTACACCAATTGGTATAATACACATTTTATTATATTGTTTTTTTCCCTAATATTGAAAGCAGCAAATGGTACATTTTATTCACTTTAGTATGGAATCATTTAAGTTATCTTTTCAAGTCATGTATGTCATCCATGTTGAAATGTTTATATGCGTGATTATTAATCTAAAGCCATAAAAAATGGTACTTGAGTTAAAATAACAATTAACTGAAATACAATTTTAAAGATGCATTTTATTTGAGTTAGTTGTAAAGTCAACAGTTCTCATTTTCGCTTAGTTTAACTTGAAGTACTAAAATAACTAAAGCTAAAACTAATGAATAAAAATTAAGAGACTATATAGAAATTTAAATAAATAAAATCGAAAAAAAGAATAGAATACGTAAAAAACAGGTCTCTTCCATCTTTATTTGACTCTCTAACTCTAGCAGTCTTTTCTAATTCTATTCTTAAAAAAACTTGCCCCTTTTAGACTTGCATTTACTAACTGCTTGTTTTCTTTAAAAAAAAAATTTTTTAAAGCTAACACTAGCTTCTCTATTCTTTTTGTTTTCTATCTAATTTGTTTCTTTTTATTTATTATACAATTAACAAAAAGCAAAAAAGACCTCTTACACTAGCTTGCTCTATTCTTATTCTATTCTATCTGTTTTCTTTTTATTATACAATTTAAAAAAAAATTAATGTAAAACTTTCAAATACAAACGCACAACAGAAAAAAACATTAATTAAAACATTAACTAAGATTAAATTGAAAACAGAGAATATAAAAAACCTAATCTAAAAAAATCTGAAACTATAATAGTGTATCCATGGATTTGGATTTGGAGTCAGTCAAATTTGTAAAACTAAGAGTCCTGTAGATTTGATAAAGGATCCTTAGAAAGAATAAAATGGAAATGTTCCTTGAAACATAAAAATCTCTTGTAACATTATAAATGTCTTCACTGTCACTTTTAATCAGTTTCTTTGCCAAAGAAGATCTTTAAAAAGAACTCTTAATATGTTGTGGTCAAACTCTCAACCCCATAAAATCAAGCATAAATGTACATATGATAACTTGATTAATAAAACAAATTGATGAAATGTGCTGATCAAGACTCTGCTGCTGATTTAATTGATCCTCTGTGCCTAAACGACCCATCCTAGGTAAACGAACTGCAGAACCTCACCGCTGCTGAAGTAGTGGTTCCCCGAGAGCAGACCCCTGATGAACACGACCAGGTCATCGTCAAAATCATCGGCCACTTCTACGCAAGTCAGGTCAGTTGCTAATCTTTCTGCATTCCCTGCACAAATGTAACCCTGGACCACAAAACCAGTCATAAGGGTCAATTTTTGGAAATTGAGATTTATGCATCATTTAATAAATAATAAATAAGCTGAGTAAATTGATGTATGGTTTGTTAGGATCGGACAATATTTGACCGAGATACAACTATTTGAAAATCTGGAATCTGAGGGTGCAAAAAAATCTAAATATTGAGAAAATCGCCTTTAAAGTTGTCCAAATGAAGTCCTTAGTAATGCATATTACCGATCAAAAATGAAATTTTGATACATTTGCTAAATATCTTCATGGAACATGATCTTATTTTAAAGGGTTACTCCACCCCAAAATGAAAATTTTGTCATTTTGTCGTTCCAAACCTGTAAAAGCTTCGTTCGTCTTTGGAACACAATTTAAGATATTTTGGATGTATTTTTGGCTATTGCTACAAATATACCCGTGCTATTTATGGCTGGTTTTGTGCTCCAGGGTCACATGTATATCTTGCTTAGTTAGGAGTGGACACCCAAAGAGTTTGGTTAAAATGCTGTTTGTTTTCTTCTCTGTAGTTGGCGCAGAGGAAGATCAGGGACATTTTGACACAAGTCAAGCAGCAGCAGAAAGGAGGTACAGGAGGTACAGCAGGTACAGGAGGTACAGGAGGTCCACAGGGACCCAATCCGCAGGGCATGTCTGAGCTGGGGACCCCTCAGGGACAGGCACAAGAACCCAGGAGGAAGTGAGAGGCCGGGGCCGGGGCCGCTGCCCAGTCAGACGGACAGACAAATGGGAGGACAAACGAGCGGACTGACTGAGAGAGAGAGTGACACACAGACCCAGCGGTAGACAGGGAGAAATGAGCAGCAAATTGAGAGGGAATTAAAAAGAGAAGAAAAAAGACAAAAAAAATGCCTGAGAGAGGGCGAAGAAGAAAGTTTAGTGAAAATGAACAAGAAAAAAAGTGTTGTTTTTTTTTAAAAAGAGAGATAACTAGAAAACAGAGACCAGATGCCAGGCCAGGTGGAGTGACTGAGGATGGCGAGGAGGTCCGTCAAAGCGGAGCGCCCTCTGGTGAGAGCTTTTTACATAGCTGCTCATTAGGAATCGGGCGTAATGAAGGTCCCTCAAAAGTGTGTTCGAGCTACTCGGGACCCTCAGCCATCAGCAGTCACTTCAAAATTTTAACTGTGTTTTTTTTAAAGATAGAGATATATGTATAGAAATGTTTATTCAGAGGTATTATTAATGAAATGCAGTGAGGTAGAGATGGGAAAGAGAGAGCAGAGGATCAGTCACAATTTTTGGAGGGCGGGGTCACCAATCAGGTGACTTCTCCCTGCCTATCAGAGATGAGGGGAGGGGCCAAAGTTGTTAACACTGCTCTTGAAGTCCCTCACACTAAACTGTGGGGGTGACGAGATGAAAAAAAAAGAAAAAAATGAGGTTGTAAATATAATCTTCATGACTTTGTGTTGAGATGCTGCACGTTTAACCGTCGGCAATCGCGTACCTGGCTTAAGAGGGTTGCTGTGTATTTCCAAGGCTTCCCTTTTAGGCTGCGTGCCGTTTGGCCGGCGGGACGTGCGGTGAGAGTTCAGTAAGCGTGTGGGCTAAAGGTGACCTCTGCAGTTGTATTGCAGTGGCTCAGCTTTGATGCGCGGAAACCCATCAGTTCCGCCCTAAACCACGCCGGCGATGATCGCTGCAGCGCCGCTCACACCCAAACGGCATATTTTATATATATTATATATATATGATATGTGAGTTAACCTGGCCCCTCGTTGCAGTGGAGCAGGCAGACGATGAAAACGAGCGTACCGCAATTTCTTTTTGAAACGTTTTCTCTTTGAGGATTGTGTGATTTTTGCAGATTCACAAGTTTTTAAAAAGCAATCGTAAAACCTGGCCTTCAGACGCATTGTTCTGTGTTTTTCCTGAGAGTAAATATGCAGAGACAGAATCAAGTGAGGACAGTCGGCTGGGAGGCCAGGTTTGAAATGTCTGCCTTTAGGTCAAAGGTCAAGAACAGGTGACCGCAAAATGGTTTCTGTGCTCTCTCTCGCCCACTTTGTTCGACATTTGCCGATGAGGTTGCCAGAGTCCTGGCCTTTCTCACTGAACCTAGAACAGATTAGATAAAATGAAATTAAGAAAAAACAAAAAACCTACCTCAGGGTATTGTTACCTCAGTATTCCTAATTTCTTGTTTCTTTTCTTTATTTTTTCCTTTTTTGCTTGCTTGCTGGTGTTTTTATATAAAAGCTGATAGTCTTGAATATTTTATTTTTTTAAGGAAGAAGTATTTTCCTTTTTTTTTTTTCCTTTTCCTTTTTCTTTTTTGGTATGACTGTATGCGTGAGTGTAATTGAGGTTTTTTTTCCTCACCTGAGCTCAGAAGGACTCCCTGGAAAAATTATGAATTGTTTAGGTGGTCTCTCAGCCTGGGGGTCCTTGGAGAGTCGCACTTGAAATCACTGTTCAATGGGACGTAGGACGGATCATACCATCTTTTACTGGTGCATAATGAACGTTGCTAGACCACAGGATTTTAAGTTTGACGCATATGCGTGTGTTTGTCATACAAGCTGACCGTAGAATCTAAAAATGGCTTCTTTTTCTACCGTGTGCCATTGTTTTTGCACCTGTGGTGTGATCTTGATCATTCTGCACTGATGGATTTGGATGACTTACTTGAAAGGGCTTGACTTAACTCGCCATGCTTGAAAAACGACAGCATGTCGACAGTCTTTGTCCCCAAGACACTGAATGTGAACCATTCAACGTCTCTCTCCATTTTTTTTTGGATTGAGTCTCGTCCTTCCCCATTGTCCTGTGCAAGTGTGCGCGAGTGTGTTTTCTAATTGAGTTGAAGTGTTAAATCTTTTTGTTGGGGAAGTGGTTTGGGTGTTTTAAAAAGGCAGGAACATAGAAAAACACTCTATGGCCTCGGTCATACTCATTTTTTTAAACTGACTGAGAACATATCTACAAGGTATCTACGAAAAACGGAAGCCGAAAAAATGTAGCGTAAAAGAATCAAATAAAAACATTCACATCTCTCCAATTGAAACCTGTAAATAATTTGTTCACCGGAACAATCGGATAAAAAAAAAAAAGTTTGTATTTTTTTTAAATAAAATACTAATTGGATAAAGGATGGAAAGACTTTTAACCGTTAAAGATGGATGGACACTGCCAGACCACATCCTTTTCAGGTTCCATTCAGACGAAGGGTTTGCGAGCATGTTCATGTGCTTTAACCGGTCAAGGTCTTTTATTTTGTTTTATTTTAATTTTTTTTTAAGCTTCCCTTTTTCACACTAGATGGCAGTCTTCTGTTTTCTGCTTGAGGGTTGATCTTGTCAATGACTCATCTCCATGGAGACACAGTACTGTTCCAGCCCATAGATTTCTGTCGAGACACACTCACACACTTCTGCTCTGTTCAGACTGCAGCAGCCTTTTTGTTTTTACCTTTTTGTTTTTATTTTTTTGACAGCAAGCATTATTTGGACATGACATCTGGTTGCGAACTGTTTCATCAATAAAAGACAAAAAAATTTGTGAGCGAGAAATATTAACATAACAGCAGATCTCCAAGAACTAACATAGTTGTGACAAAAAAACGAAGAAAAAAAAAGAAACGGAAATAGTAGGTATATTATTGTAATTGCATTTTTTGTTATTTTGTCTCTTATTATTATTATTATTATTATTATTCTTTGGGTGAAAGGTATAAGCGATGAGAGGGAGATGCCCTGGACAGTTTCAATGGACAGGTGGGCATTTTGTAAAGATTTCAAAAGCCACATTTGTCCCCTTCCTCTTTTCCCCCCCACGTGTTCTCACCTTTCATCCCCTTCCACCACTCGCTACCTTCATCCGCTCATTTTAGTTTTGCGTTATTATCCGATTCAAAAGAGACTTGGCGAGCGACGTGTCGTTTCATTTCTGGAGTTGAACGCCCTCTCTCACGCTGGCCTCGTTTGTGACCGTTTTCTCTGTTCAGTTCAGTCGTTTGATGTTGAATTTCTTTGCGATTTTTATTTTTCCTCATTCGTCGTTGTTTTGTTTTTTTTTAGTTTTTTTCTCAAATTGTCTCCATTTAGTTTGGATTATAGCTAGGTTTCTCCTCGATCAGAGTTCTTTATGCACAGACACCTCTTACACTGCTACTAGTTCATTTGAAATACTAACAAATGATTCATTCTTCACGTAATACCTGTGCCAAACTGGGGTTCGCTTTGTGTTTTGTCGTCGTACTCCAGGAAAAAGGAACTGATTTAAGACTGTTCGCAGTCACGAACGGATGCAGTGCTCATATAATTAGACGGTTCCCCGAGTACTGCGAGTCGGCCTCCTGTTTGGCATTCCGGAAGTGTTTTCTTCTCTTCTTTTTATTTCAGTGTCCTCCACACGTTGTCGGTGGCGAGGGCTTGAACAAACCGTAGAACCGTTTAGCATACTTGAGCTTCGAACAGAGATAGTATGTTGTTTACTTATGCAATTCTGTGACGAGTCAAATGGATGGCTGTCGTTTGTCACACGGACTGTTAAGCGTCCACTGGGAAAAGTTGCATTGCAGTGCATAGATTTACATGTAGACCACAGGTTGAAGCGCAGCTTAGTTGGGTGTGATCATCATATCGACGTTGCATGCCACTGTTGTATCTCACCGTGCTAGTTTCTGGCCTCTCCTTAAGGAAATCATTTGGGTGCTACAAATGACGACTCAAACCTCACATAACTAGGAACGCTACCTCAAGACTTAGCCATAAGATTGTTTTTATCAAGCAGATGAGAGCGAAAGTGCATGTTACATTTTACTTTTGAGTTTTAATTTATTTTTAGCTCTTCATTTCTGTAGACATTTGGATAGAATACTACTCCAGCTTAGAGCTGGGACTCTTTCGGGCGAGGTGGCAGGACAGGAAACGGATGTGTTGTGTGACCGTTTGCACGGGACGAGGAACGTGGAAAAACCTGTGAAATTCTGTTCGTGCACAATTAAGCTAAACTTCTCGTTGTGACTTGTGGTGCATTCAAATCACGT
Source organism: Onychostoma macrolepis (assembly GCF_012432095.1). Taxonomy (NCBI): domain Eukaryota; kingdom Metazoa; phylum Chordata; class Actinopteri; order Cypriniformes; family Cyprinidae; genus Onychostoma; species Onychostoma macrolepis. The sequence continues at coordinate 43,246,881 of NC_081157.1, read as the reverse complement.
CGGAGGAAAGGTCGTATTTATTGTAGTTTACTCACTCTCAAGCCATCCGAGATTTAGATGAGCTTTGGAGAAATTTAGCATCACTTGCTCACCAATAGATCCTCTGCAGTGAATGGGTGCCGTCAGAATGAGAGTCCAAACAGCTGATAAAAACATCATGGTAATCCACACAACTTTAAACAGCATGCGACTTGAAATGCTGTGTGTTTGTAAGAATCCATCATTAAGATGTTTATAACTTCAAATACGAGTCCTCTATCTATAGTATTGCTTTACTTTGTGGATAACCTGTTGTTATTGTGATGTTTTTAATTCTGACGGCACCCATTCACTGCAGAGGATCCGTTGGTGAGCAAGTGATGATAAATTCCTCCAAATCTGTTGAGATGAAGAAACCAACTATATCTCGGCTGGCCTGAGGGTGAATACATTTTAAGCGAATTTTCATGTAAGCCCTTCATTTTCAAGTCGGGGGCGTGTCGGGAAGGAAATATAGCAGGCGCAATAGATCGCATGTTCAAAATAAAGTAGTATTGTACAATTACAGCACCTTTATAAATTGGATAAAAACACAAAGATCTGAACACATCTGATGTGCAAGCTAAAACAAATCTCTGTTTTTCATAGAAAAGCTACATCGCCATCTTGCACCCGCCAAAGTGACTTGAACGCACCTGACGTGGTAATTACGGCGTCCCAGCTCATAAATACAGGACTTGAGCGCACCATAAACCCTGATTATTATGAAACTAATGGCACAAACGTTAACTAGGCCAGCATTCGTAGAGTGACTAACGATACCTCTGTAGACGAAACACACAACTGTGCCTGTTGCGCTATTTCCTCTGTGTCCTTTCCCACTTCGATGGCACCACACTACCTCCACGCCATGCAGCCTTGACCCCAAATACATCCCTCCCCGTTTAGAAGCCCTTTTCTCGCCGATCTTGAAAACCGTTTCACCTTCTTTCCTTTTTTGGTGAAACTAGATTTAAATCGGCAATAAAGTGGCACATCCTGCCCACATTCTGTCCTCCACCCGTAGTCCCATTTTTGACTTCACGGCCTGAATCGAAAGGCATGACACCTGTAACCATGTGTTTTTAATTTTTTCTTTTTCTTTTTTTTTTGTTGATCTACCTCTTAGAATAAAGACAAAAGGATAGAACAGATCAAAAAACTAAAAAAGGACACAAAAAGTAAATTTTGAAAATGTTAAGCTTAATGAATCAATAATAATAATAATACACGACTTAAGCAACTGGGTAGCAGCATCTCCATACTGTAGTGCATAGGAGTCTTTTACTTCCAAAGATGATTTTTCTTCAGTTGTTTTTGAAGTTGTTTAGGATGAATTTGGAAATATGGGCGGGGAAATAAACATGTCAGTTTCACTATCCGATCTCTTTTTTTTTTTTCATTATTATTAAACTGACTTTATTTTTAACTTACAAATTCTTCATCTTTCTATTTGATTTGTATTTCTGATGGCTTTTTAAAAATGACATAGGATTGTATCTCTTATGTTTGCAATAGAATCAGCTCTCTTTCTCTGTGAACCGCAACATAATAGTATCTTTTCAGGCCGCACAGAGCAGCATGATGTTGAAATTGTTTTCATTTTTATTGTTTCATTTCACCTGTAATGATGCAACAGGAGAGTGAAGGTCTGTTGAATTAAATGGGGCATATTTTAGGAGGATGAGAGAGGAAGGAGACTACCTTTACCTGACTACCTTTATCCTTTCACCCTTCTTACAGCAGGTGCCACAGACATTATCAGGACTTTCAGCCTCTGCCTGCCTGATTTTCTTTGATTCTCATCCACAATTGTTTTGAACTCCTTGTAAAGAATACAGAGCATAGATATGAATGTGACAATAAAAGATGAGTAAACCGGTGTCGTCTTGTGTCTGGACTGTATTTGTGTGTTCTTGTCTCTGCTTAGGCACATCTAGTGTTTAGATTATCTTCCTAATTTAAAAGGCTTTATATTACAGTGTGCTATATGTTATCTTGACTACTTGTGTTCTTCAGTAAATTTAATCATTAGATACTCGATATAATTTTAATGCAGATATTGTCATAAAAATTGACATAAATACAGATGTGTATTTTTTGTGATTTAATAATCAATGTAAACTAATTTGACCATGTTTTGTTGTCACTAATCTATATAAGGCTTTGAGTCAAAAGTCCAGTAAATATGTTTCTGAAAATAGTTTTATATTTTAACACGGTGGAACTACAGTGAAGGCACATTTAAATAGGCCAATGTTCTCAAAATAATGATAGTTCTCACAATGCAAGTTGTTTAAATGACCTTATAATTAAGTAATTTACATATTAAATAATTAACAATAAATTTCGATCGCATTATTGATATTGAATATTGAACTAAGTTGAAATATTGTTTTGTGTATCATATTGTTTGCTGTATAAATTTAGCTGACAAGCCTATAGCTATATATATCGCCTGTAATGGTCAGTCTGACAATTATAGGTCTGCCCTATAATCTGAAAAACGAGAAAGCGTTGACATTAGAAAGCTAATGTAATTTCTTATATTAGGACAAAAAAAGTTTCAAATGTTCTGCGAGTCTTTTTCAGGAAGCAACGAAATTTTGCTTCTCTCCGGTTTAATCGCTTAAAAATATTGAAAGTCATTACAGCAGGAACGATAAACGAGTAGGCTATAATTATTATTTTGTATTATATTTATGTTATGTGTGTATTTGTTTGGTTGTCAACTAGCTTATTTGGACTGTTGCTTCATAATTATTTTTGCACCGCATGTAGCTATGTAGACTATATGCATTTTATTAATTCTGTTAATCGTACGACATACAACTGCTAAACTTTAATAACGCTTTTGATGTACGCTAAACATTGAAGTACGCATAAAAATTGTATTTCCTGTAAAAGTCTACTTTTAAATAGATTAATATAAAAGAGGTAACTCACAAACTATAAACTATATATTGTTATTGATTTGGTTACGCACTATTTATAAACAGTATACTAATACAAAAGTATATATGTAATGTTATTAATATATTTTAAATAATGTGTTTGTTATTTCGCGGTACATCTAAAGCTTTCATTCATCGATAAATGATTGGTGGACATCTGTGACGTAGCGTCAGGGTTCTGACCAATCAGCATTAGGCGGTAAGTTTCAAAACACAAATGGCGGCGGAGAGAACTGAGGCGTGAGTATTGTCTATCAATTTATAAAGCCATATGCGGAATTAATAAACTATTTGAATTATTTTTATAGTGCTTTATACGTTTAAAAATGCTCTGTCACTGTTAGAATCAAGTTAGTTCGCTGGCACGCCATTGTTTGGATGGCGATAGCTGAACTACCTCAAGTCACTGTTGTAACGGTAGTTTTCGCTTAAATACCATCAATACAGTTATTGTTATTAGAGTAAAAAGGCGGCCACTCCGTGTTCAGTCATTACATTACCCCTCTGATGCATCTTTAAATCATTAGGGTTTGCTGTTACACCCGTTCTCATAACTCTGTATGACTGTCATCTTTATATTTGTGGCAGCGTAAGTTACATTCAACATGCTGCGACACTATTTGAAATACTCCACCGATGAACTTTCACAAGGACATTTTAATTAAATAGTTAAAGACATTTATCTTTAATGCTTATATTTTGTAGATTTTAATACAAATACTGACGTGGACGTGAGTGTGACAACCCAAAATAAACTGCAGCTGATATTGTATAAACGGGCATAGTTTTCTTTTTGTATTAAAGTTTTTTTTGTTGTTGTTTTTTTTTAAAAAAAAAGATATTTTTCCTTTGTGATCAACTTATTGATTTACATCAAAGGATTAAACAAAATGACCCGAGATACTGAAAGCCTCAAATATTCTCAGGCTGACTGTTGTTTTGCTATGGTCCTTGTTTTTAAGGACATGAAATATGGACAAATAAGATTTAATAAGTAAACAATATTCTCTGATTTCAGGTTTCTGGAAAGGACTGACCCTTCCTTCCTGAAATCATGCAACACCACCGAACTGCAGGAAACAGGAGAGGGAGAAATTATGGCTCCTTATCTGATGGTAAGTTTGTGTTTTGTTATGTGTAACTGCAGTTTATGCCCATAGCTAACTTACCAAAATTCACCATTATTTAACAATAAATTGGAATTTCCCTCAAATGATGTAAGAACCATTTAGAATCTTTCTGTTTTTTTAAATTTAATTTTATTTAACAGGGACAGTGCTCATTAATCAAAAGTAAAATACTGTAAATAAGCCAGAGTTAGCCTCAATGGCTAATTTTCATCTGTTGCCCCTTGCCAGATTTTAAAAACCTAGAATACAGTAAATTATCACACATACACATACAATAGCATTTACAATTACATACTATAACACTAATGATTACAAATATGACTTGCTTTTAACAATTTCTTTAATTTATATTTAAATGTTGAATAATTTGTACTACTCCTTAATTCAGTTGATATTCCAATACCGTATTGTCCCGAATATAAGACGACCCTGATTATAAGACAACCCCCCTTTTTCCAGATGTACCTGTTGGAAAAAGGCTTTTTGAAAACCAAATCTTGTTTTATTTTTTTATTTTTTTTATTTTTTTCTCTCTGTAAAACACATTTATTCTTAAATTATTTTCATATTGCATATTTTTCCAATTCTAATTTTTGTTTTGAAAGTATGGTAAATACTGGTCAAATGTACCAACAATGACATTGGAAAATTTTGATATACCATTGAAATAACAGGTAGCCCATCTGAATTATATAACAATTAGGCTATCCAACTCATAGCCTACCAAAATGTTATTATCAGTGGACATGAAATCTTATTGTAGTCTTCAAATCTTGGTACTGTCTTATGCTTTAAAATCACTTACAGAGGAAGTTTGGTCCCATCAGGCTAACATGACAGTCACGATCATGCTGCTGTAAGCTTTTCTTTTTCATTTGTTTTCATTCGCGATCTTTACAACACAAATTACATTACATATTTCATGGCACACTCGTTTTATGCGTTTTTGGCGCCACCTATTGTTGTGGGTGTATTATTGACATGTCAAAGTCTAGACCCTGAATATAAGACGACCGCGTTTTTTCAGATGTATTTCCAAGGAAAAAACATCGTCTTATATTCGGGTCAATACGGTAATTAATGGCTCTAATTGAAAAGACTGACCATCCAAATATTGTACGCCTAAACTGTACAGCACAGTCTCCTCTAGTAATTGCTCTTGTTACTCTGCCATTATTATCCTTCCGCATTATAAACTGGCATAGTGGGTAGGTGCATAACCATTTAAAGTCTTAAAAGTCAAGCAAGCATCAACCAAATGTTTAACATTATCAAAACTCATTAAATTATGTTTTTTAACTATAATGCAATAATGATAATTATTAGTCCTCCTATCAGATATTTTAAGCGTCTGTTTATAAAGAGATTCAGTTGATTTTAAAACGATTGTGCTTGCTTGTGACCAACTAGTAAAACAATATGTAATATGATAAAAAATCATCAAGTGCATGAAAAGTTTTGCTTCTTCTATTGTTAAGTATGGTCTTATATGCCTGAAGTTTGCCAAATTAAATTTAATCATTTTTGCTACCTTTTTGGCATGCTTTTGAAATGTCAGTTGGGAATCTAAAATTACTCCTAAATATTTAAAATCAGAAACAACCTTGAGCTTTTCTCCTTTAACAAATACATCAGGATGAGGAATCACTGTCAGTTTTTGTGAGAAATACATACAAACAGTTTTACTTATATTCAAATGTAAATATGAGTTACTCAGCCAATCTGAAACATGGACCAATACCTCAGTTAAAATGTTAAAATACCTCAGTTTTAGCATGCACATATAGAACTGTGTCATCAGCAAACAATTTAATACTAACAGGTGAACAGACTAGCGGCAAATCATTAATATACAAACTAAACAGGATAGGGCCCAGAATTGATCCCTGGGGAACTCCAATATTACTCCAATATTTATTTTATTTTTAAAGTAGTATTACTTTTGATGACACTGGTGGCTAATACCCAGTTGCCATGGTTTTATTGTAGCAACATTAACTGTAGTACTACGGTATAAAGTGTTTTACATTAAACCGATATATTATTAATGAAATATTGATGCCTTTGTTTGTTTGTGTAGGACTGCAGGCGAAAACAGAAGCATATATTCAGGCAGCTGTGTGTGGTGGTTGACATGATCCAGCTGCTGGCAGGTCTAGAGTCAGTGGATCAGCTGCTGAATGAGCCATGTCCCCAAAACCCAGGTAACACATATGTCATGGATTATTCTATATGACGACTGTTCATTGCTGCATTTGCTAAACAGTGAAATGGTGCCTTGTTTCGTGTGTGTTGGCACACAGGTAATGAAGCTCGTTCTGCATGGAAGGCTTTAAAAGCTGAATATCAGGAGAGAGTTCAGGAGGTGGAGGGGATGATCAGCACTCTCCAGGATCGCATGGAGGAGCTTCAGGGGAAACGGAAAACGCTGGAGACTCTACTGTCTGCTCTGCAGATAAAAGTAATCAGACTTTTCTTTTATCTGTCTGCCTTTCTTTTATCAATAAATTCAGGGAAAAAAATGGCTTTTTATCTGATTTAGCAAACGTTTTGGAGTCATCTGATAAAAGGCTATTGTTTCAGGTTATTGTGTGGCCTTATACTCATGAATTCAAACAATGGCTACTTATATGATGCAGTTTTATCTAACTAAACATGTAGCTTCACACTTGCATATTCTTACTGTTGTATTGTATAACCTGAATTCCGGAAATGTTGGGATGTTTTATAAATTTGAATAAAATGAAAACTAAGGCTTTCAAATCACATGAGTCAATATTTTGGATAACATAAATGTTTAAACTGAAAAATTTTACAATTTTACAATTTTATGCACAAAATGAGCTCATTTCAAATTTGATGCCTGCTACAGGTCTCAAAATAGTTGGGACGGGGGCATGTTTACCATGGTGTAGCATCTCCTCAAAACAGTTTGAAGGCGGATTGTGTTTACCGACAGTGGATTCTGGAAGTATTCCTGGGCCCATTTATTAATGTCAATGACAGAATCATGCCGATGAGTGATGCAGTGTCGTCTGAGGGCCCGAAGACCACGGGCATCATCCAACAAAGGTCTTCGGCCTTGTCCCTTACGCACAGAGATTTCTCTCAGTTTCTCTGAATCTTTTGCTGATGTTATGCACTGTAGATGATGAGGTTTGCAAAGCCTTTGCATTTTGACGTTGAGGAACGTTGTTTTTAAAGTATTCCACAATCTTTTTACGCACTCTTTCACAGATTGGAGAGCCTCTGCCCATCTTTACTTCTGAGAGACTCTGCCTCTCTAAGACATCCCTTTATAGCTAATCATGTTACAGACCTGATGTCAATTAACTTAATTAGTTTCTAGATGTTCTCCCAGCTGAATCTTTTCAAAATGTTTTGCTTTTTCAGCCCTTTGTTGCCCCTGTGCCAACTTTTTTGAGACCTGTAGCAGGCGTCAAATTTGAAATGAGCTCATTAATGGATAAAAGTGTAAAATTTCTGTTTAAACATTTTTGTTCTATTGTGAATAAAATATTGTGATTTGAAAGTCTTAGTTTTCATTTTATTAAAATTTAAAAAACGTCCCAACATTTCCGGAATTCGGAGTTGTACATGAAATCTCATTTTTGTTCAGAAAGAGGAGTGCAAAGAGAAGGAGAGAATCACAGCTAAACTAAATCAGAGAGCTGAGGTAAGACATCCGCTCACTTTAGACTTCCTGGTCTGGCTACTTAGCTCCAATAATATCCACTATTCTTCACCAAAAACAGCTGTGGGACAAACGGGTTGAATCAAATTGGTTGAATTCTTACTCCTTTCTCTCACACACAGAAACAAATCAGCTTTCAGTTGGAAGACTCCATCCAGGCAGCCCAAAACTCGATGAATGCGTGTGATTTGCGGTTTTCTAAGCTCAAGGATGAGGTTGAAAAGCAGCAGGCTCGAATTAGTGACTGGACAATATTAAGAGATGGGTGAGTCTGTACATACACTACTCTTGAAAGGTTTTGGGTTGGTACGACTTATCAAATAATTAAGAAAAAAAATGTATCATAATTTCCACAAAAATATTAGGCAGCACAACTGTTTTGAACAGTGATAAGAATATGAAAACAATTTCTTGAGCACAGGGTTCCCACGGGTCCTTGAAATCCTTGAAAGTTTGTGAATCTGATTAAAAATTTTCAAGGCCCTGGAAAGTTTTTGAAAATAAACAAACATAGATACAGGTCCTTGAAAATTCCTTGAAAAAGGGGATCGGGCCTTTTCGATTGCCGGTCCTCGGCTATGGAATAATCTACCTCTAGACATTTGGGATGCCCCCTCAGTGTTCGCTTTTAAAGCGGGTTTGAAGAAGCATTTTTATTTTATGGTGTTTGAATCTGACTTAGGAGAGATGTAATGTATGTTTTCTTTTTTAAGATGTTGTGTTTGTCATTGTTATGTGTTTGGTTTTTCTGGAATGCATTGTACAGCACTTTGGGCTGCTCTGAAGGCAGTAGAAATGTGCTATATAAGAAAATAAACTAAACTAAACTACTAGCTTGCTTGATTTGCGTTGCACATTAATGCGTTACGTTAAGTGTTTCCCATGTGAGGTACTTTGTGTTGTTTGTTGCCATGACGTTCACACGCACACGAAACTACTAAGATGGTACCTCAACGTTTCACAGACACACCGTGAAACACTGCAAAAATAGGCTGAAACCGCTGAAACATGATGCAAGTTTCAAGATATTTGGCTCACCAAAGAAGATTACAAAGAATGGCTTGCCAGAGATCCAAAGGATGTAATATTGAATTGCTTTGCTTGTTAAGATCATGTAAAGCCATGAGGCAAGAAAAACTTAAAAGCATATTCATATATCTTAAAACTTCTGGTTACATGAGCCTAAGCTCTTTTCAATAAAATCCATGCAAAAGTTAATATCAGATTATTTTAGAATACAGTATGGTATGTACCAAATATTATTCAATTTTATGCAAAACAGAAATACGACAAATATCAGATTTCTGTCATATGCCCAAAAATAAATGCAAAAACAAAAAAATTGCTTTTTTGCATAGTTGTGTTTGACACATGCAAACTGTAACAATGTATCTTACAAGCTGACGTGATGTAACCTTTGCTCTCACTTGAAATGTGTCCCCACATTAAGTCCTTGAATTTGAGGGTATTGGACCTGAAAGTCCTTGAAAGGTCCTTGAATTAGAAGTTAACCAAGGTGTGGGAACCCTGTGAGCAGCAATTCGTCATTTTAGAATGATTTCTGAAGGATCATGTGACGCTAAAGCCTGGAGAAATAGATTTTAGTCAGTTTAGAAGCCATAATAACTATAACGTGGATTTTGCACTCTTTAAATAATTCACGTAATAATAAATCACATAATTTTGACGTTTTACAGAGTTCTTGTGTACTGAATGTTATTTTTTATTTTTATTTTTTTGTGGAAAGACCTCATCAGCAACAACAAAACAATTAATTGAACAAACTGTACTGTTGTTATGACTAAATACGCTGAAGATGTTTTTTTTTTTCATATTCAGATAATTTTTGCTACAAAAATATTTAAACGCAATAAACTCCCCTTTTTCTTCCTCTTATTTTCTTTGACTCTCAGGCTGCAGACCTTGGTCAACGTGACTCACAGAAACATGGCGTACAGGCTGCTGTCAGTCAGTTCATCTGAGCTGTGCCTTGAGCTCTTGCCTCGTGCTGCCGAAAAATCACTTGAACCCCTGCGTGTCTCCGTCACCATGACAACCAACGATGAATTTCATCTTCAGGTACGGTGTCTCAGCATATATTTCCCAATAGAGATGGTGAGAGCTGTGTTTTATGAAGTGAGGGATGAATTGCCAAAGAAGGAACATGCTTGTAAATGATTAAATTGTAAATTATATTTTGTACATGCGTGCACGTATACACACTTTCATTATGATGAGACTATAATTTTTAATGCTGTATTAAATAGGACGAGAATTCAAAAAAACATTATCTGCAGCACTATTCAAACTACATAAGTTCAAACATGTTTAACCACTTTAAAGTAGTATTTAATTATTTAAAAAAAATCAACAATCAAGAAAGACTTTATTAATGTGAACAATTATTACTATCTGATATTTAAAAAACTTTTGAATGGTACTGTACAACTAAATGTTCTTGTTTTTGTGAGTGGTAATATTCCTCTAGAAGTATATTTCTTTTTAGCCTTATCTGGTTCTCATTTTCTTTTACTACATTATTGTAAATATCTCTCTCTTTCCTGTGTTTCAGGTGTTTCAGGGAACTGCTGGCCTTGTAGAGGAGGCAGTGAATGGGCGTCTTAGGCAAGTGAGCGCCGCCCTTGTGGAGGTGCTGGAGCGGTACATAAGTCAAGGAGAGATGCTGTCTGAGATTCAGGCTCTGCACTACAGGTACATTTTATTAAAGTATATACATTAATTTTTCATAAATCTTACCATTTCTATATTATTTTATGACTGTAAAGGTCGGATTCATCACAAGTCGCTGATAAAGAAAAAGGTTCATCAACCCAAAGACACCATACAACTCAGGTCTTCAAATTGAAAATCTTTTCTTCTTTAACCTGTGAAGTGTTGTGTTAGCCACAAAAAATGTTCAGCTTACATTAAAGGATTATTTCACTTCCAGAATAAAAATTTCCTAATAATTTACTCACCCCCATGTCATCCAAGATATAAATTTTCTTTATTTCTTTTTTTAGTCGAAAAGAAAACATTGCAGGATTTTTCCTCATGTAGTGGACTTCAATGGGGAGCAACAGGTTTAAGGTCCAAATTGCAGTTTCAGTGCAGCTTCAAAGGGCTCTACACGATCCCAGCCGAGGAATAAGGGTCTTATCTAGTGAAACGATCAGTCATTTAAAAAAATATATATATATGTATACACTTTTTACCACAAATGCTATAACTAACCATGCATGACCCTTCCAACGCGATTACGTAATGCATAAAGTCACAGACTTGGCACTGGAAGTGAACTAATTTAATTATTTTTATTACTACACCATGCAATCTTGCAATAATATATATCATTAAAGTAACTCGTTCACCACCGTCTTTTATGGTTTTATTGGATCTCGGTTGCTGAAAAATGTTCTTATTTAGAAAAAGAATAGAAATTAAAATTTAAGTTAACAGCACTGGATCTCAACATTATGTTCTTTACAGCAAAAATGGGAAACTTGTTTTACTCTATGAAGAAATGTACTAACTATACCTCATATACAGTTTTTGGTTTGTTTCGACAGGTTTGCGATTGATTGGTGTCCTGCTGAAAAGCTTCTGATCTTTCTCAAGACTGCGACCACCGTATGTCACCTGAGGGTTGAGGAGGGATATCCATCACACGGCCGAGCTACTGTCCTGTCTGTGAGGAAAGACGGCAATCTGCTTGATATCACTGATCTAAAGGTGAGGAACAGTGAAAAGGTTTCATTTCTATTCGCTCATTTATATTACTTTTTTACTAATCATGATGCAAAGCATCAAAATATGCAAATATCCATGTTGTTGCTGATTTATTTTTATTTTTTTCACCAAATTTGTGCTGTATTCAAGCTTCATAAACATTATTCCAAATTCTTATAAATTGTAGTCTTTGTTTTCATGTTGGGCTGATTTGAATTTTATTTATTTATTTATTTAATCACCACATGATTAAATGTTTACCTTACATGTTTAATGTATGCTAGTGTTTAATTTCAAAAACATTTTCAAGTTTGTTTTTTCAAGGTATTATGATTTTTAAAAAATTAATTGTCAGGAATAATTCATTCATAGATATCAATATACTTTTGGGGAGCTGCCCCTCATGACATTTCACATTCTGAACTCAGGGTTCCCACGCTTCTTGAAAATATTTGAAAGTACTTGAATTTCAGACATATGGATTCAAGGCCTGGAAAGTACTTGAAAACAAACATAGGTCCTTGAAAGTGTTTGAATTAAATTTAGTTTATGGTGCTGTTTCAAAAATTGTCCTATATGTGCTGTCAAAGACCAGAAGGAAGCGGCACTAATGATTGGGGGTGGGGTAGCGCGGAAAAAAACTTAGTGTTGATGCGCAGCCTAGAGCCCTGCGCGGGACCGATTTCTTAAGCCGCTCCCGCTGAGTTTCTGACCATTACCACCCACTCCCGCAACGTGTGTGTCCTGCTCCTGCAAACATTCTAATATTGTATTTAATTTTCGCACATCAGGGAGCCGCTATATGCAGGGTTTTGAAATCACATTTGAATGAGCTCTTGCTGTTCACTTTCACGATCACGCTCACTCTGTGTAAAGTGAGCACATCTTACAGTGCGTGCAGAATTATTAGGCAATTATTATATTCTGATTATATATACTTTTTTCCAAGCACATTTGACCAATTCCAAACCACGTAAATCTTAATAACTACTATTAATTTTGTATTTAATCATTTATAAGTGATATATAATTGTCCACGAAGATGGAAGTGAAAAAACCCTTATATTCAGGTGTGCAGAATTATTAAGGCAGGTTTTCTTTTACAGATGAAATGAGCAAAAAATAGATTTAACTCTCCATGAGAAATATTCAAAACTAATGCAATACAGAAACTGCAAAGTTAAGACATGACCACTGGACAGCAAAATGCTCACTGGGACAGCGGGGTCAGAAAAAACAGATGGAAAAGAAAAGATACATGTTAACTGCAAAATAATTAATGTGAAGAATTAGGTGTAAAACCATCAGGAACCATTTAGTCTCCAGCACCAACATTTTCCAGAACTGCAACCTTCCTGGAGTCTCCAGAATTACAAGGTGCCAGGTTCTCAGAGACTTTTCTTGGGTAAAAAATCCTTAAAAATGACCCTCACTTAATAAGAATAACATGCTGAAGTGATGTGAAATACATGATTAATTTTTTATCGGCTTTATAGACAGATAAGTAGAGAGTGACTCTTGAAGGACCAGCACCACATCCTCTTGTAACACGGTTTGAAGAATTTATCTTCCAGAGTCTGGCAGTAAGTTTTAGGAGCTCATTTTTAGTCAATCTCTGCAAGACAGACTTTTCAAGATAGGAGATGGTCTAAAAATGAACTCCCAAAACTTACTGCCACCTGGAGCTAAGGAGAAAATGTAGAACTTGAAAAATTGGAAAAAACAACTTAGTGAAAATCCTTTACCGTTTAAAAGCAAATAGAAAGTCCTATTTTTTTTTTGTTTGTTTCTTTTCTTTATAATTTTTGCAGATTTGCACATGTACAAGGTTTAAAATGTTCATGAAATATTTTCAAAGAAATATTGAAGTTTTGAGCAGCTGCATGTTTGAGCACAGCTGCATTCCTCTAGGTCAAAGATAAAATGGGATTTGCAATAAAAAGTGATTTACAAAATAATTTTGACTTTATTAATGAGTAATGTCTCTATTGAGAGAGTGTGCAAATTTTTAACGTTAACACGTTTTACCGTGTTATTACAACATTTAACCACTTTTTATTAATTTAAAAAATTGGGAAATTCTTTCAAATTTAAATCAAGTTTTATGCATATTTTATCAATATTTTAGAAATTGTATTTGAATATCACCAGTACTGACTTCAATGGATTTCATTAAATTCCTTTGAACATGACTGCTCAAAACAGTCTAAATTATTAAACCTACACATTCAAAGCGAAATGTTAAGTACTGTGAGGTCTTTCATGACACTACATATGCTGGGGTGTGAATTTGATAGGTGCTTGATATAAAATAAAGGGTGCTTTAAAAAAATCCTTGAAAGTCCTTGAATCTGGTGTTCATGAAAGAGTGGGAACCCTGTTAGCCATGTTATAAGTCCCCCCCCCACAACCCTAAATTTAGTATTTTAGTTAATTTAGTTATGCCAAACTCTTTAATAATTTTCTTTTTATGAATTTCAGTCATTTAATCATGTTGTATTATTTTTTTTTTTATTGTGATATCGGAGCAATTGTATAATTTTTGTAATTAATTCTCCCCCAAAAATATCAAAATAAATATTAATCCATCATTTACTCCTCATAGAGGAGCTGCATTTAAATCATTGAATATATAAATTGCATTTTAATGCATGTTTATTAGATTGGGTCTTTTTGTATGTGAAGTAAGTGTAGTTGAGAGACTGCCATGCTGCATTGTGACCCAGCATTTATTGAAAATGTTCCCAAATAATTGGTATAATGTTCCCAAGCCAAGTGAATGGAAGATTCTCTTTTATAGGAGGTCAAGATGTTACCAGCTCAGATCCTTGCAACATTGTTTTCTGTCTTTTCTGAATTCAGTTTGTTCATTTATAAATCACTGTTTTCAGCCCCCAGTGCAACATCCTGTTCTGACAGAATGGCTTGAGTTTCTCTCCTCCAATCCGAACATCTGACATCACAAAATTTACCCCAGGCCAGATCCTCCGGTTAGACTTCATCATGTGTGTCATGTCCTGAGCCGGAGTCTATTATATGAGACACTATCCATTTGCATTGTACAGTTCTAGTTGTATTGTTGATGCATACAAATTAATGTTTGTGTTGTGTCTGCATTGTGAGTCAAAAAGTACTTTCAGACTTTATCTAACCAACCCAAACTGTCATTATTATTATAATTGTCATTATTATTTGCATAATTCATTGCTTCATTCCTGTCAACAGATTGGGAGAGCCAGCAATTCAGTTTGAGACTCGTGTTCAAGAGCATTGTTCACTCAGTAAATGCAGGTCACGTGACAGCTCTCAGCAGTATAGTTTAAATGTTATGTCTGTGTCTATTATATAACAAAAAGATAAATAAAATGGATCTAAACTGTATAAAATGGCATGCAGTTTTCACTTCCCTCTTTTACAGTTACAGTCAGCTCTTGTTTTTCCACACTAGAGGGCAGCACTTCCTGTGAAGAGCACCACATGCATATTGTTCCATCCTCTGTGGTCTGACATAACAGGTTAGGTAACGATTTAGACTGTATCTGGAGACTCAAGCTTGTTCTGCTGCTGCCTGTATATTTAATCCCCTTTTTACTACACAACAGTTGTGTAGAATCACTTTTCATTTTTGAAGGGTCGTATATATTTCCTTGTCAGACACGAAAAGCTCCTATCACGTTGGCTTCTGGCCACCCCCGACTCCGAGCTTGTTATGAAACAAGAGATCAACTTCACAGTCATTTAGTCTTTTCTTTCCATGGTTGTTCTGACATACTCCACTTGGCACTTAGAGCATGACTTCACTTTCTGTACCAGTTATCCGCCCTCGAGCGCTGCACAACAGGAGCTGCTCTCATTGGCCACATAAGTTGTGAGGTTTGCTCTGGATTTGGCCAATAGGGAGCTGTGAAACTGATTACGAGGGCACAATGACCCAGTTCTGGGTCCATGTGTGTGGAGAACACTCCACATATTCTCTGTTTGTTCTGGTGTCTGTAATGAGAAAGGGCCTGGACTACATGATGTGCTTTGACAACAGTTTTTGTAGATCAGATTCCACATCCGTTGGGGAAAATTAAGACAGAGCTTGACATATAATGACTTATGACCTTTTGAGTAATCACTTCAGTAAACTATTGATTCTGTTCCTCTGTTTATCCTGAATAAAATCTGGTTTTGTATATATAATAAATGCCTTAAAGGCTCTTATACAGAATTTGTATCATCTTGTTGCATAGCTAATTAAACATACTTTCCTTTATTCTTTCCACATTGCTTTGTCTTTTTTTTTCTTTAAGTGCCAAATTTATTTATTGGTAGTATTTACTCAGGTCAGTGTAATGAGGTGATTTATAATGAATGAGGTATAGATATTGTGTTTTTTGCCCCCGTTTTTTTCCACTTACTCATTTTCTGATTACTCACGTCTACTGTTATTGAATGTTTTTACTTTTTGCAATAACTTTTTAATGTTTCCTGTGTTAGGTATATTGATTCTATTCTTTGTTAGGAATTCAGTATTATTGAATGTCATATGTAAATTTCCAGTATTTAATATTTTCAGTATTCCTCCATGTTTTCCTTTATTTTTATTTGAATATATATATTTTCAAATGAAATATTCCTGTGATGGCAAAGTTGAATTTTCAGCAGCATTATTGTTGTCTTTAGTCATCTTAATGTCTTTAGAAATCATAATAATATGATTATTTGCTGCTCAAGAAACATTTCTTCTTATCATTGTTGAAAATAGTTGTGCTCCTTAATAGAAATCTTTTAATTATGTCTTCAGTCATCTTTGATCACTTATATTTCTTTTTGCTAAATGAAGTAGTAGTATTATTAAATTGTACTAAACCCAAACTTTTAAACATACATAATGTACTAGTTTACTTCCTAGTCCTGTTCAGTGTCAGAGCTTATGGAACTGAATTGGCATACATGTCATCTCCCGCTAGAGAACACAGCCTTAACTTTACTATCGAGGACAGCAATGATATATTTTCCCTGGTGCTCTCTTGACACTGAAAAGCAACTTTTTTAGTATATCTAGTACATTATACATAGTACTTTTATATAGTTTTTTTTTTTTTGTCTTTCAGTTAGTATTTTATACATTTTTACTTTATTTACCGTGAACATGTTCAGTACACAGATAAACAAAAATGTATTCAAGATGCAAAAGTTAAAAACATTACATAGAGATATATTTTTTTCAAAAAACGACACATTAAACTTTTGTTTCATAAAATGCCTTTATGAAGAAGACAACTAAAATACATGTCTTGATGTCTATAATATGCATACACTCTACTTATATGTCTGTGCTTGAATAGATTTATCATTTGCGTTGAGCATGTGAACTTTACAAAAAAATATATATTATACATTTTAAAACATTTAAAGTATGTATATCATATTTACACATATTTTACAAAGTCACAGGGATGTGATTATGTGTGAAGGTTCATACCACGTATAGCTTGTCATTTGCATTATAGTTAAAAAGATCATAACTTTCTCTGAGTGTGGGTGTAGCAGGAACCCAGGCCGGACTGGGCACGAGGAGACGCTTGACATTTTTCTGCCGTTGTCCCGTTTGGAAGTGGCCTGGAGATCCTTCTGGCCTGGCTGTGGCTCCTTACAAGAGGCATTTTGCACTTGTTCCCCATGCAGTCCAAATGTGAGTGTTTTTTGTCTGCTTTATTGTTAGCTTAATCTTACCACCCATTTCAGGTAAGTACTGAAAGTGGCTCAGGGACCCTTTATGGTTATCAAGCCATAAAGGCTATTGACCGACCATTAGACACCAAAGTGTCCCTTTAAATCTGTCCTCAAGTGCTTTTTAGTGCCAAAGCCACGAGTTTGCTTTCTGGTGGGTTCTCTTGGAAAGAGTTCTAATGTTTGTACCCATTCTGTCTTTCAGTCAACCAGCGGTGACCCACTTTCACCAGCTTCTTGAAACCTCAGGCGTCAATGCGGAAAGAGAGCAGCTTCTCTGAGTGCATGTTATTCAGCGTGCGCAGGTCAGGAAGTTTGAGCAGCAGCTTGGTGAATCGGGAGGCGTCATTAGGGGCGTTCTTGCTGACGAGGGATCGGAGAGCCCGGATTAAACTTTCCTGAAGCATCTCCACTGAATTCACGTTTTCAATGCCAGAACGGTCTGTACAAAAGAAACAATGAGAGACCAAATTAATTAGTGGGTCAAATAATTTTGCATAGAAAAAATACAGTCTTGAAGGTTTGGAATGACATGATTTGATTTACCAACCCTCGTGTTGTTTCAAAAAACCAATAAAGCTTTGGTTGATCTTCACAAATTAAGATACTTTTTATGAAACCTGAGAGGTTTCTATCCTTCCATTGAAGTTCCAGGTAACCAAAATGGTCATAAATCATCATATAGAGCGATAGTATCTCTTCACAAAACTTGGATTTTTGGATCTTCCAAGTTTTGGTTACTTCGACTTTCAATGGAGGAACAGAAACCTCTCAGGTTTCATTAAAAATATCTGAATTTGTGTTTGAAGATCAACCAAAGTCTTACAGGTTTGGAACAATATGAGGGTGAGTAGATGACGAGTAGAATTTTCTGTTTAAGACTAATATGCAACTGACCTGCAGACACCAGCACGACTGCAGTGAAGAGTCCGAGTTCTTCTGCTGAGAGCTCTAATGCGTTGAGTTTTTCACTGAAGTCGAACATGGTTCCCAGCAGATCACCCATGCCCATGCTTTTCAGGGCCTCCACGCTGTAGGTGGTGCCCGAGATGAACGTTACAGACCTCTCTTTTACGTTAAACAGAGAGGAGAAGCGCACCATGAGGACCTGCAGGAGATATAATAAACACGCACTTAGTAAAACCATCAAGGCGTGATTGGCACTGTGGCATTTGATGCAAGTCAGATGTTGTAAATAAAACACCAATAGCTTACCTCAAACGTTCCGGCCTTCAGCAAAGTGACCTGGTCGTTCTGGGATAGCGTGCTAAACCCTGGGATGTGTTTGGCGAACTCCACCACCTCTCTGACCGCTGGGGTGAAGCTAAGAGAGAAGTCTTCCCAGATTTCCTGTGGTGTTTTGTTAGGGTCTGAGTAAGGATGCATGTTCATTGGACAAGCCTGGGGGAAATAAAAAGGAATCATCATCATCACTTCCAAGTCCTCTTTACTTGGTAATTACCTATAGAGTAGTTTAAATATCAAAGATCATACCAGCAGAATCTCCTTGTGTTTTTTCCACGGACAGTTCTGACCCTGGGAGCTGCTGTTCATCTCCTGACTGTGGTGGATGCCAAAGAGGTTACTGTTTGGAGTTTGCTGACCGTTGTTATTGTGCTGCTGATGTTGTCCAGGCGCTTGAAAATGGAGGCCATTTTCTGGTGGCATCTCAAAGTTGCTGCAATGATGAGCGATATTATTATCATGGTGGTAGATGGTGTTGTGGCCATTGAGGTGATATCCAGCCATGCAGCGGTTGCTGCTCTGGTTGTCCAGTTCACCGTTGTGAGGCAGAAGTGCTGGACCTAACTTATCATGGGCATAGATGAAAGTCTCGCGGTGTGCTCTGGTTATGGCGGCGATGGTTTTGTCTACCCCTGGACTGGAGCACGGTGGTGGAGAAGAAGTCAGAGCCGAGGGACTCTGAGCAGGCTGCACCGAAGGGGAGGTTGGGGCCGGAGGGGAAGGGGACGATGCTATGGGCACTGCGGGGGGCTGGGGTTGCGGTCCCAGTGTAAGCCCCGGGCACGGAGATGAGGATGGGGATGAAGACGAAGAGCAGGGGGTGTTGGATGTGATGCTCGCCAGCTGGAATTCATTCTGAAGCTGGTTGTTCACCATGTTGTTCATGGCGTTCTGCATCTCGGCCAGCATACGCTGTTTCTCGCGTTTCGGGATACGGCCGAAACGAACAGCTAGGGGTTAAAGAAAGGATAGAATATGTCACAAATTCATCATATTTATGCTGTATGTCAATGTTCTGTTTATAAACGTTTCAAGGGATGTAAGATATAATTGTACCATATCAGATATTGGGTGATATAAAATCTGTTTCAGCTGATACTGGATAGGTAGTTGTGTGTGCTCATTTTCCCCTATTTTTACATTAATTAAGTCATAATCTTTTGCCTTAAAGTTAATCTTATAAACACAAATAATTTAAAAACATATTTTACTTTTAATATTAACATTAAGTCTTAAAGTTAATATTTATACTGTTTTCACTGCCTTTACTCACTTGAAATTTTTTAAAATAAATGTTAGGGTTTTTAAATAGTATAAATAAAGTAAATAAATTGTATTAATTTTAATATTGGTATTTATTATTTATCTTTTTTTTTTTTTTTTTTAATATCGGTATATCAGCATCATTCAGAATTTTAATATCAGTGCATCCCCAAACTTTTCTGTAACTGTTTCTCTAAGTTTAGTTGTATAGATATTTACCATCCCGGGACATTCCCACAGACAGACACTTTTTGAAACGGCACTGCTGGCACCGGTTCCGGTTGATCCTCATAATGGTACAGGTTTCGTTCTTAAGGCACTTTTTGTACTGGATGTTCTGCTGGATGCTGCGTCGAAAGAAACCCTGCGGACAAAGCAGATAACGTAAATGTTAATTTTTTTAAATGCAAAATTTACAATTATTAAACTTTTTTTTTTTTAATGCAACAATATTTTAATGGTGCATGAGCATGTAAATCGAAGCTACTGTCTTACCTTGCAGCCCTCACAGGCATGGACACCATAGTGAAATCCTGAAGCCACGTCGCCACACACTTTGCACAGCAACACCATTCCATTCAGCTCTGGATGAAAAAAGTCAGATGTTAAAATCCTTCTCTTGGATACCATACTATACATTAATCAGGTAAAATATGGTTCTTATTGCTTACTAGTAAGGGTGGCGACTGATTTGTTGGGTGAATTGCGTGCACTTCCAACATCATCGCGGCCTCTTGGGGATCCACCAGAGCACGATGAGCTTCCTTCCTCTCCTGATCCTGAACTCGAGCTGCTGCTGCTGGTGTACATCCGTGAGGAATCGTGGGATCCATTGGGGGAAGGTGGGAATGAAGAGCCAAAGCAGGGTTGTGTATAGGACTGCAGGCTGCTGTTGGAATTCTCACTGTACATGGACACAGGGCTGGTGCGGTTGGGAGACCCTCCACACGATCCGATGTATGATATTACCCCACCTAGCGATGGAAAAGAAAGCCACATTTACTCCACTGTGGGATCACAAAAAGTGAGAGAAGCCCACTGAGAGGGGGCTGAAAATGTTCTCAGGTATTTGTTCTGCTCCCTAAAACAGTCCGTCCTCGTTAAAATGTTCCCATAAATACTTCTCTCTACTACACAAGCTATGGAAACAAGGAAGCCGAGGGAGCAAGTAAATCTGTTTTCGTGGAAAATACAGATACTTTCTAGGAACTGTTATTGTAAACTGCATGGGGACATCCAAAAAAATAATAATTACGGCGACCACTCCTTTCTTCCGGAGTTTGTGCCTCAGAGGGCTTGTGGTTTATAGTTTCACTGGCACCAGTATGCCATGTGAGCAAGCCACATGTTATTTCCGTTTATAAAATACACAGCTTTGCATGTGTCAGTAGCACATGCCTAACCATGTGAATTTATATGACATTTACAACTTTGTTTTGTTTGAGTTACATCCTGCTCATTACCGTCCATCAGCTCAAATCAGATAAGACAAGTCAACTTTGCTCTTGAGGAACAGCACAGTGTTTACACCTTGGCATTGACTCTAGCATGTAACCTATTCCTTAGTGTCTGATACTTCCTCCTGCCTTTCCTAACCTTTGGTCCCCTGAAGTTAAACACTGTATCCTTCCTTCTCGTTTTACAGTTTCCTCCAGCACACTGCATCAATGCACTTGATGGAAACCATGAAACCATGTTTTGGAGAGACTTGTGCTAATGCTGTAGACCAAAGTTTATACAGTAAATAGACTTGACTGGTCAATTTCAAGAATTATTCTTCAAAGTGTTTGTGAGTATAATCTTTACAGCACTTTAAATGTCAAAGGTGAGCTGGTGTAAAGGTTACATAACAAATGTACACTTGCACAAAAGGTCAAAAAGTCACTGTGTCAGGTGGAGCCACATGCTGTAGCTTTGACTCCCCAGTGGTTTGCCTCAAAAACTCCTGAAAAACACTTGTCCCTGTCCACTAGCCTGCAGTTAGTGAGTTCACTGCGGTTGTTTCTGGTATAGTTACATGGCAGCAGTGGTTTGAGATCTTCTCCCTGCTTATGCTCAAAAACGTGCTTTCTCCAGCTCCTAATTGTTTTTCAGTCCAAACACTTGGATGTTCCTAAACAGTCTGTCAAAGGAAATACTCGTGTAAGCACAACACGGGCGCGTGTGAGCTGTTGAAGCGTGTCATTGGGGAAGCACGCCTCCCTTCCACGTGCGCCACACAAGGACAGCCTTTCAACGAGACTCGCTTCATTAGGCACGCCTCTCAAAACACACCCGCTTTTTTAAAAACCTGCACCATTCATTTACGCCTACAGGCAATGAGTGAGCCTTTTACACTCTACATTAATAAATGCTGTCAGTTTTACGTTGGGTTCATTATATTTCTCTCTTCACAAGTGTGTTCTAAAAACACGACGCGAAACGGAAAACCCCTCCTTCGTGATTTTAAAAATTAAAACCTTAAAAGGTAAAACAGTCACTCAATAATTGTAAGCATTATAAAAAATATTCTACATTTTAACATTTTCCCACTACGTTAGCTATATAGTTTGGGTTGACTGTATATTGTTAACAGGTGCCAAGCATCACAGCGTTGAATATAAACATATTTTTATACCGGGGAGTGTAGGATATACAAAATATTTAAAATATTTGACTTCTGTATAAACAAGGGATCATTCACAAGCGCGCATTCCAGCCGCGTAATTAGTAGCATATTCTGAATTTACACAGTCATAATGTTTATTAGCATTTTATCAAATAGTTTCGAACGCGATTCATCCAATCAGAATTGAGTCGAAAACATTCCATATATCAGGTATTCGATATACCATCGGCTAATTAACCCATTCTAAAAATATTTTCAAAACATTTTCCTCTCTTAGTTGCATCATAAACTGAAATTAACCACCATAATCCGCGCATTATCAGTGTTTTTGAACACTACGTTAAATCAAGAAATAACCTATTAAAGGCAGGGACGGGGATATTTTGTGACGATGTATTCATGTCATGAGAGGGGAAAAAAACTGTTACGTTAAAACTGGATCAATTTCATGTCCCACTTTTGAAGCGAACACGGGTTAACGTGATGCCCAGCCCAGCCCCGCGCCTCGCTCTTCGGTCCAATCGCAGCGCGCACATGGCTCAGACTGCGGCGTCACACACGGGTTCGCGCTGGGAGGGCAAACGCGGCGTGAGGCGGAATTATGTAATGAGCGCCTGCGCTTACCAATAGCTGTAGGCGGAGAGCAGAGAATGAAAACAAAAAGCACATGGCTAGGCACGGCGGTACATGTGAATCGAGCGAGTATCGTCGACGCTCGCCTGCATCACAGGGATGTCCGTACACCTGACTTTTCAGTTATGACCCAGTTCCGCGAATTTCACGAGAACACTGTGCCTTAACCCGTGATGTCCTTGCCCTCGTTGGGTATTTACATTCTGTGTATATACAGAACGTTTATCACGCCAAATACAATATAAACATTGAAAGTATGCATACTTGAACAGAATTTTTCAGTTCGCACATAATTAAGTTTTACGAAGGCACAATGAAGTATTTACACATGCTAAAAGATATTATTTAGGTAGATATTACATATATTTAAATTTGTTTTTCTTTCAGAATAATGCGTCGTTAAATAGGCTATTACAAAATGTCGAGGTAATTCGGCGAACCTTATCGATTTATTATAATTATAATAAGATAGCTATCCGTGCCGTTCCACTTAACCAAGCTATACTTATAAATGTACTTTGTGGATCCGTGGCACAACATTCAGTAGTGCGTAATAGAAACTTACAAACATGCAATTTGACAGTGATTGGAAACAGAATGATAAACGAGGCTGTTTCTAAAAGCATCCAGAAATAAGTCTTACCTGTGTTGTTTGTGTCTACTGCTGTCGTCATGTTGAGCCCCAGTAAAGTCATGCAGGTTTATGACAGAATCTCCAATGCAACACCCAGAGACAAGATGCACTCTCTCCAGATGCACTTCTGTTTTTCTTACAGATCGGTTCTTCTTTACGATAAAGTCATAACTGCCACGAAACGACCGTTCTAAAACCGCATAAAATACCCGCGCATTTGCTAGATGCTAAGAAAAGATGTTAAATGCTGCGCAAAGACGTCAGGGAAATGTGGTTCATTCAGTAAAAGTGTATCATAGACAAGCGCGTCTGTCACTCGTCCGATCTGTGTCGCTCTGAACTGTTCTGTCAAGTCGGCCCGGTTTTGCTTTTTGCCTCGTTCCAAGGAGCATGGATGAGATGAGCGCAGGCGCGCAGCTGCACGAGGCTGGAAATGTGTCCATGTGACCCCGTGAGCCTCGTGGCCCAGTGACACAGTTTCTCCAGAACACATTTCAGTGCGTATTTTAAAAATCCCCGCGCACGTGGCTGCCTCGGTGTTGGGAAATGTAGTCTGAATCGAAGAGTTTGAAATCGCCTGGAATAGTTTGTATGACTGAACCTGTTTCTGTGCTTGCGTTTCACACGTAAAAAAATGTTTTTGAGCGAGGGAAAGTTTTCAGTGAGTGTTCAGCGCGAGGGATGTAGATTTCTCGGTAAATGTATGAAACTCGTTTATAAAGATCTTTGCTCACGGTACAAAAATAGTGCAACAATGCATGAAAAAAAAGTGTAAACGTGAACATTACAGATAATATCTAATGTGCCATTACTAACATGTTTAATATCTGATATGTTATCTGGAAAAAGAGAATTCTTCTGTATATCACCTAAAGTGTATTAATTATTCCATAGAAAAGCAACGAATATAGGGTGAATTATATCTGAGATATCACATATGGCAGAGTAATAATAAATAAATAGGGCATATACTAGTTTATTTATATGCTCATTATTTATAGGGTCGTCACTTTTATCATGCACAAAATATAAAATGTCAAGTTATGTTAATGTAAAGTAAGTTGTGTTTTAGAGAGTTCATTTGTAACTTATAAAAGTATGTGTACACTGCAGACTAAGGGTAGAATCATTAACTTTGATCTGAGGAAATATATGTTGTACCTTCGGGGTAAAATATTGTAAAAGGCCCCCGGGGACATCTTGCCCCCAAATAATAGGTTGCTTGAAAATGTTAAACATAAACAATTGGAATTCATTGATATTTAATAATTCCACAGCCTAAGAACAATTCTGTTTACCCCAAAAGATCCTCTATGCTAAACTCGTGTATATCAGCCTTACACTGTTCTTAAGGGGGACTTCTTCCCCCATCTTACCTTAGGCTATATGGGCTATATGTGTGTGTGTGTGTGTGTGTGGTTATAGTATGTAGCCTAGTTACAGGCTTTTAGGATGCACAAAATCCTAATGTCTAAAGTCGTGTGTTTTGGAAGGTTATTTTGGCTTCTCTCTTTTTATTTTTTTGTGCCTTTTCAGCTTTTGAAGCTATATTAAGGTTATTTTCAAAACAGCAATTCACCCCCGAAAATAAGTTTCCACTGTGCCCCAGATAGAGCGCCTCCCTTAGAGAACAGCTCACCAGCTTTTTGGAAGACCATTATCCTCTTTTGGGGCTCCAGCATGCACGTGCCTGAGAACAAAACCGTGCTACTTAAAAAAAAAAAAAAATAGAGCATCTCACAGCAGTAAAAGGAGTCACATCCGTAGCATCAATTATACTGGCCATGGCACTGCATGAGCCACTCGTTGCATTCACGTGAATCACTCTGGCGCCTTACTGCAGGTATGATTAATCGTTCTCACCTGTAAAAACAGTGCGTGACGCTACACGTGACAAGCGGGTGGAGAACATAAACGTAGATGATTCACTGTGTGGCTCATGATGTGAACTGACCACGCCTGTTGCTTCTATTTTCGGACTGTATCTTTATGGCAAGTGTCTGAATTTTTTGTGCTGGTTGTTTTGACTATCGCGGACAAGGATAATAACATTGCCTCTGCATAAGCGAGATGGCAAAGTTTTCGTCACGTTTGCACATCACGTTACCTGGACCAAACACCATGAGACCGGGCGCGCGCAACATGTAATCGCTTGAGTGGACTTATAGCTGCGCACGCATCGACTCCCGCGACTTGTAGCAAAGGCACGACTGCGTTTGACACATCGCTGAGTTGTCACATGCAAAAACACTCCGTACGCGTTACACGCACCATGCGCGCGCGCACACACACACACCTCACCTCACATGGAGCGCACCGGTGAACCATAATCTAACTAGCACGGTCTTTGTTTATATTGTTACCAGACGCACGGTATCTTGGTCAGTGCTAGGTTTCAAAGACGAAACTAATCTGGTAATCAGAAACCCAACTGAAATAAAAAAATTCAATATAAATCAATTATCTATCTATCTATCTATCTCAATTATTTTGAAATAGGCCTGTTTTTTTTTTTTACCCCAGAAAGTTATTTGACAAGTTTTAAGTTATGTATTAGTTTTGAAGTTATACAAGGCCCCTCTGACACACCCTAGTAAAATATTTAAAGCAATTGTTGACTCAGCATGGGCTTAAAATGCGCTTGTATACAGTAGAATTAAATATTTGGTTGTAATAGTAAATTCTAAAGTTTAAAATGTTTTAAAAGTCATTACATCCATCAGAGATATGATGAGCATTGTAAATTTATGAATTGAGCTTAAATATATGTAGGTTGCATATTTAGGCCTACTGCCCTTACAAAAAAAAAAAGTTTTTATAAGGTTCTTTATGGTCATTGGGAACCTTAGTTGTGGTATAATGTTCAAATGGTAGTAACTTTTTTTTTTTTTTTGTACGGGTGATATTTAGTTTTCGTGCTACTATAGCCTACTTAAAAGCATATAACATTTAATATCCAAACCCTATTAGCCTAAATGGTGCATGCACCTTGCGGAAAACTATTGGTACTAGTAGTAATCTCATATATGTATGCTTAATTGTGACTTTATTACGTGTTGTTTGTTTCAAAACGGAGGTGACACATCAAACCTTACAAGTTCTTTAAATAACCTTAATAGCTGATGATCTCTCCAGAAATCACCACACCTTGTCAGCCGTGCATATTTTTAGTAACGATGATACATTTACAAGGCACAGCTATAATACATGATAATCAGCACTGGATTCACAGGGCAAAGCTCTGCATATCTCAACTATCCTGCTGTAGTTTTATCCCTGTGTTCTTTTGTCCTCTCTGTGTTGTCTGGCGCAACAGCGCCCGTGCTCGACAACGTGAGGAAGTCTTTGCATGGACAACACTCATTAGCCTCTCATCATTGCGGTTTTCCTCCCTCTGGGAACACCAAAGGCGGCAGGACAGCCAAGACCATATAAACGTGTTGGTAAAATATTGACGCATTCCTTAAGGATGAGCAAAGCAAGAGTATTAGTGCATTTACAGGATTCTGACATTATTGCACATGGTGTTTTATTACTGACATACACAATACAAATCAGCCACACAACAACGGATTCATTCAGTGCTAGGCTATTTAGAACTATAGGATTCTATTTAGAATCCCTCTGATTAATCAATAGACTATCTATTCTAAAAATAACAACATGGTACAGATAGGGGTGTAGATGTATAGGGAGGGAGGTCTGACCCTCAAAAGTAACAGTACTTTTTAACAGGGGGTTTAAACGCTTAAGCAACCACAAAAGTTACCAAAGTGGCGTGTATTTTCATCTAGCGGCAAACAAAAGATTCGCGAAAGGGTTAATACTAGGAGGTAACCATAGCAACAGTGAGCTGCTAGTGCGCTTCTCAGCATCGGACTAAAATATAACAAAATGCTGTCATTATCACTATTAGGCTATAGACGTTATTTGGCATCATTATTGTATAAACAAATATAGGCTATATTAAAAATAATTCGGCTTGCTCGAACGAGATGCATCTAAACAGATGATCGCTTTAAATTAAATTCTATAAATTCCAAAAACAAACAGACGGTAACTGGAAACAAACGCGCTATGTTGCTATAACAAGGCTCTATCATAATTAAAATAAAGTTTTAAAATGCGAAGACTGAACTGCAGCGTGATGAATCTAGGTCACTTGAGCCGCCTCCTAACCTACTGTCCGCGTGACTCAATAAGCTTCAGCGACTGCGCTTTCTTACTTTCTCACCGTTGCTTTATTCACATTTTCTTAAATAATCTCTTCATTTCGAGCTATCTGGTGGTCGAGACAATCCTTTCTCACGAGGCTCATTTTAAGGCTGATGTTTATCACATTTTTGTAGCACAAAACGCTCCAAGTTCCGCCATTCCTATTTTTAAGCGTATTTTTTTAATATCCTTTAAGTAGTTTAATAGCAGCCGCTGCACGTCTTTTAACAACAAAGGTAGGCTGTGTCTCTTAATTCAAACAGCGACAGGTTATTGCTTCTCTTGGACACGCCTTAGCTTTATTAAGCCTTTGTTCAGTCCTCAAGCAAATATAATAAGCGCCATGCGAGACCTCTTTAATGCATAGATGCGGCACAGAGAGACATGCTTCGCTGTCTGTGTGTTCGCTGCAGTCTCAGGGTCCCGTGTGCCATGTGAGTCGTCCCGCACAGGACAGGGCGGCGCTCACAGGAGCGTGATGGGGGTGTGTCGTCACAGAAAGCGGTCACCAGGCTGGTCCACGTGCGGGGGTGCTGTTACGACTTCAGCAGCCCTGAAGTGGAGCAGTAAAGTGGGCGTCGACCCGGCGAGCTCTATTTTCGTGGAAAGCGGGTAGCCTCGGTCGTGCACTAATGTAAACATCTCAGCGGTCTGACTGAGGGAAACCAAAGCCGTGTAATTGGGTTGTCGCTCTATTTAAATGTGAATTCATACAGACACACACGTTCCATGTTCCCTTACGAAAATTAACCATGGTTTTTACTACAAAACAACAACAACACAAAAACATGGTTTACTATAGCCTAGTTAAACCATGGTACCCACAAATTAACCATGGTCTTGCTACACTAACCATAGTTTAACAATGGTATTTGTAGTAAAACGGTAATCAATGAGCAAAAAACCATGGTTACTACACTTTTACTATAATAAAACTACCATGGTTATTTTTCGTAAGGGTTATTCCTATGTATGTCTGACTCTGCACTATCATCAGGCTATGTTGCACTATATGTCCGTACTTTCTTCTACACTGGAAGCTCCTGTCGTCAAGTCAAATCTTTTGTGTGTGTAAACAGACTTAGTAATAAAGCTTTCTGATGTATATGGTGCTGTATTCGGGCTATAGACCAGATTAGACGACTTGTTGTTTATAACTTACTACTGTTCTTAAATGATTTCCATCTAACATTTTTCTTCTGTGGTGGACTCGTAGAACAGTCCATTTTATTGTCAATGAGTAGCCTATTGTTGCTCATGTATACAACTGATAGAATCATTTGCTCAGGAACGTCATTGTCCTCACATGTTCTGCTTACTATGTGGTTTGGGTATCCGGTGACTGTCAAAGCATATAGGCTATGTGGTTATAAACATGTTCTTGTTCTTCTCATTCAAGTGGCTTCTTAGAAGCACTGATGTGCCTTCTTTACAAGACTAAGATCCCAGAGGAGCTTTAGATGGCCAGCTAACCCACTAGTGTGATCATCACAGAAAAAGAGTGGAAGCGATTGGGCCTGAAAGCATTAAAAGTTTCAGTTTCAGATTTTTTTTAAATATTTCACAAACTAAAGGAAGTGGAACTCAGACCATAGGTAGTTCTGGTTTTGACCGGTTCTCTCAGTGCTTTAAAGCTGGGAAATAGACAAGAGAGCGAGGAATGAGAATAGATCATTTTTTACTTGTATGAATCAAACATTAAGAAATCAAATTATGAATAGTAATCTATATAAATCCACGTTTCAGTTCGTAGACCTCATTTATATCACATGGGCTTAACTGAACTCCTACTAGCCTTCACCTTGCATGTTTTGCATGATATAGCAGTATAAAATTGATAAGTCTTATCGTGATATACTATATGGCATAGCTGCTATATTCCTGGAATCTTTCATCCACTCCCATGTTTACTTAACTACCTTGTGGATAGTTACAAATTAACATTGTTCAAAAACAGATAAATTATTAACTTTGCTACCATATCTTAAAAATAATGAATCAAAATCTTACTGTTCACATGTTATCAATTAGAGCCCTACTTGAGAACAGTGTTCAGTATTAACCTGCAAAAGAGTGCACTCTAGCGGAGAAGAATGATAATTACAGTTCTGTTTTTGCACTCAGGGTCTCAAACTCCCAGCTCCCCTTCTAAAAATAAATTAATAAATTAATTAAACCAAACTAAAGTGGTCTGTTGGTTTAAGATGTTCACCTTCCAAAAATTTAAATCCATCTTCCAAGGTTCCACTTTCAGTTTTGGCGCTCTTGATTGGCGCCTCCTAGTGGCCGCAGACACGCGTTTAAACCACACCTCCCGTGAATGTAACCTCGCGCACAACAATGAGGAAGTGTTAGAATGGGAAGGTGCTGAATCACTACATAGATTTACTCGAATATTGTCATGCTGGGACTTAAAATAGATACTATGACTAATGTTTCTCATTTTGCAATGAAAAAACCTTTAACCTTTTCTAACACCTTGTAAAAGGCATGTTTTATTTAATCTTTGTAGTGTACATATTGTCAGCCACACATACTGTGTTTTCTGAATCAGGTAAGCAAGAACTAGTTTTATAGCACTAAGCACATATTTTGCTATTCTTGCTCATTATATTGTCGAATTATGAAGTTAAAAAACTTCTGATCTCTCACAGGGTCGCACTCGCTATGGGTCTTTGCTACATTTTTGACTGGAGAAAGTTCAGCGCCGTTCTCAGAGTTCACTGCTGTTATTATGCTGGATGATATTGTCATCGGTCACTATAACGCAGATGAGAGAAGTTTTGTCCCGGCGACGGTGCAAGAATCCGTTAATGTCACGGAGCAAATGACTATATCAACAGTCTGTAAAGGCATACACGAGGGCATGAAAACCAAAGCATACTACTTAATTGATTACCTAAATTATACAAAAGGTAATTATTCTCTAACGGTCTTGTTTTACTCTCTTGATAGTGCATGAAAAAGTAGCCTATTTTCATTCAGATCGGTTCATTGTGTAGGCTACATGCAGTCTACACTATCAAATCAAAAATTCGAATTCACTAGGATTTAAAAAAAAAAAACTTTTTAATTCTAAAAGAATTGCTGTTCTTTATAAATTTCTATTCATCAAATAATCCTGAAAAAATGTATCACAGTTTTCATAAAAAAGACATGTTTCTTAAGCAGCAAATCAGAATATTAGAATGATTTTGAAGGATCATGTGACACTGAAGACTGGATTAATGATGCTGAAAATTCAGTTTTGCCATCACAGGAATAAATTACATGTTTAAATATTCAAACAGAAAACAGTTACTTTAAATTGTAAAAAACATATTTCACAATATTACTATTTTTATTGTAATTTTCGATCAAACAAATGCAGCCTTAGTGAGCATAAAAGACTTATTTTAAAGGGGTCATATGATATTTCTAAAAAGAACATTAGTTTGTGTATTTGGTGTAATGCAATGTGTTTATGTGGTTAAAAAAACACACACATTATTTTCCACATACTGTACATTATTGTTGCTCCTCTATGCCCCGCCTTTCTGAAACCCATGGATTTTTACAAAGCTCATGGTTCTGAGATGCGAGGCTTGCTCTGATTGGCCAGCTATCCAGTGCGTTGTGATTGGCCGAATACCTCAAACGTGTAATGGAAATGTTACGCCCCTTCCCATATTGTGATGCTGTGTCCCGGTGCGACGAAACTAAAACAATAAAACCCATTATAAACGAGGCATTTGTTGCATCCAGTGGGGACATAATTACTGATTATAATGACTTATACTGTCTTTTAACGCATTGCGTTGCGCCGTGCTGCGTAAACATTACCATGTCTGTATTTGTGCTCAGAGAAACGACAAACAACAAGCACTACTCTACACAGCTCAAAACTCGCGTTTGAATAGTCAGTGCAGTCAGGGCAAATTCTTTAAATAAGAAAACATACTTACAGGCTGTGAGTCATAAGCGCCAGACTGTCCTTACAAAGTTGGAATTGCCCCACTTTATAGAAACAGATGGCATTGTAGGCTACTCTCCCAGGTTCAGGAAACAGTCCTCCGTAAAATGTGCTGCACACTCTAATATTTAGGTTGAACTGTTCTGGAACAGTGTTGTAAATGCAACTTAACCACTGATTTCTAGTTGTGCCCTCTTTTGGAAGCAAAAACAAAGTACGTTCGCTTTCACAACGAAACACAGCGTCTCCAGGACATGGGGCCGGCGGCAGCAACAATACTACAGTGAGAATAAAAGTCCTGCCTTCTTTCATTGCGTATACGTTTGGGCGGTGTTTTGCAAATCTCCCCACACCGTGACGTAGACATGTTGGGGCGTGTTTAAATGAGCCATTTTAGGTGGGCGTGGACGAGTCTTAACTTTTATAAAGATATCTCTTTGGGTTTGAGACATTAGTATTTGTAACTTTAGGGGTGTTATCTATGCACGAACAGCTTGTAACACTCCAAAGAGAAATAAAAACTTGAAATCGCATCATATGACCCCTTTAAAAAATAAATAAATCATACCCAAACCATTTAAATGGCTGATAACCTAATTGTTAGTGAACTGTTGTGACAGTGTCAGTAATTCTAGATGTCAGCAAAATTAAGTTCTGCTTTTTTAGCACTCTGTGAACTGTGTGTGTTAATGTCATAACCAGAATTGTGAATTCCATCCTTACATATGTGCATCTGAGACTCTGTATTTCTTGCCAAGGCCTTCATGTGCAGCAGAGGCTGGTTGGATGTGAACTTCTCCGTGATGAGGCTGGCCGAATGATGACGCTGGAGGCCTTTAATGGCGAGAGTGGCTTTGAACGACGCTATAACGTTCAAGGAGACCAGCACACTGACTGGAAATGGCCTGTCATAAAGAGTAGGGCACAGCTGGAGTACGACGCGTGGCTCTATGCCCACTTCTACCGCCCCTTGTGCATTAGTCAGCTTAGGAAATATCTAAAAAAGGAGCAGAAGCGTGTGATGGCAAAAGGTCAGTTAATGTAACCTCCAAAAATGCACTCCATTTGGTTTGGAAAACATTAATGATGTGTTTCCTGCTCAATGTGCTCACTTTTCCTTGACAGTAAAGCCCAGAGTGAGAGTGATTAAACGCTATTGTAGGGAGGCAGGTGCAGTTCAGATGACCTGCCTGGCAACTGGTTTTTACCCACGTCACATTAATCTGACCCTGCTTCAAGATGGCCAGCCAGTTAATGAAGAGAAGATCACAGTAGGTGAACTGCTGCCCAACCCTGATGGAACCTATCAGATGAGGAAGAGTGTGGAACTCAGCGCCGAGGAACAAAGAGAAAAACACACCTACACTTGTACTGTAACTCACCTTAGCCTGGATAACAAGCTTGACATCAGTATAGGTATCTCAAATCGAAATGGCAATCTAATTTATATTTTATATATATATATATATATAATATTTGTATATATTTTGTAGAACCTGGTCCTGATCCTGTTATTATAGTTCCCTCTGTACTTCTATTGCTGTGTGTTTTTGGATTTCTGGCTGCCTTTAAAATATGGAGGAGGAGATATGCACAGCCTGAGCAGGTACACATACGCTCACTGTTTCACTAATACACTGTTAATACCAGATTCAAGTTATAAGACATAAGCTCTGCTGGCTAGGCTTCATAATTGTATTTGTCTTCATATTGCAGATCATCTACATACCTGCCTCAGGTTTGTCCTGTAATCTGCTCAGATATATTTATGCATTTGTTGTTAAGAAAGTTAAACGTGCCTTTATTAATGTGGGTTTGTTTTATTTTATTTATTTTTTCCTCAGCAGCTGATGACCAAACAACAGAACAACTGCAGATGTGACATGTAAAGTGGCACCAAATTATCTGTTCGCATTTACAGACGGGAAGCATTTTGTAGTATTTATAAACTGACTGAACTGAAAAAGCTTAATCAGTATTTAAAAATAAATAAATAAAAATCTTAACATCCTGTGAAATGATCAAGTATTATTTAAATAAATTATATATATATATATATATATATATATATATATATATATATATATATATATATATATATATATAAACATATCCTTTCAAAAGAATGTGATAATTAAATTTTTATTTTGACATTTATTTGACAGGTTGGCATGTTGTTGTTTTTTTCTTTTTTTTTCTTTTAAGAAAACAAATCACTGGTTTATCAGACAGATTTGGTCTGTCATAATATTGAATATTTCAGTATTTTTACAATATTTGTAAGTTTTACAAAAGTATGTTTTGGGTTTAAATAGTAGGCTAATTACTGCATGTATCTAACAGGTTCCCTTTAACACCGAGTTTGTCTGAGCACAGCTGTGGCTGTTTGTCAGATTGCATTGCCAGCAAATCAGCCTCCAGAACTCCTCAGTATTTATTTATGTAGCCTGTTTGTAAAACTGTTAGAACTTTCAGTAGTGTACTAATAAACAAACATCTGTTACATTCGTCAGTGAATTCTTTATAAGTTCACGGTTCAGTGACCTATATTTGCAGTAATGTTGCAATGCTTTTAAAACCTGAATGTTAACCTTCAGTCCATCCCTGCATGATGTCATAATGCAACCCTCAACGCGCGCGCCACGAAATGTTGTTCCGCAAGAGTCCAATCAGACTCCGAGCTCGCCGCGCGTGCGCTGTGTGCGCAGATTCGAACAAAATCAGAAAGCGGACCGAAGGAAGGCGATAGGTGAGTTCGGACGGGGGGTCAGGGAAATTTAAATCACATGTCGATGCAAAAATGATGAAGAACAAGTTCGTGGGTGGTTGCGATTTGTTTCATTCAGATTTTATATAAACAGCATGATTGCATGACTTAAAATGGCGTCATCGTCCCTCAAGAGCAGATGAAGGGAACTGCTAAAATGATTGTCATTGTTTTTGCTGTATATCTAAAATGGTGGACGCTGCCTTTGCTCAGATCGAGTATGACTCTGGAGTTTCACTGTAGATAAAAAAAAAAAAAAATCCTCCCAGTTGCATGCATGAAAACAGTGATCGGACGATGTCCTTCCTAAAACAGTAAACACAGTGCATGCAATGCATCTATAGATACCAGTGCACACTCAACAGATGGGAAGGGCACTTAAAGTGAGCTTAGCGTTGCCATATACATTATTTTGGAAATCCGTTTATACATAATGTTTCTATAATTTACATTTTTGCTCTTGGATTCATGTGCTTTCAAGTCTCCGAACACAATGAAAGCATCAGATATCAGACATATCAGTATGCCTACCTTTTAATTTAGCTGTACAACCAATTTCTCTTGTTAAGATTTCTTGCCTTACTAAGAATTCCAATTCATGGCCAAATTGTACAATACAATTCAAGTTTTTTGTTCTGTTCCCCCAGAATGGCTGTAGAAAAGGGGCCTCAAGGACACACATTCAGCCTGTCACAAATCCTCCTCATCTATAGAGGCGGGTGTTGGTAAAACATCTCCAACTAGCGCGAGTCGCAATGACTATGCGATCCACTGTGTTCACGAGTGGAGGACACAGACTGGACACGAGCCTCAGCAGGAAGCCAGCAGGAGCCCATGAATCCCTGAAGAAGGAAAGCCGCGACTTTGCCACCCATGTGCTGAGCACGATCCACAACAGCGTAAATCAAAAGCATCACCTGCACAGCAAAGCAAATATCAGCCGCCGGAACGCGTTGAGCTGCCCTGACCAATCTCCAGCAGGGAACCTCGGGCAGGAGGAGAACTGGGAGACGCTGGGGGCCTTGACACTCCCGTCAACCAAGCAGATGGGGGCCGAAGGTTCCCCAGTCAAGAGCAAATCACTGTTTTGTCAGGCCAGTCACAACCACGTGGGGAAAATGGATCCCATGGTATCAAATGGCAGCAATCAGCGGAGAGAAGTTGGGGCGGTCGTGGGGGTCCCTTCGCCGGAGAACAGTCCCGATGGGAAGCGTCGCAATGTGAGGAAAGGCTCCGGCCTCGTGGACACGCAGACCAGCTGCATCCGACAGATCCTGCTGCTGCAACTGGAACTGATTGAACAGCAGCAGAAGCAACTGCACAACAAGAGCAAAGAGATCGATGACCTCAAAGCTGAAAAAGAGATGGTATGCTGACAGTTTTGCACTTTTTTTCCCCCCTCCTTTTATGAAATGAATTGTAAAATGATGGGCCAGTTTGATGTTAAACTGGGCGCATTCAGAGTTTCCCACTTGTTGTTTTGTAACACTTGTTTCTTGTTTCACTTATTCGTCTGAACCCGATGTTTAATACACAGCCTAACACAGGTGTGTGTTTGTAGCTAATGGCCCGAATTGAACGCATGGAGCGTCGGCTGCAGATGGTGAAAAAAGAGGGTACAGGACGCCATCCTTCTCGGACTCCTCGCCGTAAGGAACCTGAGGCTGAGGCTGAGGCTGCTGCCACAGATGACGTCCAGCAATCTGAGGAGCGGGTCCAAACCCCAAAGCAAATGCACTTTGGAAGAGGAGGAAAAAGCCTGAGAAGGTATGATCATGGCTTTTTCTCTAATTACATAATTAAGATTTATTACAAAGATAGTTCTCATCATCAAAAATTCATCATCAATTACTTGCCCTCATGCCGTTCCAAACCTCAATGATTGACTTTCTTCTGGGGAACCCAAAAGACATGAGGGTATGTAAAGGACGACAGAATTTTCATTTGTGGGCGAGCTATCCACATTATTTCCAACTAATGAGCTGTAGGGCTGTCAAAATGGCTGAAAAACTAAATTTGAATGTTGTACTTAAATATGATCAATATTCAAATTCGAATTAAAAGGTATATTTTCACTTATGGGAAAAAAGATTTTGGCTTCTCCTCTGATGCCACAAGAGGGCGCATGGAGCAGAATATCACCAATGCACTTTTATTCAAAGCAATAAAATAATATGACTATCTTTGGAAAAAAGTGCATAATGTTTAAAATAATGTTTATAAAGCAAGTATAATTAATTAAGTTGCTTAAACAATTAGGAACAAAACAGCATCATGTATGTATGCAGAGTTTAGCACAAAGGACCAAAAAACAAAGAGTACTTTTTTCATTTAAAAACATTAAAATGAAGTGGGATGGGGAAAAACCACCATACGCCATGTTTTTTTTAAAAAGTGGAACTTGTATTCATTTTGAATGGCTTTCTAAACATGAGGCTCTCCTGTGCGAGTGCAAAGGTGATAGATGTCCCTACAGAAAATGCAATGAATAAGTGTTCTGTGTGAATGGCTTCAGTTTTGCTTTAAACAAGATCTTCTCCGGGCTGAGCATTTAAATGCATCGACGCTATATTGTCATCGCATCTCGTGTGCCACTGATAAGGCTGCCTGATGCACACCTAAAATTTCAATGCAGCGTTTTTGCATTCAAATGTGGATTTTTATTTTAAATTCGGCAAATATTCGAAATTCAAATTTTTATTTGACAGCCCTAATGTGCTGTAGCTAATGAAATGAGAGTTGATTAAACTAAATATGTTTTATTTTTTCACTCTCTCAAAGGAGGTTTCTTTTCCAGGACTCGCGGATGAGTAGGTCACGACGTGGGCAGCCCAGGTCACCACCACCACCACAGGATAGCCCAACTGTGAAGGAGGAACCCCAGGAAGAGACAGAGCTTGAATTGCAGTCTCAGTCGGAGGAACTGCCCTACCTGACTACCACAGAGATGTACCTCTGCCGCTGGCATCAGCCGCCTCCGTCACCTTGGCGAGACCCCTCCCCTGTGCATGAAGACACAGTTGCAGGTTGGGAGAAATTCATGTAATTTGTCTGTTAAAGAAATATTTCACCCAAAAATGAAATTTTTTCATCATCATTTACTCAACCTCATGTCGTTCCAAACCTGTTTAAGTTTTAACTTATGTTGAACACAAAAGAAGATATTTTGAAGAAAATGGTTCCCATTGACTTCCATAATAGGAAAAATACTATGGAAGTCAATGGGGACCGTCAACTGTTTGATTAACAGCATTCTTCCAAATGTATTCTTTTATGTTCAACTTGAGAAAGAAACTCATACAGGTTTGGAACGACATGAGGGTGAGTAAACGATGACACAATCTTTGGGTGAACTATTCCTTTAATGACTCTAATCACATATATTGATTATGAAAAAATTTTAAGATCTTCAAATTTATCATTATTCACCCGTATGTAGTTCCTTCTTGGCGGGAGAGTATCTTAGAGCCTTTGGGGCAGAAAGAGGTGTCGGACATCCCTGAGGTTAGTAAGACCTGTAAGCATCCCAAGTGGCAAAGTTCATGCGGAGCTGTATTTTCTGTGAACCGAGATGCTGCTTCACTCTGAAACACGCAGCGCGCATATATTTATTGAAAGGGGTAGTTCACCCAAAAATGAAAATTCGGTTTATTAATTACTCACCTTCATGTTGTTGCAAACCCGTAAGACCTTTGTTTTTAAGTAAGACCTTATTTTTGATGAAATCCGAGAGCTCTCTGATAGACAGCAATGCAACTGACACCTTCAAGACCCAGAAAGGTAGTCAGGACATTATTAAAATAGTTAAAATTGTTAAAATATAGAAAACAAAAATAACTTTATTCAACAATTTCTTTGATGCATGTTTGTTGAATAAAGTTGTTATTTTTGTTTTCTTTGCACACAAAAAGCAATCTCGTAGCTTCATAACATTATGGTTGGACCACTGTTGTCACATGGACTATTTTAATGATGTCCTTACTGCCTTTCTGGGTCTTGAAGGTGTCAGTTGCATTGCTGTCTATGGAGGATCAGAAAGCTCTCGGATTTCATCATAAATATCTTAATTTGTGTTATGAAGATGAATGAAGGTCTTACGGGTTTGGAACGACATGAGGGTGAGTAACTAATGACACAATTTTCATTTTTGGGTGAACTATCTCTTTAATTAAATCTCAGCCTTTGCAATTTCATACTCTTATCACAATTTTGGTTGTTTAACATTCATTTAAATGTTCCACCTTGATGCATTTAAATGCTCAAACTTTCTTCTGTGCAGTGTCTAGATGATAATGTCTTTCTGAAGAGGCATTCAAAACTTGAGCTGGATGAAAAGAGGAGGAAGAGGTGATGCTTGTTTTATTTTTCTTCTATATAGCATCAAATAGATTAGAGCATTTGCAAATCTATCCCGTGATCTCGTTTCTCTTTTTCAGGTGGGATATCCAGCGTATTCGTGAGCAGAGGATGTTTCAGCGCCTGCAGCAGAGGATGAACAGGAGGAAGGTCATTCAGGAGAGCGAACCAGAGCTGCTCTCTTTCTATCCAGACCCCGAAGATGGTATGTCAGCAGATGGCTTTTTTCCAGCATGCGTTAAAAGTATTTGGTGTGCTCATTTAAAGTGCTTGTTTCTGTGTTTGTCCTCAGTGGAGTCTATTATGGTGACACCCTTCCTGCCAGTGGTGGCTTTTGGAAGACCTCTTCCCAACCTGAAACAGCAGTAAGTTCAATATATGTTTTTTTGCATGTTGCTAATAATGTTGACATCTTGTTTCGATTGCATACATATTTATTTATATTTAAACAGAAACTTTGACCTGCCCTGGCTGGATGAGCATAGTCGTTGTCGAGCGGAGGCGACTAAGAAACGGACGCCTCATCGGACATGTCGCAAATGAAACCGTCACAAGGAAGCTCCTTCCAAAGTCTTAGCCTTGTGGTCTCATCTCTCGTACACACCTATATTGCACTTTGGATCTTCAGAAGCAGATTGAAGGGTGAATTTTGGATCTCCCATAAGCCCCCTGCTTGGTCTCCATGAGAAACTGTGTTTTGCTCTGTAATGTCTGAGAAACAAGCTCTCCCAACAACACACCCATGATCACAGTGCCGAGTGTGACGCTTCAGTGTTCACGTTTGCGTCATGCTTTGCAGGTTAGCTTGATCAGTATGGACCAAAGCTTCTACCATAACACATTGAGAGCTGCCGTAAAAGATAAAAACTGTACATGCTGCGCTTTTTGGTGTGTGAGTTCTCTCAGTCACATAAAGGGAAGAATTATGAAAACCGGTTACAGAAGCAGTTGTTGTAACATAACGCTTTGTTCAAAGGAAATGTGTAAGATACTTGTAACTAAAGAAATTATTTCAAATATTAAAACCAGTCATATTATGAATATACTGTGTTTTCATGTCTTTTAGTGAATAATTGTTTTGAAAGCTAAATCACAGAATTCTTCTTGACTTTTACGTTTGGCTAAAAACAATGTGTGACGTGGGGGCTCTTTTCATTCTTGAAGT
Source organism: Onychostoma macrolepis (assembly GCF_012432095.1). NCBI lineage: Eukaryota > Metazoa > Chordata > Actinopteri > Cypriniformes > Cyprinidae > Onychostoma > Onychostoma macrolepis. The sequence goes on along the minus strand of NC_081157.1, from coordinate 43,206,800 downwards.
TCAAGACCCTTTGTTTTTCTGGTAATAAATTATGCAGAATGAAATATGTTTTTACAAATGAATACGCTCAGCTGCAGTGTCTTGGTTCAAAATGCTGCATCATGCCAAAAGTATTTTAATTGAAATATAAGTACTGTGACAAGTCCTAAAAATGTCCAAAAAACATTATACCACCAAGTTACATATAAAACGCATATCCCATATCCCTGCTGGAAAAAAAACAATAGAAACCATCACAGAATTTGTAATGTTTTTACTGGTTATAATGGGAATTGTACTGTAATCGTGCCGTCTCTGCTGGTAATTGGTCACCTTCTAATTGGTGGCTTGTTAAAACCACTAAATCCTAATGCAATATGTCCCAAAACTATTTTTTCATTTTTAAAAGTTTTTTTGATCAGGGATCATTTTTGTTGGTGCTATTATGGCCCTACATTTAAAAAAGGCAAATACACCAAATTGCAATGCAAATTGGTATTTTTTGTGCTTCAAAGTATTTTAAATAAGTGGTAATACCACTGTATTTTGTTGTACTTGCCTCAAAAATAATGGAAATACAATGGTACTGAAAATTGCTACTATTACTTTCCTGGTGCTACATGTCAACAGCCCAAATTATGCCAGTGCCGTGGCACATTTTGTTACCGTTTTCATTTATTAACCTCAAAAAAGGTGCTGAATTATTACAATATTCGTGTACGTGGTACTCCAAATAATTCGTAGTAATACCATGGTAGTTTACTGTTGTCATGCACTTGCCTCAAAAAAGCGGAATGAATGGGTATATATTTAACAATGAATGGAAAACAGTAATGTAACGTGGTTTTAGAGAGCTGTATTGTTTGTTTTTTATTAAACAGTAGGCCTACAAACAATAAAACCTTAAGGCAATACAATTACAATTATACACAAAAGACAAAGTAAAAGAAAAAAAAATACAAGAATACACATAGACTTGTTGCCAAGGTAATATAATTTAAATGTTAGCTTTAGGAAGACACAAAGGATGAATACAGAAATACAGTTTTCATAGCTTTCAAATTAGCAGAACTTGGGACAGTTTCCACATACTTATCTAAATCAACTTCGAAACCAGTAAACTTTTGTTTGTGAGTGTGAAATTTGGCTAACAGAAACATAAATTAATTATGTAATATTTCCTGTATTCTCTTGTGAGTATTCAAATAAAGAAAGCATCTTTAAAACAAAAAGAAAAGTCACTTACAAAATAAGATTGAATAAACATTGAAAAATCTGACCAACATTTTTCTGTGTAGGTGCATTGCCAAAACAAACGAATGAAGACTCCTTCTGAGGAATGACAGAAACAGCAGTTCACTTCAAGCTCGTGCACAGAAATGAAACTTTTTTATTATTATTATGCAATTATGTACATATTAATACAAACATATACATCTCACAACAGTAGTAGAAAAATGTAAAAAAACAAGTGTATGTACATGGGTACAAAAAAATAAAAACAATTTGATCTTTGCCAGGGGGAAAAAATAAAAATATTTAATTAACGTGACATAGTGCTTCATAGGTCTTTTTAGCTTTTCTGTTTCTAATATTGTGCAAAGTAGTACCATATTGTTTAATTTATTTTATAAAATGCTCACAAGCTGGCTTAGCTTTAGCCCATTTCTTTACATGAATATGATACTTTCCAAGTAAAATAATTAGTTGTGTAAGAAAATAAATTTTACTTTTAGAATCAAAGGTATCTTGTTTAAAAACAAATAAGACATCATACATTTCTATTTGTATTAATGTTCCAAACATCCTAGAAATGAAGTTAGAGACATCTATAATCTTGAGTATACACATTGAAAGAAAAGATGAGTTACAGATTCACCACAAAAATCACAAGAGTTTTCCAAATCCAGTTTGAGGGTGATTTTTAGACTATGGGCACTTTTATGTTCTTTGGTCATATTTTTAAAAATACATATAATTTTGGACAAATTCCTCTTTCTTTGTCAAACTAACAATAAAACCACCTTTAAAACTTTTTACTACCTTTCTATTATGATTTTTTCATACTTTTCAACCTCCTTATAGGTGTCAAAATCACTGTTTTCTCCTTGTCGCACACCCAGACTTTTAAACTTCAACAATGAAAATACAGTTTAAAAATGTGACTTATCTGGTAACTATTAATGTACCTGAATTAAGCACTAGTAAAAGAATTAAAATACATTATAGTATTTAATGTGAGACCACTATCAATATTACTTTTTATACAAAATATAGCTGTCGCACAGTATTGGTGTCATTTCCACCACAACACTGTAATGTCCCTTTAAAACGTTCCTGTGAAAGATTGTTTAGGTGGTTTCTATGGAAATGTTCAGTGACATCAGAGCACATGTTGGACTTGGAGGGAATTAAAATTTTCATCAACAACATATGGAAGAAAAATCCAGGTAAATATTGCTTGATCAGTTAATATATTTATTCTACGTCATTTCCAAGCATACTGTACCTTCAAGGGTGTTTTTAAAAAGCTAAAAATTGTAAGTTAAATAAGAGTATTTTGCATACATGAAATGCTAAGTTTTAATTCAAAGCTAATCAGTGAAGCTATCTTCCATTTTTCACAAAAAACTACAGAAATGTAATTTCCACCACACTGCCTCTGTGGTGGAAATGACATTTATGGTTACAAAGTACAATTGATATGTTTAATGGCTTTGTGAATTGAGTTTAATGAGTGTGATGAGTTTAAGACTTTTTCTAATACATATCTCTGCTGTTTCTCTACATTCATGTTAATTCATTGTCATTTCCACAACACCCTGTCATTTCCATCACCACACACATTTTTTTTAAATATTGAAAAAGTTCTCATCACACGTTAAAAATGTATCCACAATGTATGAGATCATGCTCTACTTAATATAAAAATTCAAGTTATTTATTTTCTAATAAGCTCTTAGTTAATTTATTTCACTGACAAATGTATAATTATTGGACATTGTGGAAAAACTGGTAAAACTAGTTAGAAAAATGATCTTAGACAATTTTTGAGTGGCATAAGTTATTCTATTTTTAAATAACAGCTGTATAGTGAGATGCGGAAATTACATTTGTTCATTGCAGGTTGGAAAAATGTAAAATATTAACAATTTCTCTTGAAATCTAAGCTTGTCCTCTTACAGACCTTAAAACTAGACAAATTATTTAAACTTATGAGAATGTTACGTGACTTTTTTTATTCAACTTTACAAGGCTAAATGTGCCCCTATTTGAAGAAATGCCCTTGAACCGTTCAAATAATTCTTTAACAGGGTAAATTCTGTGTAATATTTTAAAAGACACCTCTTTTACCTTATTACTGATGAAAAGCTTATTTGTTATTGACCATACTTTCTTCCACTCGATGTTTTCATATTTAGATGAACACAGAAACGAAACCGCGCAGATTAATTAATCTCTCGCACATCACCGTCGAGCTTTTTTATTTATTTATTTATTATTATTATTGAATGCTTGAAAAAACCAATAACAATTGTCATCACTGTCAAATCACAACAATACAACAACAGGGTCAATCAGTCTTTCAGTCCAGAAGAAGTGCCAAGTCCTTTAACAAAGCCATTGCTTTTAAATTCGCAGAGAACTCAATAGATTCAAAATACATTTTAATTAAAAAAAAAAGTTTAATTAAACGTTAAGTTAAGGCTAGAAGGGATACTTACGGCGCTACTGCGCATGCGCACATCAACGCACACTACTCACTCGCGCGCGCCTCCTCTGACTCAGAAGGGAACAAGAGGATATGACGATCGCACGAGCCCCCACAATTCCGCGCGCAGATCCGCTTTCCCTTCCTTGAGAGTTAAGATGGCGGACCGGCGGCGACGGAGACGGCGCGCCTCTCAGGACAGCGAGGAGGAGGACGAGTCCGCCTCGGGCTCCGAGAGCGGGAGGTCGGCGTCTGGCGGCCGGAAGCCTCGCGCAGTTGAGCCCGAGCCGTTGGAGTCGCCCGTGGAGCGCGTCTGCGCCAAGAGCAAAGATGAGTCGGAGTGTGTGAGTGTGTGGCTATAAATCTGCTTTTATAATCAGGGCCGATCTGACTGTGTGCGCGTTAGTGTTTCACACGGTCTAAACGCGGAGTTAGTGTCATTTAAAGATGTGATAAAACAGTAGGCGTGTTTTTTGTCTGTAACGTTAGCCCTTGAGATTAATGTTCAAGTATGTAACAGGCGCCTAGTTCTTAACAGCGATATACAGTTCCTGCTGTGTCTGTGGTTCTTCTTCCATGTAAATGTGGTGTTGACTTCATTTGACCTTAAAATGTCTTGCTTTTCGATCATCTAACGTAACCCAGTGGTTCTCCATCGTGGTCCTGGAGGCTCCCCGCGTCCTGCGCGTTTTGGATGCCTCCTTTATCTTCCACACCCATGATTCAGCTCATCAGCTCAGCCTGTGTCCTAAACAGCCATCCTAAACTGAATTGTGTGTGTGTCAGATTAACGAGACCCCTAAAATACATTGGTGGACCTCTAGAAACAGGGTTGAGACACATTGATACTTGGATGAAGGTGAATTAGTTATTAGTTTGTATCTGGTTGGTGTAAAGATGCTGTCAGATATTTAGGCTATTGATAAGCAAACTGGATGACATTTGAGGTTCCTAGGTGTTTGTTATCTGATCTGTCGTTCTGTAATGGGAAGAGAAAGAACTGCTGACCGTGAAGAGGAAGTTCAGCGTTGTTTTAAACTGGATGCACCATATGTTAACAATTTTGCTTTTCTTGATTTGTTCCTTATGAGTCTTTAATTCTTAGTTTGAACATCTAGATGATTTTTTTTTTTTAAATTAAGGCTTCTTGTTTATTAAGTGTGCTTGTTTGTCTGAATGTTTGATTCTGTTCTGTTTAGGAAAGTGAAGATGGTGATGGTGTTGGTGAAGGTGAGTGTATTTTGTCTTTTTGCTGCTGTCTGTCTTTGTGACTTGAGTTTTAACATCAAGCTTTACTCTCAAAAGAGACCGAAATTATTGTTATGGTTTATAAGCTACACCAGTTTTAGTGCAGATGTGTGTGTGTGCAGATGATTGCTAACAGGTGAAATATTTATGAACCGTCACTGTTGATGAGCAGTTCTATAGCCTATGTTATATTTGCTCTCAGAAACGTGAACAGACCTGCTAAAATGGCTGGTTTCTTTTCTTCAGCAGTCTTATCGGACTATGACAGTGCTGATCTGGAGGAGAATGGCTCGCACACTGAGGTAAGTCTCTATGGCAACGCCGTTTATGGGGAAATCAATCAGTTTTTTTAAAGACAATGCTGTGATAAATCTGTACAGAAGCAGCCTGGGCTGTGTAGAGGAGACCGAATGTCTCCATTGCAGCAGAACTGTGTTTTGCTCAGTCATTGTGAGAGTGCTGCCTTTTCTTTATGGAGATTGTGAATCTGTGAGCATGTTTATTGTTTAACGTAGTAGTTTTAAATCTAAAGCTCAATATGGGCCTCCCGAAGTACTGATTTAGAAAAAGCTGAATTAAACGAGACTCCGCTTGGGGAGGTTTTTGTTGAAATTGTCTCAAGAATATTTTTGCTCCTCTCTCGTGGCATTATGAGTACTGCCAATGCCGAGCCCCATGCTGTTAGTGCATCTGTAGTCCGCATCTAATTTTAGTAGACATGACGCACTATCCACACTTTTTGCTGCTCTTCCTTCCTCATGCAAGTAGCGTTTTGGTGATTGCGGGCTCATCAGGTAATTTAGGCGTATTGGAGAGCACTGGGGCTCATTGCTGGTGAGGTGGTGGTGCCTGCGGGTGGAGTTGAATGGGGTTGTTGTAGTTCTCAGCTCATCGGGTTCAGTCTGGGCTGCTGATGTTCCACTTTGTTTGGTGTCCTAGCAACTAGGGCTGCACGATAAATCAAAATGAAATCACGATTAGACAGAAGCTGCGATTGTCATGCGTATCTTTCAGTGAAGCACGGTTCTGTGATCGGCAGTAAATCTCCATCCGAAGGCCAGAGGGCGTTCTCGTGCGGAAACTCCAAATACGCCCCACAGAAGAAACCTAGGAAATCCCTATACCATTTGCTGAATAAACAGAAGATTTAACTGTTTTCATTGATTCAACGTGACAATATATGGTTTATCTGAGTTCTTATTATAATTTTTATTATAATAAAGTATATTTATAATGCAATGCCTTTATCACTGCTTAGAATACTATGAAATATGTTGCGTGCCTTATTCTGTGTAAAGCCACATCTCACAGAAGGATTTATTTCTAACACTCTGCTGACGTTATGAAGTGAGTTTGGAGTAAAAACATGTTATTAAATGTGGTATTTTCACATGCTTTCAGATAGAGCAGCATTTACTACACAGAGCCATAGTTCACTGAGAAGCTGCATGAACAGCTGTCATTATCGCGAACGATTTCGCGATAATATTAATATCATCTGCGATTTATTTTTTTCTTTTCGTGCGTGTAACCTGTCAGAGAACTACAACTCTGTAGTAAATTCTGCTCCATCTGAGAGCAGGTGATGGAGATTTACTGCGGATTACAGAACCGGCTTTACTGACAATGTGCATGGAAATTGCATTCGATTTAATCGAGCAGCCCTACTTGCAACCTATTCTACACAATCCTTACTCTTCAGACCTACGTAAAGCTGGCTTTAATTCACTGCAGACAAGCACAGTCTCCTCACTGTTTCAAAATGCTGGAGATTTCCTAACAGGAACAACCAGGATAAGATTTATCTTTTTATATTCTTTTTGAGTTGGACATGTTTTTGTTTTGTAATGTCATATTTATTTTGTCTTGCTGAGCCGATAATATGTAAATGGTGAAAATTAACCAAATGATTCTTGGGAAAAAATAGTGTATACTGTCCACTTCTATGTAGTGAAATCAGTTGACACCAGTCTTTCTCATGAAATATTTATATTTTGCTGCTATATTGTTTAATTCTTATATACTCTCTGATAGGGCTGTGCAATTAATCGCGTGCGATTTGTCATGCGCATCTTGTCAGTAAAGCAGTTTCTGTGATTAGTAGTAAATCTCCATCACGTGCTTTTAAATGGAGTGGCATTTAGTACACAGAGCCGTAGTTCACTGACGAGCTACGAAAAACCACATTCATAATTGCAGGTGAATCTTCCCAAAAGTCCTACTGTCTTAGCATGTTACTAATGTTTTGAATTGGCTTTTATTTTGGTTTATTGCGTTTTTCACTTTAATTTTAGTAGGCTAATTTGCACATTTTGTCAATTATTTGTATCTTAGCGTTTTTTTTTTTCCAGCATTAGTCATTTCAGTACAGTTTATTTCAGTCAGCTTCCAAGGCAACATTTCTATTTAAGTATAACTTTTTATGTTTTTATTTTTTTTATTTTAATAGTTAACAATAACTCTTGCTGATGTTAAAAAGCTTGTTGTTTTGCTTATTCTGGTTCAAATGCGCTGATATTTTTTTTTGCTGTGCTTGCCACGGAGCAATTATGCAAATAAGTACGGAGTAATATTATGTCTGTTTAAGGTTAGTTGCTTGTAGCTGTGCATAACTTACTGTTTTTACTAGAGCTGGGCGATATGGCCAAAAAATGATCACTTTGATAATTGATTTAAATGTTTTTTTTTTTTTTTAATCAGTCTATCAAGTTTTCGCTCCTAAGTGAAAGTTGTAGACACCTGACCCTTAATTGTGGTTTTAAACTACTCTATGGTCATAACATGACAAACACATTTTTACAAACACTTCACGGTTTCAGAATCAGAACGAGCTTTATTGCCAGGTATGTTTACACGTACGAGGAATTTGTTTTCATGACAGAAGCTTCCACAGTGCAACAGAATGACAGCGACAGAACAAAAAACACAGATAATAAAAAGAAGAATTAAAAATAGAACAAGTTAATAAGGAATAAGAATATACAAATTGACTATTGTATGTACAGGTATATTATGTGCAATTTGAAGTGTAGACTTAAGTATGTGTGTTAGCTAAATAAGTGTATAATAGTGTTGTGTGTTCCACAATTGTCAAGTGTTCGACCAGACGCCAACAGTTCAAAGAGGGAGTGTGCTGGATGTGAGGGGTCCAGAGTGATTTTGTCAGCCCTTTTGTTCACTCTGGATGAGTACAGTTCTTGGAGAGTGGGGAGGGTTGTACCAATGATTCGCTCAGCAGTCCGGACTACCCTCTGTAGTCTTCTGAGGTCAGATTTGGTAGCTGAGCTGAACCAGACAAGTTATTGAGGTGCAGAGGACGGATTCAATGATGGCGGAGAAGAACTGTTTCAGCAGCTCCTGTGGCAGGTTGAACTTCCTCAGCTGGCGAAGGAAGTACAGCCTCTGCTGGGCCTTTTTAACAATGGAGTCTATGTGAATGTCCCACTTCAGGTCCTGGGAGATGGTGCTGCCCAGGAACCTGAATGACTCCACTGTCGTTACAGTGCAGGGGGTTTTCCCCTGAAGTCCACGATCATCTCCACAGTTTTGAGCATGTTGAGCTCCGGGTTAAGTCTGCACCAGACAGCCAGCTCCTTAACCTCTTGTCTGTAGGCAGACTCGTCACTGTCCTGAATGAGGCCGATGAGTGTGGTGTCGTCTGTAAACTTCAGGAGCTTCTTTTAATTCTTTACACGTTTCCAGTCATTTATCCTTAACAAAATCAATATCTTAATAGAAAAATTAGTTTCTTAGTTTTCTGCATGTTCTTATGAGTGATATTGTTTGAAATCATAAAAAAAAAAAAAACTTTTAAGCCTCTCTTCAGCTTGTTTGCAGTGAAGGCTGCAATGTTAATAATATTACTTTTTATATGTAGTTAAATTTAATTCAATTATTCTAATTGTTTGGGTTTTATTAATATTAATCATTGGTCTTCCATGGTAGCATTTAGATCATAACTACAGTTAAAACCACACATATGGCACCTCAATACCATGGCAAAAATGTACCTATATGCTTTCTAAGTATGTGTATGAAAAACAGTAGTCTAAATACATTAAGCATAAACGCTTAAATGCTATAGTTTTATAGTAATTACTTGTTTAAAACATGTCTACATTAATAATATAATATTTTATACGAATACCCACATTTCTGACACAATACCATGGTGCTGTTAGTGTTACTACTGTAAATCCATGGTAAATGTTGACTATTTGTAGTTTAAAGCCTTCTGACTGTCGTTGCACAGTGCTTCTCCTGTTTGTCAGTGCTGTTTCATCAGTCATTTGTGTTTTTCGCTGAATTCAAGTGCTTCACACTGGATCTCACAGCGATGTTTAGTGGTCACGTGATTTATCAGCGAGTAAACGCATCTGCTCTAGTAAGTTTGCACTGTGCTGCCGTTTGAACTTTGATTCGAGTGGATAAATGGTCCGTGTGGCGCTCTTCAAATGAGTCGTGCTGTTTCACTCCGCTTTTGGTGCATAAATATTTATTGAACTTTTGATTATCATTTTATCAAGAAATTATACTACCGCTCAAAAGTTTGGGATCAGAACAATTTTTAATGTTTTTAAGGAGTTTGTTACGCTCATCAAGACTGCATTTATTTGATTAAAAATACAGGAAAAAATTGTGAAATATTATTCCGATGTATATTAAAATAGAAAAATGTTTTTACATTAAAATCTAATTTATTCCTGTGATGCAAAGCTGAATTTTCAGCATCATTAATCCAGTCTTCAGTGTCGCATGATTCTTCAGAAATTATTCTAATACGCTGATTTATTATCAGTGCTGGAAATTGTTGTGCTGCTCTATTTATTTTGGAACCTGTGATACTTTTTTCAGGATTCTTTGAATAAAAAGTTAAAAAGAGCTTTTATTTAAAATAAAAATCTTTTCTAACAATGTACATTACAGTTCAAAAGTTCGGGGTCAGTACATTTTTATTCTCTTTTTTTTCCTCAGCAAGGATGTTAAATTGATAAGTGATAGCAAAGATTTATATTGTTAGAAAAGATTTATATTTTGAATAAATGCCAAAAAAATATTTGGCAGCACAACTGTTGAAGGATCATGTAACACTTTAGACTGGTAATAGCTGATGGAAATTCAGCTTTGCATCACAGAAATAAATTATAATTTAAAGTATATTAAAATAGAAACCATTATTTTATATTGTAATAACATTTTGCAAGATTACTGTTTTTCTTTTTTTCTTTTGTATTTAATCAAATAAATGCAGCCTTGATGAGCGGAAGAGACTTCTTTAAAAAACATTACAAGTCTTACTGATCCCAAACCTTTGAACGGTAGTGTATGTCGTGATAATTATCGTTTTAGCACCCATCCCTAGATTACTTTAGTAAGTACATGTAATATGTAACAAAGACACTGTAAAGTAATGTTACAGTTTGTTCTTGTGATCTTTAGAGCTTCAGTGAAGCTACGTTCCTCTGTGTTATTAAAATTTGTTTAAATGTACTTTATAGGAATAAAGTTTGATGTGATGTGACCAGTTTTGGTTTGTTTTCTGACCTGAGAATTGGTTATTTGGCACTGCTTGTTTCAGGGAGGAGAGGATGAGGAGGAGGGAGAGCATTTCAGTGATGAAGAGGCCTCACGACCTGCTGCGGAACCGAAGCCCGCTGCAGATGCCCCAACAGAGGAGCTTGTTGAAGAGGAGGAGAAAGATGGAGGGGGCAAGGAAGTTAAATCGGATGAGAAGGGCGATCTAGCTGGGGAGCGACAGAGTGGGGATGGACAGGTATGGAGGAACAGAACAGTGCTTCTTTTACTACTCTAAATTTCTGGAAGGGCTCCGGTTCAGTTTGTGTGGAAGGACTGACATTTTAAACAATTTGTTTTGGTCTAATTAAAACAATCCCAAATAATTAAAACAATCCTTTGACAGATTTAAAGCAGTAGGCCAAACTGAAGCTGAGACCTCTAAATGTTTACAGGAGAGCACAGAGGACCCTGAGAATAAATTAGGCAGCAAAGGCCAGAAGCTTGACGATGATGAGGACAGGAAGAATCCAGCCTACATCCCCCGAAAAGGCCTTTTCTTTGAGCATGACGTTAGAGGCCAGGCTACAGAGGAGGAGAGGTGAGAGACATGAGGGGTTTTCTTTCAGGGAAAACTCCCTTTCCAAGTATCAAATCAAATTTTAATTAATGTAAGTTAGTTGACGAGGAGTTTCAGGTGTTGAATTTGTCACAAAGCCACGTGGTTCATAGTTTTATTTTGTGCCGTCTCTTCCTCCCCCTGTTTGTCCATCTGTCATCAGGCCTAAAGGCAGGCACAGGAAGTTGTGGAAGGACGAGGGCCGATGGGAACACGACAAGTTCCGTGAAGAGGAGCAGGCGCCAAAATCACGCGAAGAGCTAATTGCTCTCTATGGTTATGACATCCGCAATGGCGCAGGGCTGAATGACGGACGATCGTACCGCTCCCGAAAACCCAGGTGAACCCCGTGTTTATTTCTATGTAGTTTGGAATTGAGTTGCTATTGGTAAAATATCATTTTAGTTGTTGAACTTATAGTTTTAGTATGCGTATGCACTAGTGATGGACTGATAAATTATCCAGGTTGATTATTTGGCTATATTTAGCCACTTTAAAAATGTTACCTCCTGATTAAAAAATAAACCATTTCAGTTTCTGCATTCATCAAATTTGATTAAAAAAAAATTATGTAAATTATATTTTATTATATATATTTGTGTGTGTATGTGTATATATAATATTAGGGCTGTCAAACGATTAATCGTGATTAATCTCATCCAAAATAAGTTCTTGTTTGCATAATATTTGAGTGTGTACAGTGTATATTTATGTATATATAAATACGCACATGCATGTATATATTTAAGAAAAATGTTGTTTATATAATAAATCTATTTATATATAAAATATAATATAAATATATAAATGTGTATATACATATGTATATACTGTATGTGTTTTTATTAATATATACAAACACGGTACACTTACATATATTATGTAAACAAACTTATGTATAAAAATACAGTACCATTTTAGAAGTTGGTTATATTTTAATTTAATTTCTGCACTTATTTTGATTTAATATGCATAAAATTTATCAGTGACAGTAAAGACATCAGATCAAGCATCACATACAGTATCTCACAAAAATGAGTACACACCTCAGATTTCAGCAACCATTTTAGTATATCTTCTCAAGGGACAATACTATAGACCTTTTTTCTGTTAGTAAACATTGTGATGCGTTTCTGTGGGCGGGGCTTAGCTGGAGGCAGAAAGATTCCACTGACCGCTTCACTAACGCTAGCTATGAAGTTTGTTTACCTTGTTTTTTTAACAATTGCTGGAGAAAATCCGATTTTACCTGCATATGTAGGGTCACTCACTGTGCAGGACCATTATTGTTATTTAAATAAGTTAACTTTAACGGACAAAGTCAGATTGGCCGACCCTATGCTCATGGATGGACGATCTGACAGGATTACCTCCGATTGAGTGACTCGAGTCGCATATAACGTTAGAGAAACCTAACGAGTAGTAAAGAGAAACTCACCTGTGTCTATCTAGTCATGAAGATGTATATTTCAACTTCAGCAGGCTATTTTTACAGCTAACGTTATGTGAGAGTGAACTGGGCCAAAATACAAAAAGTTAAACATTCAGTGTGATGATATATTATTTGAAGATGTATATATCATGGCCAAATAGTTATTTTAAATTATATACATCCTGTAAATTATGTAAGTTAAGTTTACAATACTTTACATACAGTACATTTAAAGGAAGATGTGAATAGTTTCTAGAAATTTGAACTTTCTGTATTTGATTATTCTTTCTTACTAAGTCCTTAGAAAGTCCAGCCACTATCAATCACAACATTGTATATTACAGATGATTAAGCATAAATTGTCAGTTTGTTGTTTTACACACATGCACACAGACATTATTTCATAGTTGTAAGATGTGTAAGAAATCTTTAGACACGTCTAACAAACCATAATCCATCACAACAAAAGGCAATACTTTATTTAACCTTTTCTGATGAGAAGTGAGGGCTGCAAACGCAAGCATTTTTGACGATCGTTTATGTCCAGTCCGCTCATTTTATCTTGTTTAACCACAGCTGTCGTCGGTTTTTTTGTCTGGCAGAGGTAGCAGGTATGCGATTAAAATTTCAAATTGGAGCCTGTACTACATAGATTCTTGCATCCAATGTCACAACAAGATGATATTTTAAGCTCATGTAGCCGAATCTGCACTGGTTTGAATGGGCCGCCTCCAGTTTTCCCTGTGTTTTGCCTCCAGCTAGTGTGGTGACGTAATCATGACGTCAGCGCAAAAAGGGTCTATAGAAATGAAACTTGTATATATTTTAGAGTAGTCAATGTGCAGCTTGTTTTAGCAGTATGAATTTACTGTCCTCTAAAAATAACTCAAAGCCATTATTGTCTAAATAACTGGCAACAAAAATGAGTACACCCTGAGTGATAAGTTATACGTCATTTAACCATGCAAAGCCACATGTCCTAATCATCATGTTCATGTTTTTGTCTGCTTGACAGGACCATACAAATTTGTGTATCTTGTTTTAGAGCAGTTAAAATTTGGTGCTTTGAGTACAATTCTCATACTGTCCACTGGATGTTCAACATGGCACCTCATGGCAAAGAAATCTCTGAGGATTTGAGAATCAGAATTGTTGCTCTCCTCAGAGATGGCCGAGGCTATAAGAAGTTCGGTAACACCCTGAAACTGAGTTACAGTACAGTGGCATACAGAGGTTTTTCAAGACGGGTTTCACTCGGAACAGGCCTCTCAAGGGTCGATCAAAGAAGTTGAGACCTCGTGCTGTGCTTCAGGTGCAGAAACTGGCTTCCAAAAACAGATGCATGAGTGCTGCCAGCATTGCTTTAGAGGTTGCAGAAGTGGAAGGTCAGATTGTCAGTGCTCAGACCATACGCCGCACACTGCAACAAGTCAGTTTGCATGGCCGCCATCCCAGAAGGAATCCTCTTCTGAAGCTGGCTCACAAGAAAGCCTGCAAACAGTTTGCTCAAGACAATCTGTCCAAGAGCATGAATTACTGGAACCATGTCCTGTGGTCTGATGAGACTAAGATAAACTTGTTTGGCTCAGATGGTGTCCAGCATGTGTGGTGATGCCCTGGTGAGGAGTACCAAGAGCATTGTCTTACCTACAGCCAAGCATGGTGGTGGTAGCAACATGGCCTGGGGCTGCATGAGTGCTGCTGGTTCTGGGGAGCTGAGGTTCATTGAGGGAAACATGGATTCCAACATGCACTGATACATTCTGAAGCAGAAGATGATGCCCTCCCTTCAGAAACTGAGCCGAACGGCAGCTTTCCAACATAACAACCCCAAACACACCGCCAAAATGACAACTGCCTTGCTGATGAAGCTGAAGGTGATGGAGTGGCCAAATGTGTCTCCAGACCTGAACCCTATTGAACATCTGTGGGGCATCCTCAAGCTGAAGGTGGAGAAGCGTCATGTGTCTAACATCCAGCAGCTCTGTGATGTCATTATGGAGGAGTGGAAGAGGATGCCAGCAACAACCTGTGCAGCTCTGGTGAAGTCCATGCCCAGGAGGATTAAGGCAGTGCTAGATGACAGTGGTGCCCCTATAAAATATTAACACTTTGGAAACGGTTTTGACATGTTCACTCAGGGTGTACTCATTTTTGTTGCCAGTTATTTAGACAATAATGGCTATATGTTATATTTAGAGGACAGTAAATTCATACTGCTATACAAGCTGCACATTGACTACTCTAAAATATATCCAAGTTTCATTTCTAGAGTATTGTCTCTTGAGAAGATATACTAAAATGTTTGCTGAAATGTGAGGGGTGTACTCACTTTTGTGAGATACTGTAAATGCTGTTCTTTTGAACTTTTAAATTCAGTCCTTTTATGTATTGTTTCCACAAAATTAAGGAGTACAACTGTTTTAGATAATAATAATAATAATAATAATAATAATAATAATAATAAATTATTATTATTATTATTTTAGCACCAATTCAGCATATTAGAATGATTTCTGACGGGTCAAGTGACACTGAAGACTGGAGTAATGACAGGAATACTTTTTTTTTTTTAATAAATAGAAAAGTTATTTTAAATTATAGTAATTAAGTAGTTTTACTCTTTGTACTGTATATGATCAAATCAAGCATATTAGTGACGATAAAAGACTTTCATAAACATTGAACTCACTAAAGAGTTTAACATATGATAATTCTAAAACTTTTTCTGGCAAAATTGTACTAATGTAAAAATAACTTGTTTGTTTGCTGGTTTTTATTGTTTGTTATACTTGTATTTTTTTAAATAGTTTTTGCCATGAAAATAGCCTATGATGCGGACATGGCATTAAATAAATATATACTACAACTATTACTACTTTCATAACATAAAAAAAAAAATCTTACTGAGCACAACGTCTTGGCCACATTTTTATTAATCATAATTATTTCCAAGATATTTGTAACGGCCAGATATGCAATGAGTTGCCCACTAATATCTCCATATTTCTTTGCAGACATGCTGGTTCACCCAGTCGGGAGCCGAGGCGTCATCGTGACAGTGAAAAGTCAGTTCGTACAACATGGCAGGCAACTCCACCTGGCCACCGCAATACCCCTCAGTCTGTTACCCTACATTCAGGCCCACCTTCTGCTCCCCCTGCAGCACCCAAATCCTCCAGCCGACCCTCGACTCAGCCTCCCCAGCGCAGCTTCCAAAGCAGTCGAGCCCTGTCGGCCCCCCACAGGACGGAAGGTCAAAGACACTCAAAGCCCAGTCTAGACGGTCCGCCACCTCGAGGAGTGCGTCCACAGCCTGTAGAGGGAGAGAGGGGCCCAAGGCTCAGGGGCCGAGGCTCACATGCTGTTCATGCTGAGCGTAGCCCGGTCATGGTGGTGGAGGACATCCGCAGCGAGGAAGATGAGGAGGAGGGTGAGATTCCAACAGTGACTACTACATATACCGCTCACCACAACAAGACAGAGAGAGAGAGGGTTCTGTCTCCACGGAAACAAGAGTCGGGCCCCGCTACGGAAGCGGGCAGTGCAGCCGGTAAGGCGCGAGAATCGTCTCCTCCTCAAGAGAGGCCGGTGGAAAAGAAATCGTACTCTCTTGCGCGGAGGGCAACGCGAACGCGACCGTCTGATCTCGGTAAGCAGGCGTCGTTAGAGGAGTCTTCGCCCGCGGTCCAGCAAGCCCCGACGGCAGCAAAGAGCGAGTCGTGGCAAGAGCAGAGTGATGCTGGAACACAAGGTGGACTGACAGGGCTCGACCAGGACCTGGCCCGACTCAGCCTGGCGGGGCAGAACTGGGCCCAAAGCCCACCCTCCTACCTGCAGGCCGAGATGAGAGGTAATACTTCATCTTTGTCTTAGGTGGTTTTACAGCCACTCTTTCTTTTCTTCTTTTTTTTTTTTTTTTTTTAAAGCTGGTTCACATTTTCTGCATTTTTGTTCCCAACAGGCATTCGTAGCTCCATACACATGGCAGGAGGCCCTCCACAATATGGAAACATGGAGGATATGGTGAGTCAACCCGGTCCATCAATAATTGCCTGTATAGATCAGAAAAATCCCAAATACTGAGTGATAAAAATGAAAAATCACTATCTATTTTCCAGATGCAAGTTTAGATGTTATTTTTAATTTATTCATGTACTGTATTTTCTGAAATCATCTGAAATGTGGAGTAATGTGTGTATTGCATAGCAACTTGTATAATGCAGGTAACATTAAATATATAATTTTTACTGAGAAAAGTTATATTAGTTTGTAAAATGCATTTCCCTCATGCAGGTAGTTTCAGTTTCGCTTAAATTCATTAAGTGTAGTTAAAAAACTACACTTTTTGCCTGGAAAGGCCTATCGTTTCATACCGTCATGTAACCACGATGATATCGAGACAGTTTTGCTATCGTGATACCACAATATTGATAATAAATCCCTACTAAATGCTGTTTAATTTATAGGATTTAACATGTGGAGTGCGGGGAACTACAATCAATATTTGTAGTGTTTATAATGTTTGTATGTTTCATTGTATTTACAGTTATTTATTTCTGAATATAGTGAAATGTGACTTGCACACTGCAACGTATCTTTTATATTGTCCTCTTATTTATTTACAACTCATTTTCTGGAAATACATTATGTAACAGATTTGACCTCCATAATTTAATCAAAATGTCTCTGGTCATTTGATCATTTAATTAACTTAAATCTGTCCCTGCAAGCTCACATTCATCTGCCTCTGATTTTGAGTGCAGCACCCACATCTCAAAAGCTAATCATCAATGGATGCACAAAACTCCCCAGCATTTTTATTTTTTTATTTTTTTTTACCTTTCGAAAATCCATTACACTCAGATGTATGTAACAGTATGGATGAAAAGATCTGTCACTACCGCAGTTTCATCATGACTTTAACACTAGTCTTAAAAGTATTTTCATTAAAGATCAGTTCAGTTTACTTGCTGATGAAAGTTGTAAGCTACAACCTTGTTTCCTCTGTTATTTCTTGTTATCAGGGTGTTGGTGGTGGCCGGGCTAAGCGGTATTCATCACAGCGCCAGAGGGCAGTTCCCGAGCCTGCACCCATGCACATTGGAGTCATGGAGGGTCATTATTATGAACCCAGTGAGTGCAGTACTGCTCTTGGCCCAAAGAGGGCAGTTTTAAGTTAAATGGGTCATGGGAACGTGTCCTAAAATCACCTACTGAGTAGTTAAACTTATAGCTAGTCCTTTATTTGAAAATTCAAGTGCTGTTAATTTAGGGAATGTCATATTATTTTCATATATTTGTGTGGCTGAACATCAAAGATAATAACTTGCATTTCCACATGCAGTGTCTTTCCAGGGACCAATCTACACGCACGGGGACAGCCCAGCAGCACTGCCCCCTCAAGGCATGCTAGTTCAGCCTGAGATGCACCTGCCACACCCCACCCACCCAGGACACCCAGGTGAGAGTTGTGAACATCTGCAGACTTCTGGTTGAAATTAGTTAATGGCTGCATAAAAAAATCGTAAATACTATTGGGAACTACTGATGTTTTTTTTTTTCTTTCTTCCTCCCTAAAATTCTAATAATAAACTCATGTTATGTTTAAAAATGAGTGGGGGTGCAAGAACGATTTTTTTCAAGAACTGATAAAATTAGAATAATAAATTGGCATTAAATAAAAATAGAATGGACAAGCATCTCTGACGCATTAAAAATACAAACAAATATTTTAATTTAACGTGCAAACAGCAGCATACAGAGCAACGGCAAAACCTGGATTCACACATCCTCAAATTATCACGCACCAACGGAACTTCTGAGAACATGAGAAAAACAGAATAAAATAATATAAAGAATAAAATAAATAGGTCTACGCTAAATGTATATCAAAATTAACAGACACTGAATCCTTCTATGCACTTTGAAGGACGGCATAGTTGTTTTCCCAACAGACAAAAAAAAAAAAAAAAAAAAAATATATATATATATATATATATATAGCAGGCCTACCTCAGTGTACGTGTGTGTTTTACCATGTCGACATGCCTGTTAACTGTTAGACCCGTGGCAAAAACACCATCACAAAAATCCCATCAATTTGCGGTGCGGGACTTTTCATCCACTGGTCATGTTTCTGTTCACGCCATATTTGCAGCAGCGTTGAGCAACATAGCCTATCACAGACACATCTGTTGATTTCATGAACAAAGAAACTGTAGAAATGTAAATTAGAGATTAATTGTGCAGTGTATAGCTTTTATTTTTAATTCTTACTGTAGATCATCACATCACACATCTTGATCAAAGTTGAGTGACAGCTTTCCAGTGATTTGAGGGAAGTGCCCTATAGGCTATAATCCATTCAGTATTTACATACGTTCACTCACGGATTCACTCTCTGATAACCATTTATCCAATATTGCCACCTGCCATTGTGTTACGTATACATTAGTTAACTAAGTGAAGGTGAAGCTGGTGCTTGCTCAGCGAAACATGTCTGTATGCACGCTGTCGACGCACGCCCATGAGTAAACAAATAGGCTACTGTTTGTATAGAATAATTTTTTTTCTTTAACCATGCAGCAAACTTTAAAAAAAAATTGTGTACAAAAAAAAAAAACGTTTAACTGATAGTATTAATCGGTTAAAATTCTTACTTTCGGTTAATGGTTAAATGGTCAATATGTGCATCCCTAAATCATACTTTTTATGGTCAGTTTACAGTTTAGGTTTCACCATAGACATTGGTGTTGTTTTAAAAGAATGTTGCCAAATAAACATGTTCTATTCTTACGTCATAATTTCTGACACTATTTCAACTGCTATTAACAAGATTTTCTTTTAATTAAAAATTGTAATTTCAAGAACTCATTGCCTTTTCCCTGGTCTGAAGATTGTACTTAAAGTCAGTATGAACTGAATTCACCCGATCTATTTTCTAAAGGCATGTAATTGATTTTATTGGGGTTCGATTCAGCCATGCATGTTGCGTTTATAAAAAAAGAAAATTAAAAATATTATGATTTTGATTTTGAATACAGGACTCTTGCCTGCAATTGACTACAAGCCTGCATTCAGATCTTCCTCCATCTAACAACCAATGGATAAAACAAAGTTCCCACTGTTTTTCTTTTTTTGATAATCCATTGCATTCAGAAGTACGTTGCAGTACAGAAGAAAATATCTCTTGCAACTTCAGTTTTCTTGATTTTAATCACTCCAGATGTTGCATCAACATTAACCTGTTAAGTGTTTTGTGGCATTTTGTTTCAGGCTTGCACCCGCATCAGTCAGGAGGGCCCATGCCCAATCCGGCTCTCTACGCGGCCCCACCCGTTTCTTTGTCACCTGGGCAACCGCCTCCACAGCAGCTGCTACCCCCACCCTTCTACCCCCCGCCAGGTGTGATGACCTTCGGGAACACCAACTACCCGTACCCTACCGGAGCTACGCTACCTCCAATGTACCCCAACCCCCAGGTGAGCCTGTTAAATCTAAATAAGCATTATCTGTATCCTGTGACACAGTACAGTAGTGAGTCTGACAGGGTTTTTGTGCATCTGTGCACGCGTCTCTCTCCAGGCACAGTCACAGGTCTACGGTGGGGTGACGTACTACGACACGGTACAGCAGCAAGCTCTGCCCAAACGCTCCCCGCCCCGACGCTCCTCTCATCCCGTTACAGTCAGACCTCCCCCTCCTGAGGTAACGGCATATTAAACATTACATCATTCATTAATTTCATCCAGGAGAGATCAGTCAGGTTGTGTGAATAGTGAGGATTCAATGCCGTATTGGTTACCTGCTGATATTAGAATTTGTTTTCATTTTCTCTTATGTTTAGATTTAGCTTTGCAGTGATCCAACAATCTCTTCATCTTTAAAAACACTTATTTAATGTTCTACTGATAGGTGAAGCTCCTCTGTCAAGTGGTTCTGCAAGACCAATTTAACATTTTTTCATGCTAACAGAGATAAAGTGCATATTTATGTGCATACACACTATATATACCCATTTTAACCCAAGTTACATTTGTGTATATATAATATACACAAATTACAGCAATAATTAAAACGATACTGAGGAGGGGGGAAAAGAACTTTATTTATTAATAAGGTTAGGGGATGGTAACACACAGAAGAAATGACTAATCTATTTGTTTTTACCTTTTTAAAGTATGACGGATGATATTTATAGAGATTAACGGTTTGATCTTTTCCCGTCTGTCAGGACCAGAGCAGAAAGCCCGCTGAGGAGATTCGCTCCTAGCTGACAGAGGACGAGGAGGCCGCCGCCGCCGTGTGTCAGGACCAGCACCGCTTTTGTATAAATTGAATTCACCATTTTGGTTTTAACTTTAGTTTTGTTTTGTTTAATACTGTTTGTGTATTCATTACGCCTTGCTTAGGTTCACTGTCTTCGTTCAAGGTTCTCTTTGCGGGTTTTTACGTATCTGTTATATTTCCAGTAATAACCAGCGAAGTGTTTACCGTTATCTGCTGTTCGGCTAGGAATTAAATGTGCAGTCTTGCACAGCGAGATGTTTTGGTTTTCACTAAGCAACTCCTGCGTCTCTGTCTCTAACAGATGAGAAATCAAATTGTACGAGGCTGCTGAACTTTTGAATAGAGTTTGTTTCGAATCTCCTTTTACTCTGTTGGGCAAATAAATGTTTTTATTGAAAAGGAGAAAAGCACTAAGACAAACTATAGTGTGTGAAAGATGGACCTGCATTATTAATTCTGGACTTAAAGTCCCGGTTTCAAAAGATAAAATATAGTCCCAAATCAGTGTCTTGCTTGAAATGGAGCTGTCAAGATAGCAGATGGTAATGACGTACATGGTAATGACCTTCAAATGCACAAATTCAAGACCTTTGTTGGGCCAAATTAAGGCTTTTTTAGCACGTTTTTTCTTTTCCGTTTAAGAGAGCTGTACCATTCTGACTGCTTAACCTGCCGTGATGGTGCTAGTCCCATTTCAGACTGATCAATCCTCCTTCCTCCATCTGTCCCTTGTAACTTTTGACATTGTACTGTGTTGAATTCAATACTGTAATTCTATCGAAGCGAACCGTTAACCTTGCCGGATACTGACCTACTTGACAGTGTAACTCGCTTGATTAGCTTTCTATTGTAAGTGTACATATTAAAGTATATTGAAGCCAGTGGTTTAACGAATAATACTAAGAACTCTAGTCATTTATGAAGTGCTGTCAGTATGAACAAAGTCAGCAGGGAACCTAGCCTAGGCCTGTCTTTCATTTTAAATTTCATTTCTAAAATTAATTTGCAATTATTCAATGTTTTTCTTTTTATAAATAGTTATGGTTGCAAATGTTTTCTTTCAGGCACACTGTACAGGCATGCATGGGTTTTATAGGTATATTTCTTTGTGAAAGCAATTCTAGATGGCAGATTTGACTGTGAGCTGTTATTCTTTGCCCCACTGTGGGAGTGCTATGGATGCATCTTTTTCAATTCTTCCCTTTATCATTGTTTCCGATGAAAGAAAAAAAAAAACCTAACAGTATAACTGAGATGTTGTCGTTCCCAGCGTTGTTTAGACATGGCTCATAAAGACTATTAGAATATGTTGTATTACTTTCTATGCCTTAAAGCGTTAATTGGTTTGATATATCTGTTTTTGTTTGATTAGACCTGACAACACTGTGAGGGCTTGTATGTTTCATAGTTGTTTGAATAATATTAAAAGTGTTTCACTTTTGCGATTTTATTTTGTGGAGCAATGTCAGGAGATGAAATTAAACAAAATGAATATAACATCTGACTTGTCCTATTTTTTTGTTTTTGTTTATTTAAACATGTTCACATAGTTTCCATAATTATCAGTATTGACAAATACAAATACTTAAATTAGTGCTGTCAAACAATTAATAACGATTAATACGTTTTTGTTTACATATGTATGTGTACTGTGTATATTTTTATGTATATATAAATACACATGCATGTATATCAGCAAAATGTTTATTAAATTTATTTATAATATAAATTACATGAATATAAATAAAGACGTAAATATTTTCCAAAAATATACTGCATTTGTGTATTTATATATACTGTACATAATACATATACACAGAATACACAGCCTATATTATGCAAACAAAAGCTTATTTTGAATGCGTTTGACATGGCACTAGTTTAAATATGAATGCTTATTTCCTTGCATTTAGATTACCTTCGTCATAATTTAATTATATTATTAGGATGTCATCTTTAGCTAACATTAATTTATTCTGTATATTAAAGTGTTGTAATGCCTAAATTTACTAGTAGCTTTTTTTTTTTTTTTTAAATGATTGTAAAGTTATTCACTTAAATAATAAAATTCAATTTAGTTTTATTTCTTAAACTTTTTAGACAATGACTTTAGACTTCTAATGTTATCCATAACGATTATCAATATACGTGTACTGTTAGGCTATTTAAGCTGTAGGCTAAATAAAGATTACTTCAAGTGGCCTATGTTTTAGAAGAAAATACCATTTCAGTTTTTCCACTTAAAAATCCTCATTTAATTCAGTGTTACTTGTTTCTTTGTAACTCTGAAATTTACTATCAATTTTTACCAGCAAGCATTTATTTGTTTGCTTGTTTAGACCCTGTTCCTTCACGAGCTTTGTCTTTTATTCAGCTCTACCATCTGATAAAAATGTCTCCACTTTGCTTCATCTTTCAAAGATGTCTTCATTTTTCAAAGAGATGAAATATGAGCGCTATTAGTAAAAAGCATTCTAGTCTGTAAACACAGAGAATGGTCGACCGTCCCTGCGTTTTTCTGCGTTGCCGCCTGTGGTTGTGTGCTAAACTCTGACTTTGCCAAAAGCGAAGCGTCGCCTTCTGCCGCATCCAACCCTGCCAAGAGGGAGTGACTGATGCGGCGGAACGCGCCGCTGCTGCCGCCTCAGCTCGAAATTACACCGCAGCCGCTGTGAGAGCCATAGTCAGGCGCGCTGCCTGCAGCCGTAATTTTGGTGTTCTTTGAGTTTATTTGACATTTCGCTTTGGATTTATTGTCGTTAACGAGACATTGCCGCGTTTGCATCTGTTATTTAGAGGAATAAAAAATACAACTTTTATTCCAGAGGCCATGCATAACGTGCATGCAAATTCAGGCGGCTGAAATTGCTTATGTTCACCACTAAACATGCGTAGCCGGTTTTAAAATGTACGGGAAAGACTAAATTATAGATTATTTCAGCAGTGAAATGTGAAACCAAACCAATAGGCTTCTGTGGAGGTAAAATTAGGTCAGGTTTAACTGTCACTGTCAGTGCTTCAAAATGTCCACTTGGGGGAACTAATGTCTTTATTCTTGTCACAAATCTCTTACAGGGACTCCACGCTACAACTTTGATCTCGGCAGTGTTCATACCAAACTATAAATATTGCAGTAGCTGATTTTTTCCCCCTATAAATCTTCATTTTTATATATTTACCCTCTTCAGCTATAATTGAGCTTGCTTGATCTATTTATAATGTAAATGTTCTCAAATGTGACCCAGTCTTAAGTATCAATTATTTTTTGAAATTGAGATTTATACATCTATACAAGCTTATATTTATACAAGCTGAATAAATAAGCTTTCCATTGATGTATGGTTTGTTAGAATCAGACAATATTTGGCTGAGATACAACTATTTGAAAATCAGGAATCTGAGGGTGCAAAAAAATCTAAATATTGAGAAAATCGCCTTTAAAGTTGTCCAAATGAAGTCCATAGCAATGCATGTTACTAATCAAAAATGAAGTTTTGGTATATTTACGGTAAGAAATTTACAAAATTTCTTCATGGAACATGATCTTTGCTTAATATCCTAATGATTTTTGGCATAAAAGAAAAATTAATATTTTTGACCCATACAATGTATATTTGGCTATTGCTTCAAATATACCCCAGCGACTTAAGACGGGTTTTGTGGTCCAGGGTCACAAATGAGTTCAAAATTTTTGACCTGGTCAATCAGTGTTGTGGTTGTAACTTAAAAGTTTAATTGAGCTAAAATAAAATATTATAAAATAACTTAAAATGCTTAAAGAAATGAGAAATGTTGCATTGGTAACTAACTGAAATAAAAAAGAAAAGAAAAGAAGAAAACTTGAAAAGCTTAAATGACAGTTATGAATTAAAAATGTAAAAATATATCTAAATAGAAAAAAAAAAAAATGTTATGAATACTTGAATTTAAATGAAAATATAAAAATGAAAGTTAATTCAAAATATTAATAAATAGGCTACTATAAAAATGTACAGACTAATAATAAAATCACACTGCTGTTCAGATCTGAACAATCTTTTAATCTAAAACAGGGTCTTAAGCCCTTAGGTTATGTTTCATATACTGAGTGTTGCATTTGTTGTCATCTGGCCTATAATAACATCCGTGTACTACCATATTCATGTATTTACAGTTTATGATGCTTTTGTGAAATCATTAAAATAATCACTATTTAGAGTCATATTCTTGCTGATGTTTGCATTACATTTACATTTTACATTTTAACTATTAAATTTAATGCTTTACTCTTTTTTTTTTAACACAAGACATTTTGTTTACTATGTAATTATCATAATTCTCTTTGTGTTATTTCATAGGTTTGATGATATTACTATTATTCTAAGCTGTGGAAAACCATGACAAAAGCATGAGAAAGAATGAGCTAAAGTGTGTCTAACCCTTTGACTTGAGCTGCACATGAAAGTTATCAACTTGAAAGGATTCGTCTTCTCTAGAAGACTATAAATAGTCTCAGTTCAGAGTAACCCATGAGTGTGAACCTCACTGGGTGCTTCTGTATTCATACTCGGCTTCTTAAGGCCATCAGCTGCTTCACCACACCAATCACACGTGCAAAGTGACTCAGTTTGGGGAACCAATTATATTATAAGCGATCAAATTATGAAGTGATGATCCTACTGCAAACAATGGCTGCTGCATGCGTCTTCTTGACTACAGCCTACCAAAAAACACCCTCTTCTGCCTCTTGAATCATCATAATGTGATTGTTATGCACAGCAGTTGAAAGGAACAGTGAAACCGCTCATAGTCTCACTGACCTACTTATAGAAGTATTTAGTATGCATTCACTCTTTTGTGAAGCACGCTGGGTAGAGCATACCTACGCTATTGTTTATGGGTTCGTGTTACAAAACGTGAACTGGTGAGTAACAGTCCTGTGTCACTGCTGAAAGGGTTTTGTATTATCAGATTTCTTATTTCATTCCCAGGGTGAATGTAGAATAAAGCTTGCTAAGGCAATCATAGCCTAACCAGTATTTCTCATATTAATGAATGGGGATTTGTTTAAACTTAAACTGAATGATACCTCAAATTGTGTGGCATGTTAAAGAAAAATGCTCCTGTGTGATTTTTACCCAGCAGATAGATAACAAAAAAGCTATAGAAAATCCTAGATTTGTATTGAAGGAGGGACCTGACACATAAAAAGTCTTTTCTCTCTTGAAATAGTTCACTCTTGGTCAATCTAAACCCAGGATAAAAAAGAATCATGTTTTTTGGGGGTTTTTTTTGTTTCACATTTCACACTATTCATACTTATAGGGTTAACAATTAATCTTGGGTATGTATAATCCGATGTTTCACATGGCACATTCCTAAATGCTGAGTTAATGTTCTTATTAGCATATTAGTAGTGTCAGTATCATTGATTGGATGAATGCAGCACACGACCTGCTTACATAAAGGTTCTAGTATTGCACATCCTCATATAATATTGTTGACTGTACTGTCAAGTTTCTTTCCTAAATGGACTTTTTGTACTATAAAGGTAAGAATGTATGGAAGGCTGATGGGGCCAAAAGTCTATAAATGTGAAATCTGACCATGTCAGCACGCACTGTTTGTCCGTGTTAACGCAAACAACATGCATAACTGAGTTAATGTTCTTATTTGCATATTTGCATTGTCAGTGTTATTGATTGGATGAACGCAGCCCGCGACTTGTTTACATAAAGGTTCTAGCATTGAACATCTTCATATAATATTGCTACTGTACTGTAAGTTTTTTTTTTTCCTGAATGGACTTTTCAAAGTATAAAGTTAAGAATGTATGGAAGGCTGAAAAGGCCAAAAGTCTTTAAAAGGAACTTGTGAAAATCTGACCATGTCAGCACACACTGTTTGTCTTGCGTTCACTCAACAACACACAGCAACCAGTGAGGTTACTGTATTTGAGACTATATTTGCATGTCTAGATGGCACGTTGGTATACAACACATCAGGCCTCATGTTTATTCATGAAGGATGTTACAAAGGTACACTTGAATGCACGTATGCAAACGTCAGTCTTGGTTTGACATGTCCTTTTTAGTCATTTAGTTCAACGTTCTTTCTCAGGTAGAAAACCCTCAATTTACATTGTAACATTAATTAATTTATTCTAGCAGAGTTGATATCAGTTGAACAATGTTGCAATAAGCTAAAAGAAAGAATTAATATGTGGGTAAATTTGCCTTAAAGGGGTCATGAACTGTGAAACCAAAATTCCCTCGATCTTTTGCTACGTAAGAGGTCACTGTACTATAAAAACATCCTGTAAGTTTCAGAAAACAAATCTTTCTCATTAGTCTGAAAACAGCATATATTGAAGCCAATCTGCCAAAACGACAGCTTGTGGAATGTCTGGCTCTATTATGTAATAGTGTGGATAAACTCCACCTACGCAGATGAAGATCAACGCCTGCTTCTACATCACTGCCTGTTTAGCCCCTCCCACTGATTCGCACATGTAGTGTTTATGAGAGAGGCAAATGCAGATCTATGCAGAAACCAAACAATAAAGATAGCTCTGAAGACAACAAGACGCTGCGCAGTGCCAAGTTTTGGGAAAAACTGTCTTTGCATTGCCTTCCTTCTGATCCCAACGTTAGGAAAGAGTGGATTAACTTTATTTTTCCTTACCACATCAGTAAGAACTCGGTCCTTTGTTCACTTCATTTTACCGTGAATTCATTTACAAACAAGGCACAATTCGAAAACTACAAGACAATGCTGTGTGACTATATTGGATTGGAGACTCGGTAAAACTCTGATTCTTAACACGTACTGCAGGAACATGGTGAAAACTGATGCCTTAACACGGCCAGTATGTGCATGTCTACACATACAAAAGAGTCATGTTCAAAACTGACAAACAGTGCGTGGTGACATAGTGAAATTTCTAGCGCACCGTTTAAACACTTTTGGCCCTATCTGCCTTCCATAAGAGTGAAACACTATCCTCTTCAATTCATTTGAATCATTTTCTGTCACCATTTGGCCATTTCCCACTCAAATACTAAAACTACTGTTTATAAAATGTGTGGTGTGTCTGTGACTGTCCAACACATGTGAATATGAGGCAAGCAACTGGGTGTGTGTTGCTAATCATCTAGCTGTTGTATTCTTGCATTGCATCATTTCACACTGCACACTCGTGCAGTTTCACACTGCACAAGTGCTTCTGAGCAGGGTTTCATAACCCTGGCTCTAGGTAAAACCCTGCTTCTAAATAACAAGCATGACATGTCCCTCTATCTTGGGCTGAAAGCAGGATTTAGAATGATGAAAGGGTTAAGCGCAGTTTAAAAAGCCATATAGAGGCCAAAATATTAAAGAGACTTTGCAGTTTTTTTACTGCGTGCAGCCTTCGGAACAACCTAAAAATCGCTTCAGTAACCACTTAGCAACACCTTGCTATCATTTAGCACAGGAAAGCACAATCCATATTTTCAAACCATTTAAAAATCAAGATTATTATTATTAAAATTGTTTTTTCAGCCCTGTCCTCTTGTTTTATCTAGCCACTCCAACTCTTCCACTGACAGCAACCCACATGCATAAAGCAAACCCTCTTCCCTCTTTTCCAGCTGACCTCTTCTCTATTCATCTGTTATGTATGGAATCTCTCTCATTCTGTCTCTCTGGAGCAGCGGTGACTTGCACAGACTAGCCAAATGTGAGTGGGCCTCAGGTTCTGAAGGGTCCCTTTTTAATTTTTTTTGGCTAGACAATAAGCCTTGATATTTTTTCCAGCCAGACTGATGCAGTGTTTACAAACACACCCGCAGCAATGCTTTCCCACAGCACATGAAGGATGCTGATCACGTGGCTGAATTTGTTTGTACGCTGCATCTGAGTTCACTGAAACGTGACCTGATTTATGGCTTCAGGCCGCAGATGACCTGCACAAACCTGACACACGTCACAGATTCTTTTAGAGTCACAAGCCCAAACTCATTCCAAGATGTTATGTAGTAAACACTATGTAGGACCTCATTGCTTAAAGATTCTTATTCTTTTTCTGATCAACATCCAGTTCCTTTTTGTTCAAATTAAAGATTTGTGCAAATTTTTAGTAAATTCTATTAAAATTATTAAAAGGATCTATTAAAAGGATCATGTGAAAAATCGTACCAACCACAACACACATATATTCTCCACACTTCTCAGTTTTGTATTTCATTGAAAAAAAAAAAAAACATTTCCGACATTTCCTTGAACGATAGTTCACAAAAGAATTTAGCTATGGATGAATCTTTGTAAACTATAGAAAAAGTGACCCTAAATTGAACCCAAACTTTGGATCCAGAAAGACTGAAGAACCCAGAAAAAAGCCTTAAAAGTTCTGCTGCCCTAAATTTGACACACATTTAAAACTCATGAAGTCTGCACAATTAGCGAGCCTACTTTAAAAGCTTTTGTCACCCATGCATTTTTAATGTTTAAGTTGGCGGCCTCTGCATATTTAACAGTGTCTCTTCTCTCATCCTTTGTTTTGTATTAGAGATGCACATGGGAGAGGTGGGGCCTCCCTCTCTGGTGTCTTTGTGGAGTGACAGTAACCAAACAAAGCCCCCTGTCTCTCAGGGTGATGTCATTTTGGGTCCCCATCCCCCAGCATGAGCCAGGAGTGTGTGTTTATGTGGGTGTCATTAAACTTTCGCATGATTCATGGGAGCTGTTTGGAAGCATCCATGCATTGAGACAAATGATATGTGTGTATAATGAGAAGTGTGTGCGTGTATCATGCTCAAGTAAAGATGCTCGTTCATACAAACTCATCAGAAGTGACTCAGACGCCTGAGACCCATATATGCTGTCATTTCTTTTGATTGATTTTCTCTCTTTTCTTTTCCTCACTTTCTTTGTTCATGGTGTATTTTTCTCACATTCTCTTCACAGCTGAGAGCAGCACTGAGGTGTGATATCACAGCCAAGGAAATTGCTTTAACCTGCATGCATCCCTAGGTGAATGCAAGAGAGACTTTGTCTAATGTGCTGTTATTCTCCGCAAAAGAGTCTCACTCTTTCTGTCTGGTCTCTTCTGTCTCTTTACTTTATTTATTATATTAAAGGTCTTACATTAAAATATTTTCGTATTTAGTCAGTGTTTACTGAATGAATAGTTCACCCAAAAATAAAACCTATTATGATTATAGTGCTGGGAACTGGATAAGCATTTTAAAAAATACAGGACCTAAATGATTTCATGACGTTAGATTCCACTTTACCCATGTGGAAAAACATTGAAATACTCAAAAGTGTTTCCTGCATTGATTAGAACAAATCATATGGTAAAGTCTCCCTTACGAAAAAGAAGTTTATTCAAGTGTGCTATTAGTATACTTCTTTTAAACAAAAAAAAAATACTTTTATGTACTTCTCAGAAATATACTTAAAATGTCATTTAAGTATACATGAATTATACTTAGAAAAAGTCAATATATTTGAGCTAAACTGGTGCTCCTAGAATCCGTGTTTTCATTGTTATACGGTAGGGGGCGCTAGTACACATCTTTTGTACAGAATTTCCCCAAAAAAAACACAAGTGAAGAAGAAACCGAAACAACAGATGCTTCCACATGTAATCTAACACGATCATCAGACATAAAACAGCATCAAAACGTGTAACATAATGGAATAAAATGTCGACCAATGAAGAGGTAATAATGACTGTCAAGCTTTGGGGTGTTGATCGACTCCATCTACGTTTTGATTATTGTTCTGAATCCAATTCAGTCTTTTTTCAGCTTTTTGTTCAAATTGTTGTTTATTTCTTTATTTTTTATTCATGAAACTTACCCACATTCAAGTGTTTAAAAAATAATGCATGAAGCTAGAATAAAATGTTTTTGTTTACAAGCATATACTGTCTTATACAGATACTTTCTTTTGATGTTTTATATGTTCAGATATTCATATAACAAAATATATACAAATTAATACCTAAATAGGGACATAGTAGTATACTTAAAGTATGATGTAAAGCTCACTTAAAGAAAACTTACGAGTATACTTGCAATATAAAACTACTAAACTAGTAGTTTACTGAGACTATACTTCAAAGTGTACTAAAAATGTTACTACAAGTATTTAATTAGTAAACTATCAGTATACCTGTAAGTTCACTTTTAGTATGGTTACAGTACAAGCTAAAAACATTGTTGGAAACTAGTTTGAAAGTTTACTACTGTTATACTTATAGTATGCTAAAATGTATACTTTTATATAATAGAAAGTGGGCCAATTTAGTCCCAAGGAGTATTGAAATAGTACACTTACAAGTATACTACTAGTATATTTGTATACTTACTATAAAGTATACTTAAAAATATACTTGAACTTTACTTAAAGGGATAGTTCACCCAAAAATGAAAATTCTGTCATCATTTACTCATCCTCAAGTAATTCTAAACCTGTATGAATGTCTTTGTTCTGCCGAACACAAAGGAAGATATTTTGAAGAAAGTTTGTAACCAGGCTGTTTTGGGGCACCATTGACTTCCATAGTAGGAAAAAGAAATACTATGGAAGTCAATGGTGCCCCAGAACCGCTCTGTTTCCCACATTCTTCAGAATATCCTCCTTTATGTTCTGCAGAACAAAGACATTCATACAGGTTTAGAATTACTTGAGGATGAGTAAATGATGACAGAATTTTCATTTTTGGGTGAACTATCCCTTTAAGTATACTTAATAAAATAAACTTGAAGTATACTACTTTTTTCTGATTTGCAAGCAAATCTTTTCTATAAGCCCCGTCTATTAGTGAATCAAACACATGCTGCGACAAGTCAAGTCTGATTTTTGATTTTGTGAGAGTTATTTTTAGTGAATCAGACACATAACCAGTGAATTCTAATTTTTGTGCGAATGACTCTTCTTCTTGGTTCTTTTTAGTGAATCAAAAATATACAGCACGACCACTGGAATCTGATTCTTGTGCAAATTGCTGTAATTAGCAGTTTCTTTTAAGTGCATAAAAACAGAAAATACATTCTTGAGCGAATGACTTATTTTAGTAAAATATGTACAAACCGCACGAGCAGTGAATTCAGATTTTTGTGCAAATGACTCTCACATCGGTTCTTTTTAGTGTATTAAAAGGGACAGTTCACCCAAAAATGAAAATTCTGTCATTAATTCGTCTCCCTCATGTTGTTTAAAATAAAATAATGACTTTATACAACAATTCGTCTCCTCCGCAGAGGAAAGCACGCACATGTGTCGTGATACTCTCCATAATGGGGGAATTCGGGGAAGAGTAATTTTTTTTTTGGTCACTTTCTTGAACATGGTAGGACCCTATGGAGGGTCAGAAAGCTCCCGGATTTAATCAAAATGTCTTAATATACAGTATATGTATGTATAGAGTGCGGCCAGTGAAGTCCTATTACCAAACAAGTGATGATTCCAGCATTTGGTAACTTAAATTCAATGAAATCATTAAGATTTGTATCTAGCTCTTAATGAAAGTCACCTATCTGGTGTCAGGTCTAAAGACATGTAGCATAATCTAGTGACACTTCCCAAATGACGCAGAGCTAAATGATGCTTTAAGCCTGAGGATCACAGTGAAATATAATCTCATAAATGTGTGTTTTTGAAAATGTTCTTCAGGGGTCATATTACTGTCTTAATCTGCCAGACCAACTGGAAGGAGGGCGTCTGCGCTGGGATAAAACAAACGGCTTTCCTCCTTCTGATGTGTTTGGATGTAAACGGGTATCAGGGATGAGAAGGGGGGGTTTCTGTATCATAGTGCTTGCAAGTGGCTCTGTTTAATGAGTTAAAGACAATCTCTTTACGGCATAAATAGTCCACACACACACACACACACACACACACACACACACACACACACACACACACACACACACACACACACACACACACACACACACACACACACACACACACACATACACACACACACTGGTCCTGTACTCTAGAGGCCTAAAACATTCATCTTAGCTTCTGTTTGTGCATGTGTGTGTATGAAAGAGTGAGTGTGTGTCCACATGAGAGGCTTCTGTCTGGATTTGAAGGGGTTCCCAGTCTAGTCTAATGTGTGTGAATATTGGACATGATTGATCTATTGTTTATTGAGAAACAAAAGGCTGAATGTCTCGGTATTCTGACTAAGGACATTAACATTTTGTTGTGTTTATTTGTCTGTACAATACATTACAGGCTTTTTTTTCCACAATGCAGAATGACAACATAGTGAGCTTGTGTGTTTGCGTTGTGTACGATAACGCATGGCATAAGGATGGCGTTGTGACAGCATGGAGGGGTGGGGGGATGTATTTAATGAGTCATCGCAGATGTGAGCTCTGTTCTCCTCACTCCAGGGCAAGTGTGTTAGGCTGTTGAGGTCATCCATCATCTGCGTGTGTGTGGGTGGGTTTATGTATCCACGAGGACTGGTGGGCTTCACTGCCAGGCAAATATATTAGAGAGTCATGTTCATTACAAAGACAAATATGCTTATGGAATTACCATGGTAATGACTTTGCTCGCTTTTGTGGAAATGCTGCTCTGTTTTTGTTGGATTTCTAAGAGGAAACTGATACAAATATACAGATACAAAAGATTTCATAGGTAGGGATAGATAATATCTAATGCTATACTGGCCAATTGCATCCTTTTTTAAAGTTATGAACATAAATATAATAAAGCTGATATTGGAAGCAGATAATATTAGGAATATTTCACCCAAATCAAAAACAGTAAACACTTTTTCTATGCCAGTTTATCGTTTTTACATTATGTTCTGATGCCAATCGAATAAAGCAGGAAGCGTAAAAACCTACTGTTCATATACACTGAAAAAAAAATGGTGTAGAAATAATTTTCACTTAGAACTTGCTAGAAAGCTTCACAATTAATTACAAAGAAATAACAAGCAACACATTGAACCACACATGAAATTTTGAAGAATAAGGACTATGCCACTATTTTGTTGTTTTATTTTAAACATTTTTTACAGTGTATGTGTATATGTATATATATATTTTTTCTTTTTTCATGTTTATCTTTTTTATAATTTTTCTGTTTTTAATCATAAAAATGGCATACTATGTCTGTGCATTCCTAATTTTGATATTCATTCATTCCCTGTTGCAGGACCTCATCTGGCTTTAGAGTTAATTTATTTAAGGGTTCATTACCCCCTAAATTCTCCTGTTGAGTGCACAGAAAACATTGTATAGTCATTTGCATGTCTTTGATGGCAAGTCTAATGTTGTTGTGGGGGTTCTTGTGATTAAGTCATAGACTGTGCATGTTAACATCATGTCTGTCATCTTCAGAGAAGGTCATATGACTAAACGGCATGACAAACACTTGACCGTGTCATTCTTTTGACACTCGCACATCCACATCTGACAGCAGGCCTAATGCAGTGTACTTCCTCATACAAGAGGCCACAGAAACCTCAGCGGTAGAAGTGGATGACCTGCGGTGAGATAAGCAGGGAGAAGCCACTAACCAGGAGACTTACTAGAATAGATCAGTGTATAAATGTGGAGAGAATGAGTGTGTTTTTATGCTAGTTCCGTGACCAGCAGATGACTGCAGTGGTTCACTCGATGTGTGATTTCCACTTCTCTGCAGCATGGTTTCACTCTCATTTCCATGGTGACAATGAGGACCTCTACTGACGCAGAGCTAAATTTATACCAGCGGTGCTTTTTTACGGCCTGCAGTTTTGAGCTTGCAGACATGGCTGAGGGAAATCACACACATTGCTCAAAATTCAACAGGATCATATAGGATGAAGCTAAAG
Organism: Onychostoma macrolepis; assembly: GCF_012432095.1. Lineage (NCBI taxonomy): Eukaryota > Metazoa > Chordata > Actinopteri > Cypriniformes > Cyprinidae > Onychostoma > Onychostoma macrolepis. The sequence continues at coordinate 43,172,191 of NC_081157.1, read as the reverse complement.
TGCATTTCACCCTGCCTAACTTCAGCACGTTTGTCTGTGTGAAGTCACAGGGGGGCGGAAATACCCATTCTGTGGTTTTGCAGTGCACAGTCATCACATATGATGCGTGGAAGAAGAGTTCATCGAGCAGTCGAGTCCCTCTTTTACTGATCAGAGACCATTTCCACTACAATTGACCTTTAAAAGAATAGTTGACCAAAAAAATTTAAATTGCTGAAAATGTACTCAACCTCTGGCCTGGCAAGATGTAGATGAGATTAGACAAATTTGGCATTATGTCACCATTGGATCCTCTGCAGTGAATGGGTGCCGTCATACTGAGAGTTAAACAGCTGATAAAAACATCACAATAATCCACATGATTCTAGTCATCACTTAACATCTTGTGAAGCGAAAAGCTGCTTGTTTGTAAGAAATGATTTATTTTAGCATTTTAACTTTATATTTTCACTTCTGGTTAAAATACCAGTCCGTAATCCATTATAATACTCCCTCCAATAATAATAAAAAAAATATCAAAAACTCTCATATCAAAATCCAGTGACATATTTCACATATATCAGTAGTTTTGGACCATTTTTGCTTGTAAATGGTGCTTGATCTGTGCATATTTCCTGATTCAGATAAGACAACTTTTCACTGGAGAAAGCAATATTATGGATGGAGGACTCATATTTTAGCCACACTGTAAAAAGTGATAAGTTGACTTAACTTAAAAAAACTGAGGAAAACCGTTGGTTTAAAATTATTAAGTAAATAATAATAATAATAATAAACAAGTTTATATTAGGTTTATTAGGAATATTAGGGTTTTTTTGGAATTGTGGTCACCTTTTATTAATTTCTTTGGACTGGAGAAGTGATCATTATACGTGTGAAAATGACTTTGGGTAGTTAGAAATAACTGTTGAAGGCAGGATTTTATATCCTATAAATCTATGTAATTTCTGAATTATTATGTGAATTGTGAAATTGGCATCGCGTGTCTTATGTGTCTGTATGTTATTGTATGTTTATATATATATATATATATATATATATATATATATTGTGCAGTGATGTTAAATGTATCTGAATTAAAACAAACAAACAAAAAAAACAAGTTAAGTGAATTGTCAAGTTCACTTAACTTTTTTGTTTAATTATCATTTACTTAATAATTTTAAGGCAACGGGTTTCCTCAATTTTTTTAAGTTAAGCCAATTTATCACTTTTTACAGCCAGAAGCAATGGTTTGATGTTCAAATTGTCTTATTAATGGATTTAGGTTTTTTTTACAAATATTGAGCTTTTCACTTCACAAGGCATTAATTGATGGACTGGAGTCGTGTGGATTACTTGTGGATTATTGTGATGTTTTTATCATCTGTTTGGACTCTCATTCTGACGGCACCCATTCACTGCAGATCCATTGGTGAGCAAGTAATGTGATGCTACATTTCTCAAAATCTGTTCCGATGAAGAAAAAACTCATCTTTGGATGGCCTGATTTTCAGCAAAATTTCATACTATCCTGAGATTATTGCTGTACAAGATACACTGTAAAAAGTGATAAATTGACTTAACTTAAAAAAAATTGAGGAAACCCGTTGCCTTAAAAATTTTTAACTTTTTTTTTTTTTTTTAATTATTATGTACTTAATCATTTTAAGGCAACGGGTTTCCTAAATTTTTTTTACATTAAGTCAACTTTCACTTTTTACAGTGTAGCTAACATAAGATTTAGTTTTACACAATATTTTATTTGTTTTGTGAGGTTTATTACAAAAAGTCAGGCCATACTGGTAATGCTGTACAACAATAGTTTCTTTATGTGTTTTATAAACCACATATACCTTATTAATTTTTCAAAATAGCAGATTAACCACATTTGAATTTGCTGTTAAGCAAATGAACCACATTTGGTTTCTATTCCCATTTGTTAAAATGATCCTGTATTCAATTAAGTGCCCAGCATATAGTGCAGTCACCGGATCCCATATTTACCCCTCATAGGTGTCTTGGGATACTGTTTCCTGACAGACGTTTGAACAAGACACCATGTATGGCCTGCTAAATGTAACTTAATACTGATAATGAAGTTGCTTACCCTGTTGGCTCACAACTATAACCCACTCGTACCTTGACCAGGCCTGAGTGCTGATGGTGTCTGTGCTTGTCTCCTAATAAGTGCCTTTGATTAAAGACTCTTAAATGCAGTGTGTGTTCTCATGAAATGGTTGTGGAGGAGATAACTCCTTTTTGTGCTTTCCAGCTGGGCAATTTGAAACCATACAGCTGGCCAACTGTAGACCTAAATGAGAACAAGACACATGCCAACTGTAATTGATACAGCGCAGACCTTTAGTCTCAGGTTCTTCCTTAATGAATTTTCATGCTTTTTTCATGCTCTTTATGTTTTATAATGTCTATGTAAAATGTTTCTTTTTAAAATTCTATTTAGCACTTTTTTATTTACACAGTATTTCCACTGTTATATAGAACTAATGTCAATGCACAAAAAGTTCTTTGTCATTCCTTACAAAAATGTATACACTTTTAAAAATAAATGTTCCCAAAGGATGTTTTTGCATGGGTTTTGACCAGAACCATTTTGGATTCCCAAAGAACCTTTCAGTGAATAGTTCTGAAAATAACTTTTTTTTTTCTTAGTGTGAAGACCAATTTAATAATCGGAGTACCTTTTCCACTATAAAGATTTTTTTTGTGCAATGGAAAGCTTCCGTGGGTGTTAAAGTGTCTTCATGGAACCACATGCCAATAAAATAACCACATTAGAAATAGGCTACAATAACAGTTTAAGTTTTCATTAGCTTACAACCTAAAGTAGGTTCAGCAGGTAGGCTACAGTAGACTAAATATTACTTTGAACTAAATATTAATTTAAACAGTTTAGGGGTAATAATAGCCTTTTAACTAATTGAATCTGTCGCATATAAACATTGCGATATCTAGACACATAGCACAAATTTAACAGTGGCATTGTTACCAATAAAGTAAACAGTTGAACAATTCTTCAATATTATCGATACCACGTGTAATGTCACATTTTGTCGTGGATGATTAAAACAGATGGAAACGCGTCTTCAAATACTCAGTCTTTGAGGGTTGATCGGTGTTAGTAGGCTATATGAGCTTGTGACTGCAATTGCTGCGATTCAAAGCAATTGAGCTATATCTCCTGACACCACCAATAACACACGCACTCAGCTGCAGAGAAGGCGGGTGGAGAGAGAGAGAGAGAGAGAGAGAGAGGTGTGTGTAGTCTGTACTGTAGATGTGAGAGCGACGGAGCGCAGTATTTGTGCGGACTCGAGGCGCAGAGACACTCGGTACCGTGAGAGAAAACCAAATACGGATTCCACTGAACCGGACAGGGACCTCCAGACGCGAAATCCTCATCAGCATCGAGTCGCGTTTCCTTCAGACCTGCTGCGGTAGAGGCGATTCATTTATATGGTCCAGCATCTTGGCATAGACTGATTTATATGCATATGCATTTTTAAGATATATGCCTATACCTGCTGCTGTTTTCATCTTTTGTGCGTGATTATTCGTCTAATTAACTCATCGATCAAGGCTTCGTTGACAGTGGCAATGGTAGTAGTACACACATAGCCTTCTTCTCGTGCTGAAGGACTGCAGTGGAGGACGGGTTTCCCTGGGATACGTTTGGTTTTTTCTTTTTTTTCTTAGCGGTGTAGTAAGGACTCGATCAGCATCCACTTGTGTAACGGGAACACTGAACATGGCCGTGTTTTATTCTTGACACCTTAACACAAACGGAGAAGAATTTCAGGCGTTTTCCAAACCGCGCTGGGATCCAGCATTATCCGGCTATGATGTAGACGCTCACGTCCATACGGTCATCATCAGTGTTCATTATTGAGTATTAATTAGGATCAACCCAGGGCCTTCTTGCGATTTCTGTCATCAAAATGCCGGCTGGAATGAAGCCTCTTGAAAAATTCTTGAAGAAACAGACCAATGCGCTCACTCGGGCGGGTGGTTTTGGGGAGAAGGCCACCGGCACCGGGGCATCCAGGCGGCGGGCCAGCCTGTCCCGTGTGGTGCCGTTCTTCAGGGAGACGTCTCCCGAGAGCGGCCCGGCGAGGGAGGTGTTCAGCCCGGAGACCGAAGAAGCCCCGTGCTGGCCCTCCGCCACTGCGGACATCAGGAGTCCGTCGCTGTCCAGCGACGAGCAAAGCTCCGAGGCGAGTCTGGACACGAACTGGACCCCGCTGCCCGCGGACACCGCGGAGAACCTGGCGCTGGCGCTGCTGGACAGCGTGGCGGGAAAGCGGTACACCACCTGCACAGGTGAGACGAGTCCACACTGATCATGCTCCACTCACAAATCTTCTCTAGCGGGTCGTTTGCTGGAGAACATCGTAACATCGTTTCTTTGCGTTGCTATGGCGCACTGTGGTGGGTTTCAATAATAATCGTTTACGCAAGGCCTGGCTGTCGCGATTATCGGCTGATCGCTATTTTTTTTCTTCGCTATTATTGTGCGCTTTAAATTCACTTTCTCTTTATCTTTACTTAGTTCGAGGATTGCACGAATGTGACGAATTTATCTTAGACATAAATTAATCTACTGCATAATATTTCAATTAAGTTGGATTAACGCGAAAGAAAAATGTTTCAAACATTTGTATACGTTTTAATATTCTAGCTACATATTTGTTTACGAAGCCTCAAAGGAAACACACATTATATGATTCCAGCAAGTTTAATGTGAATAAGTAGCCTAACTTTTTCATAAGATGTGCTTGTATGTTTACAAAGAAAGTGACATGAACAAATACATCGTGAATCGCTATTATTTTTTATGGAAATTTGCTGGATAAAATGTCGCAATCAATGCTATTGAGTTACTCCGTAACGTTTGTAGCCTACAAGATTAAATTGGCCGTTTTGTCACGTCTTGTAATTTTTTGTCTTTTTGTGTCATGTCACAAAATGTTTTTAAGGTGTTAAAAACAAAAACTAAAAAAAATAACAACTAAAAGTTAAAAACCATTTAACTTAATAAAATAAACATTAAAGGGAACAAAACATTTTACTTAGGGAATGTGGTGCTTTGGAGTAAATTATTATATTCAACAAGGAAAAAAATGCAAAACATTAATTATATTTAAATTTACTTGATTAAAGTGTGAAAGTGGGTATGTCGAACCAGACTATAAAGTTGGAATAAATATAATCAAACTGGCTTCCTTAAATCTTCTCGCCTCACAGCTGCATTTTCGGGGAAACTTGTTTCTGTGTAAACAGAATCACACTTGACAACTAGTTGTCTGTTATGTAATATAATGCGGTAGCACTTCTGTTATTTACTTTAGTCACTATCCCTATGGATACAGATGTTATTACAAAAAATTAGTTCATACAGACAGTAGCTATTTGAGCCATAAGAACAACACAGTTTGAGTTTCACACCATTGAGGAAAATAAATCTTCTTGTAGCCATGATTATATGATCTATAAATGCATTTCATAGCCTCTTTATTTCACAGAAATGTGGCTCGACAGTGGGCCACTGCATTCTAGACAGGCAGTCAAGTCCAGTCGTAAACCTTGAGTTTCATTGAGCACTGACAACATTTAAAAGGTCACATCAAAAGGTCACAAATAGTGATGTAATAAAACAAAGTGCTTTCACATTTGTCAATAACAGACCCAATCACTAAATGAGGAACTGGCTGGGGAATATCTTCAAACAGGGCGGTGCTAGGGTATTTCCTTGGCAGTGGGAAATTTATGTCAAGAGAATGAAAATATTAAATGTTTCAATGGTATTTTCCTTTGTGTCTTTCCTCAAATTGGTGTTATGGATGTTTCATGAACCGACAAGCCACTGACACCCACAAACAGCACTGAGCACCTGTATGCAGAAAACACCAGGAACGAATCAATTCCTGTTCCAAGTGAGGGGATTTCTATTGTAGTGTCAGACAAAGGACGCTTTACAGGGAAATGACAAGCTGTGATGTGTTGTGATGGGAATGGGGTGTCTTTAACAAGTGCATACATGTTACCTGTTCCTGTAAGTCCCAGGACTTGTATGCTATGAGGAATGGCTCTCCCACACATTCATTGGCAGTGATGCTTTGCAGCCACAGTGCAGCAGTTCGCACTGCACATGTGCATTAGAGTGTTTTTGTGAAGTAACCATGGAAACTGGAGGGATTTCGACAGTATGCCGGTGCATAAAGAGAGAATTATGCTTGATGTGAAATCGTTGGCCAGACGGTCCATTTGCCTTGGTTCAATGCATTATTAGGATATTCGGTTACTAATAAAATGTCCCGTATTTATAGACAAGGTAAATTCATGATGATGGATAGTTTAGTTGAGTTTTTTTCTTTTCTTTTCATTTCTTTGGACTGTTCTACCTGTGTGAATAGTAGAAAGGTGAGGAAACGTTTATACGCACATCAAGCTAAATTGAGGTAGACTATGTGTAATAAAGCAAAAGCTAAAAACCCAGAGGCATTTGAAGGACATGCAGAATTTGAAGTCTTTAGTTGGAATTTTGCATCAAAACTGAATTTCCTTCATTTGTAAATGTGGCTTGAAATATTACACTAATGATTCAGAATCAAAAACGCATTCTGTGTGAGCCCTTGATAACCTATAAACTGAAGCCTCGACCTAAACTGTCATTCATTTTGGACACTTGACAGCTCATGCCTCTCTTTCTCCATTGGAGGCAATTTTAAGCAATTTATCTTGAACCTCTGCTCATCTAGAACAGATCAGAGAGATTGAAATGAGACATTTGGCCTCATTCTCAACCTGCTTTACTTTTTTATGTGAAGGGGGATGCCTTGCCTCTAGATAAAACTGACATTTTCTCTGCAGTTTGTCATTATTGAGGCCCGGGAAATTTTGAAAAAGTGCCACTAATCCTGGATTAGCCAACAATGGGCTTGCAATTTGTCTCATCTGGTGTTGTTGTCCATGGAGTGACTGTGGATTACGGACTGAGGGAAGTCCACTGATCCAGGGTCAAGAGTTAACACACTGAAATAAGACACTGCTTGCATATCAGTCCTGATGCACAGTCAATTCATCAGCGTTAAGACAAACAGCACAGCTGTTGACCGAATGAGACAGATGCACTTTGTAGATGCTTCTACATTTTGCATCCCATCTTTGCAAGTTAAAATGACTTTGAAATAACCTATACATAAAAATAATGGTTCCAAATGCCATAGAAGAACCATTTTGGATTCCCCAAAGAACCTTTCAGTGATTACCAATGTAAGAAGAACATTTTTCCAGTATATAAAGAGCCATTTGTGCAATAGACAGATTCCATGGATGTCAAAGGTTCTTCCTGTAAACATCAATGCCAATTAAGAAACTGTATTTATTTTTTATATACCTGTATGTCTTGGGTTTTATATGTGGAATACAGGATTCTCAGGAACCTAATTTAGTGCTCTTCCAAGACAACACACCTACAAAACAGCTTTATCTCTGGAATGTGCACGGACACCTCATGAGTGTGTGTAATGACTGCAGTGTGTAATGGAGTGATTCAGTAGGGCTCATTGAACCGAGATTAGCAAGTTGATCATTACATAACTTTGTTTACCTTTAGCCCTTCCAGTTGTGAGCCAGAGGCAACAGTAGTTCTGTTGGCTGGCGTGTCAGAACAAAGTTCCAGTGGGCAGGGCAAGAGCAGTGTAATGACTATGTGATTCGTTAGTAGTGGTAGTTGCCAGTTTTTGGGAAATTTTCTTCCACTTTCACATGCAGAGAGGAGTGGCTTGTACCGTCATGCATTAATGTTTTTGCTGTCAACAAAAATGTCCTGTTGTGATAATGGTTTTGTTTATTAAAAGGTTTGGAATGTTTAGCATGTTAACTCAGGTTGCCCCTCCCGGTAGATGATGTAACTATACCATTTGGCTGCAATGTACTGTCTTAAAAACAAAGGCTCCAAAAGGGTGTTTTTGCAGTGATGCTATAGAACCATTTTTGGTTCTCAAAAGAATCTTTCAGTGAACAGTTCCTAAATGAACCATTTTGAAGCAGATTTAAAAAAATCTAAAGAACCTTTTTCGACTATAAAGAAGCTTTCTGCATTTGAAAGGTTTCATGGAAGTTCAAGGTTCATAGAACTGATGATGCCAATAAAGAATCTTTATTTTTAAGAGTGTACATCACATTGTCTTATTAACTAGTCAGTTGATTAACTGATTTAAGTTACACAGTTAAGCTGTAAGAGTCTGAGATGCATTAAAAAGAACCAGTTCATTAGAGTCATACATTTGATAATCAGACTGCACAGTTTGCGCTGTGTGTTTTTGATTTACTAAAAATAATCGACTCAAATGAATCACTCGTTCAGGACAACTTGCATATCAGTCGCGATGCATAGTCAATTCATCAGCCTTAAAGGATTAGTTCACTTTCAAATTAAAATTTCTCGATAATTTACTCACCCCTATGTCATCCAAGATGTTTACAACTTGGATGACTCTGACAACTTGCATATCTGTCCTGATGCACAGCACACCTTTCATTGCATTGTTTGATTTACTGTAATTGACACTGATTGCGTTGTCTGTTTTGTGCTGTGATTTCACTCAAGTAGCATCGTTGTGGCGTCACTGTATATCCACACAGGCGGAATAATGTATGTGTGAAAACCACGAACGAAGCCAAATGTCATTCTGTATTTTTTAAATAATGAATGAAAATTCGTTCTCGGTTCCAGTCATACTCTTAAAAGCCTTTCACATTTCAAAATAGTTGGTAGTGAAGGTTTGGTTCCGTGTGCGTTCTTGTGGTGTCAATCAGCATTTTCATGACGTCATTTTCCTGTGGTTGCACAGTGATGGCATTTGCAGCTCAGAAGATTGGCTCAAAAAGTTCTGTAGTCATATGCACAAAGATGTCTTCGGGTATTATTATATCTGATTTGCTTTTTCATCAAAAGCAAATGAAGGCATATGAAGATGTAGGTAGTCTCTGGACTGAGGCCTGGTTGTATAAGGACCACCCCACTCTCCACGTGCTACTTTCCTGTGGGCCGAAACTATCCTGAGGGTGTTTTAAAGAATCTTCAGCAAGAGAGCAAGAGTGAAGAAAGAAAGAAATGCATGGAGGGAGAGAGAGAAAAGTGCAATCGGAGAGAGTGTATTTGTGTAGGAGGAATGCTGGCATTTTTCTTTCTTTTGAAAAGAGTGAGGGATTAGAGTGGAATGGCTGCCCACTCACTGGCCTCCCTTTGCAAGGTTTTACATAACATCATGAGGAAAAGTGAGATATCTCTCTTTCGTTCTGCGTCTATCACCCTCTCGCCCCTCTCCTTCTTGATCCTTAATGGTTAGCCCACTCATTTTGTGCTTATCCACGCACCTGGGCAGCGCTCTGTTGAAGAGCAGCTACGGTGTCCACCTCGACTTTGTGCTTTTTGAATATGTTTATTTTGATGTATGTTAATGCTGCAGAACTGATGTATTTGTGGAGGGGGTGGTAGTATACAGTAGGGTATTTTCAAGTGCTTGTTATATTGTGTGATATATGTGACTCGTTTGCACTGTTCCTGCATAGGCAACTTGGGTAACTTTTGCCACAACTCAACGTTCACTAAGCAACTAGAGCTCACAGTAGATTCCAATACAGTTTGGCATTATCTTCTCTAAAAAGAAAAATATTTTTTTATGCGTTTGATAGAAGCTTTTATATAAAATGACTTTTGTTGCATTTAGTGTACACATTTGATCAGTTAATGCAAACCCATGCAAATAGAGCTTGCTGCACAACACAAGATCCAGGGGGCGTGGATGGATCCACATCTAGGGGGTGGAGATTGGTAGGTTTAGGGGTGGAGATGGGTGGGTTTAGGGATCAGGGGGTAGAGACGGGTAGGTTTAAGTATATGTAAGGTGGGAGGAGTTGGATCTAGATCCAACAACGCCCCCTGGATCTCGTGTTCTGCAGCGAATAATGGAATATTCAGTATTATTTCACAAACATTACAAAAACGTTACATGTCAAAATACTCTGAACATGGCAAAATACATGTCAAAAAGTTCTAAAACATTAGACATCCAACTAAAACATTTCAGAAAAAAAAAACATTCCATGAATGATGTATATGTGCTAACATTTTGAAGTCCAGATCACTTTGAATGAACATTCTGATAACATTACTGGAAGAATGTTTGCTCATAACTTTGAGAGAACCTTGCAAGAACATTAGCACATTAGTTCTGAGAATGTCCCCAAATGTTGGAGAAAATAGTTCATTTTAATTTGTATTGAACCTTTTAATCAATATTTTACAGTGCTGCACAAAATATATTTAGAATCCACCATCTTGGACTTACTTTTTCTCTGAGCTCGGCACAGTGCATTTTGGGATTGCCTTTGGATGCATGTAGTGCTGCCTTAGAATTTAGTGGAGAAACTTTTTTTTTTTTTCCAAATAAATGTTTTTGGATGCTATTTTCTCCATGTTATGAAATGGATATTTGTGTGAGCATACTGGGTCCTCCTAGTCCTCTTAGCAGAAATGCTCCTGTGTGAAGGAGCCTCTCTCAGTCTCAGCACCTGTTCACATGGCAACTGGCACCTTCAAAGGGGGTGGATGTGTAGGAAGATGAGGTAAATGGAAGGAGGGAACAGAGGGAGAAGTGGAAAGCAAGTGTTAGAATTATGCAGTTTTAGGGCACGTTATGAATTGAATTGGAAACATGTTGAGCGCAGGCTAAATTGCTCTTCGACGCCCCTAGTAAATTGTGTTAACCAACTCTTAAAGGGGTCATATAATGGTACATGCACTTTTACAAGTTGATTGTACTGAAATGTGTGTTAGCAGTGCCTGTACACAACCATCATAAAATGATAAAAATCCATCCAGTGTTTTTTTTTTAATCTCCTTATTTGTTTTACCCTGTCTCAAATCAAGCCGTTCGACCGTGTGACGCCACACGGTCGGACGCCCCTCCCACGATGGTTGATTGACAGCAGTGTTTCAACACAGACCCACCCTTGCTCGTGAGCGAGCTGTCAATCATAGTCCGCGCGTCATTGTTGATATACGCTGGAGCTGTCTATGAGCAGAATGGCGTCTAAGCGATTGTGGTGTTCTGTTCTCGGGTGCAATAATGAACACAGCAGTCATTTTGATGTTCCTAAGTCCGAACCGCTGAAGACACATGGCTGAGTTTTGCTTTTGAAGGGAATATTCCCCATGAGCAACGTCAATGTTTTCATGTTTGCGCGAATCATTTTTCACCAGACTGCTTTATAAATGAAGGTCAGTATAAAGCTGGTTTTGCTAAGAAGCTGCTCCTGAAAAAAGAATCGGTACCAACTATTCGTGTTCCTGCTGAACCTCCAGAAGAAGTGAGTGTAACGTTTAATTAACCTTTATATTAATCTTTATATTAATCTTTGCAAATCGCTAGCACGCTTCACGATGTATGTAGATAACGTTACGCATCACTGACAAGCCTACATTTACCGAATTTATTTTTCATGACCATTAGCTGTAACATCAATCTGTCAATGAACTAACGTATCAGTAAACACATAGCGTTCGTATCTCACTACTCTACCCGACAGTACACACAAAAATAGATAAAAGTGACATTACGTTAACCAACCATTCAGAAACGTCCCGTTCGAGCCTTAATTGTCGAACTTCTTGGGCCGTCATCCTGTTCCGGTCCGACTCGGTTCGAATTGATACGGTTGCACAGTATCCTCAGAGACTCCCGCTGCCATTCTTCAAAATATACCCTCAACTGTTGTCAAGGCAACACTCCACGTGTGTTGTGTCAAAAACGCCCCACAGAACAGAGGGGCGGGGCGAGCAAAGCTCACTAGCATTTAAAAACACACGCACTAAAACGGTGTGCTGAAAACAGAGCTGTTTTTGAGCAGGTAAAATGAGTGTTTTCTTACAATACTAATGAGAATTTTTAATTAAAGTATATTACAAACTTTCAATTTAGACCCTAAAGAATCATATTAGCTTGTACAAAAATGTCATTATATGACCCCTTTAAAGATTTTTTTAAATGTTTTAAAACGTTTTTGTTATATATTTGTGTTTATGTATATATGCACTACTGTTTAAAAGTTTGCTGTTGGTAAGATCTGCTTTGAAAAAAGTCTCCTATGGTCATCAAGGTTACATTTATTTGATCAAAAATACAGTAAAAGTAGTAATATTGTGAATTTTTTTGTACAATTTAAAAGTACAAAAGTCTTCAGTGTCACGTGATCCTTTAGAAATCTAATATGCTGATTTGTTGCTCAAGAAACACTTATTATTATTATTATTATTAATGTTGAAAACAGCTGTGCTGCTTAATATTTTTGTGGAAACTGTGATGTTTTTTCAGGATGAATTGAAGAATTTTTGATGAATACAAAGTTAAAAAAGTGAAAGTGAAGCGACGTGTGGCCAAGTATGGTGTCCCATACTCGGGATGTATGCTCTGCATTTAACCCATCTAAGAGTGTGCGCACACACACACACACACACACACCGGAGCAGTGGGCAGCCAATGCTGCGGCGCCCGGGGAGCAGTTGGGGGTTTGGTGCTTTGCTCAAGGGTCTCACCTCAGTCGTGGTATTGAAGGTGGAGAGAGCGCTGGTTCACTCCCCCCACCTACAATCCCTGTCGGACCTGAGACTCGAACCCACAACCTTCGAGTTACAAGTCCCAAAAAACAGTATTTGTTTTTGCCTTTACTGTCACACTTGATTCATTTAATGTATCCGTCGATATATATGTGAGTGTGTGTGTGTGTGTGTTAATGTTCAATCCGAACCTAAGGAAAGTGCACAAGCAGTCCACTGTTGCTATGGTCACCTCATCAGATGAACGCTATTTCGGGTTGCGAGTGTCTATTTACCGCAAGGTGAAAATTCGTACTTATATCAACTTGCGATCTTACTTTTGTGGTTACTGACTTTTGAAAACTCTGGTGACATACATATATTCAAAACAAATAATCTTTTTGTTTTGACCTTTTGGTGGGTCATGTCTTGTTTCAAGCATCATACTCCCTTTGCAAACCCCCATAATTCATGCCTTGATTTTACTGCAGAATATCACACTCTGGCTACATAGACATAATTTTTGAAAGCGATTATAAGGCGCCACTTCTGATCTCTCTCTCTCCGCTCTTTTCATTCTGCATTACAAAAACAGCATTGCAGTCAGTGCAAGTCAGAGGCTGAATCAAACCATAGCAAATGCGCCACGTGACGCCCCTTTGAAGTGACAGCAGAGGTTGCTCTTTTTCACCACGCAGTTTGCACACTCAAACACACCACGTGCACACGCACACACAGATGGCCTCGAGCTCCCGGATCAGTGGCTTGACCGACAGCCCTAATAACAGCCTGAAAACAGCCTCCTGCTTGCTAGAGAGAAGGATGTGATTAGCACATAGTGATCACTCCCACCAAGAAGCAGTCGCACATGGAAAGCCTCCTTCCGAAGCAGCTTACCAAAGAAGATACAGACCCTTCGAGCAGCTTCTCATGCTTTTAGATCACAGACATAAACAGTAATGCATAAAGCGACGAGCGTAGGGAGGAGTGATATCAATCACGGCACACTATAATGGCGATGGAGTTAATTCGTTTAGTTCTTTCACTCTAGTTTTCTTCACTCCGTTTAGAAACAGAGCCATAGAGGAGCTTTTAGCTTTGATGATCATCTTAATCAAACAAGATGCTATTTTCAAGTATTGGGGCCATTCTTGCTGTGACGATAGGCTGGGTGTCTGATCTCTCTTCGCCTGTGGGAAAAAGAGCCATGGGAGGCAGCAAGTGACACATTTTTCATAAGAAAGTTTACAAACACAGGCTGGCTTGAGGATATTTACTATGTATATGGCCTTGAGGTGTGTGATAACCTTTTAAAAATAACAGGATTTGACATTATACCCAATTCTCTTTCTTAGTAAATGGTTTTATTGTTTATGATTCATCAGGGAACATTATAGGATATTTTTATTATCTTTATTGTTGTCACTGAAAATACAACTTTCTGCAGCACAAAAATGACTTTTCTGTTGATGTAACCAAGACCATGCATGGACAGGGAAAACTAATATTAAGCAATAATATATATATGGCTGCATTTATTTGCGTAAAAACAGTAATTTTGACAGTAATATTGTGAAATATTATTAAAATTTTAAAAAGTTGTTTTCTGTTTGAATATATTTTAAAATATAATTTATTCCTGTGATGCAAAGCTGAATTTTCAGTATCATTACTCCAGTCTTCAGCGTCACATGATCCTTCAGAAATCATTCTAATATGCTGATTTGTTGCTCAAGAAATATTTCTTGTTATCAATATTGAAAACTGTTGTTCAGGATTGTTTTATGAATATAAAAGTCAAAAGCTCAACATTTATTTGAAATAGTAAACATTTGAAACACAAAAAAAAAGTATTAATTTCTCTAAAAAAAAAAAAAAAAATATTACTGACCCTAAACTTTTGAATGGTATACATACATTAGAGTCTGAATAAATGTTCATACCATCTTTACACATTCACACATTTGAGTTCAATAAATGCTGCAAGAAAATTTGCAAAATGCCTCGAGTAATAGCAGCATCAACCCTCTGCCTCCAGTATTATCACATAATTTGAGAGCTCGGTTGTGCACATGGCATAGGCCAACAAAAGGGTGCAAAATGAATCCATTACCTCTGCTGTGGGTTTGGATTTGTTTGCATGGGTGTTCACTGATATTCTTGTTGAGATCTGTTGTGTCGTGCTTTCATGTGGGCACATCTTGGACTGATGTTGTTGAGCTATTAGAACTACACCTCTCTCATTTTCATCTTATGTAATACCAGTCGCAGAGGTTTCAAATAATTTCTCCCGTCTGACCAGAGAACAGACTTTAAAAATGCTTTTTGTGAGTCCTGATCTAGGAACAATCTCTCCTGGGGCCAGTTTGAACTGGGTTAGACCTAAAAAAGTGGCATGCTTCTAAATTCAGCAAGCTCTGCTTTAGTTTACAGGCCGTAAGGTGTTTTTTTGTGCTAGGCTGGTGGCTTGACATGGACTCTTTCTTGCTTTTGTCTCGCTTTTGCGCATGTATTTTCACTTGCACCTGCTTTCTTCTTTCCAAACTGTATGGGAAGTTTTCACCACGAGCATTCATTTCAAAGGATTGTTTCAGGAATAGCAGCGGTCCTCCAGTGGCGTTTGTGTATTTACTTATAGTTGGCGGCCCGCCAGAGGAGATTTGCATGTGAATGATGGTGTTTTGTGTTACGAGCCAAAGAAAAGATGGGAGTTGAAGGGTGAAATGCCTCCCAGAACGGACGGATTTTGTGCAGGGGGGTCGAGATAAAACAGATACGAAGAACAAGCACATACAGCCTCAGAGAATGAGCAGAGACCTTCAAAACACACACGAATGCACACACACGGTGCGTCATGCCAAAAGGCACCAACGTGAGCGAGGGAGAGATGAAGAAAAGACGGTGTGAGGAAGAGAAAGGAAAGCATGCGTGGGTAGTGGGGGGTTTAGATGTGATAAGGCCTCCATGGTAACGGAATGTCTATCATGGTTTATGTAACGCCACCCCGGTCCTCTCCATTACGCTCTCCTGAAATCCCAATCTCACATCTCCAGCTGATTACTATCTACATTGACCACATCCGTGCAGCTGGGACGCTCAGCCCCGTATATTGAGCGTGAACCCCCGTGACCCCTAACCTGGAGGTGTCCCAGTGTCTAAAAAACATTTATATATGACAACGAAATATTTTCTTTTAGCAGACCTGAAGGAGTTCTTTATGTTTCATTTAAGTATGTGTTGATAGTGGTTGGCCAATTATAATTAATCTTTAGCTCTTTTTATAAGGTTTACAAAGTCTAAATGCATTAATATGATTAAGTTCAAGTTAGCTTTATTGTCAATCCGCTATATGCGTAAATGGAGACTGGTGTTAAAGGAATTGTCTACATGCATAGTCAGTCTGTAGTGAAATATATAATATGTGACTCTGGACCACAAAACCAGTCTTAAGTGTAAATTTTTTGAAATAAGATAATAAATAAGCTTTCCATTGATGTATGGTTTGTTAGAATCGGACAATATTTGGCTGAGATACAACTATTTCAAAATCAGGAATCTGAGGGTGCAAAAAAATCCAAATATTGAGAAAATCGCATTTAAAGTTGTCCAATTGAAGTTCTTAGCAATGCATATTACTAATAAAAAATGAAGTTTTGATATATTTACGGTAAGAAATTTACAAAATATCTTCATGGAACATAATCTTAACTTAATATCCTTATGATTTTTGGCATAAAAGAAAAATGGATAATTTTGACCCATACAATGTATTTTTGGCTATTGCTACAAATATACCCAGCGACTTAAGACTGGTTTTGTGGTCCAGGGTCACATATAATATCTAAAAACAAAAAGTATGTAATAATTTCCATTTTTATTTGTTTTGATTTGCCCTAAAATATGGAAGACCCATGTAATGTACGATTTCATAGAGAAATCTCAGACTTCTGACCACAAACTTTGCTATCTTGGCAATTCTGAGCACAGTTTGAGAAATGATTGGGAATAAAAACTTATTAGAAACTCTAGAGAGGCACTTGTGAGATTGCTGGGATTTAATTAAAGGGATAGTTCACTCGAAAATGATAATTCTGTCATCTTTTACTTCTCATGTGGATCCAAACCTTTATGACTTTTTTTTATTCTGTGAAACATAAAAGAATATATATTTTTTTAAATGTCTTAGCGTTTTTTGTCCATACAATGAAAGTCAAAGGGATCCATCCAAAATGTTGTTTGAAGCTACAAGAGGCGTAGCAATAGGACAAGCAAATTGTGTAAATAGCATCTAATTTTATTGTATTGCATCTTCTATTATAAAGATATTTTTTAAATTAAAAAAAATATAAATTTATGTTCTGTTAGATGTGTTTTGACTACGTTTTGTATATTGTATAATTTTGTCTCTAGGAATTTTTTTTTTTTAGAAGGGCCTCATTGATTCATTTTGCCTTGGGCCCCCTGCACTTAATGTAGCTTCACCTCTGGTTTGGACAATGTATTTTGTGTTTTGTAGAAGATATAAAGTATACAGGTTTGAAATGGCATGAAATGTTGACAGATTTTTCATCTTTGGGTGAACTTTAAGTAAATAGTCTCCATTTGCTCTCCATGTAATCCTATTAGTATATAGGAGAAACAATTGAGATCTCAGTTGTGATTTTGAGCCTCTATGGACAGAGGAGAATAAGAGCTCTGCCCTAGTGTTAAAACTTTAAAACAAAGATTGTGAATTGAGTTTGATCCCAGTTTAGTCTCATCAAGGTCATTTTAGCTGAAACTGAAATTCTTCCAGACGGCCTTCAGCTGCACACACCCCGTTTCCTCCCATCGTCTGAAGGCAGCAGGATTATGGTGTTTTCAGTTGGCAAGAGCTTCTCTTGACCTTAAGATGAAAAGAAAGGGAGTGCTTTTCACTTGTCTGAACGATGGGTGTTCAGAACGTGTGATGGGTGTCCGTCTGAACTCTTGCATTTCGTTCTCACTGTGAGAGCATGTGCTGGTGTAGCGAATACATGTGCAGTTGCTATATTTGACAATGATTGTGTGTGTGCATGTGCTTGTGTGGGTATCTGGATGTGTGTGTGGTGTATGCATGTCGGTATCAGGGTGGGTGTTGGATTTTGCTCTATTCCCACTCTTGTCATTTAAAGAGATGCGCTTTGTGCCAATCTGGGCAGGAGATTTGCTACACTTTAAGCTCTATCATAATGTAAACTAGTGAGTTGAAAGAGGAAAATGCTTGAAAGAATGCTGGAGAATGTGGGGGCCGTCAGAGAAAGAAGGGATTAAATAAAGAAAAAAAGCATGCAAGGCGGAAAGGTGTCATATTTGCGTCTTCTGTGCCTCATCTTCATGCTGATTTATATTTCCAAGCTAAACATCAGCACTGACTAATTTACCACTAAAGGTACGTATCAAACTTTCACACAGTTAAGCCACATAGATAGTTTCTTATGACAGCCTGTTTCCACCTAAAACAGGTCACAGAGACAGAACGTAAAGTTTAACATGAGAAATAAACTCACATTTTCAGGTAAAAAGCTGCAGTTACGAGATGGTTGCAGTTGTAAGACATAAAGTTACAATTATAAGAAATAAAGTTGTAGGTCTAAGATATAGTCATGATTGTAAGATAAAGCCATAATTCTAAGAAATAAAGTTCAAGTTGTAGTTCTAAGATAAAAAGTTGCAATTAAGAGATGTAGTCACAACTGTAAAATATAAAGTTGCAATTATAAGAAATACAGTTTTAGTTCTAAGATATAAAGTCTCAGTTTAAATATATAGTCACAATTGTAAGATATAAATTTGCAATTATAAGAAATAAAGTTGCAGCTGTAAGATATAAAGTCGCAATTTAGAGAAATAGTCACAATTGGAAGATATAAAGTTGCAATTTTAAGAAATAGAGTTGTAGTTCTAAGATATAAAGTCGCAATTGAGAGATATAATCACAGTTGTAAGATATAAAGTCACAATTATAAGAAATAAAGTTGCAGTTGTAAGATATAGACACAATTCTAAGATATAAAGATGCAATTATGAAAAAATAAAGTTGCAGCTGTAAGATATAGTCAAAATTGAGAGATATAATCATGACTAAGAGATGTAAAGTTGCAAATATGAGTTGTAAGATTAAAAAGTCGCAATTATAAGAAATAAAGTTTTTGTTTTAAGATATAAAGTCGCAATTTAGAGATATAATCACAATTGTGAGAAATATAGTTGCAATTATAAGAAAGAAAGTTGCAGTTGTAAGATATAAGGTCGTAATTTAGAGAAATAGTCAAAATTGGAAGATATAAAGTTGCAATTTTAAAAAATAAAGTTGTAGTTCTAAGATATAAAGTCACAATTGAGAGATATAATCACAATTGTAAGAGATAAAGTCGCAATTATAAGAAATAAAGTTGCAGCTGTAAGATATAAAGTCAAAATTGAGAAATATAGTCACAACTGAGAGATGTAAAGTTGCAATTGAGTGTAAGTTGTAAGAATAGAAAGTTGCATTTATAAGAAATAAAGTTGCCGCTGGAGATAAAAAGCTGCAAATGAGAGATCTAAAATAACAATTATGAGAAATAAAGTTATACTTGTGCGATATAAATTTGTATTTACTAGAAATAAATGAACAGGCTTTCATAGTTCCTGCCTGTGCAAAGTGCAAAACCACATTTGCCTTTTCCTGTTTTATTGCTTTGATTTACCTTGATGTGGCAAAATTTTATTAGCATAAAACTCATCCTAAATTTGGCTCATATCTGTTGCGTCAAAGCCAAAAGTGTTGAGTAAGGACAGGTGGATGCATTAAACGCGCGTCCTGCAGTGATTCTTCACGTGATTCAGGAATTTACTTGGCTCTTTAGGGCAGTTTTGATGCTCTCAGCTAGGCATTATATGCCTGAGGGAGGCAAACAGACCCACACACTGACATAACACATGGCTCAATTACTGCTGCAGCACAAGTTATCGAGAATTATAAACTCCCACTCTAATTTAATCTCAACAGCCATGACAAATGCTAATGAAGAGAGATGGTCATTGCCCTAGAAAAGAATGCTTACATTTGACCCGAGGGCCTCCAGTCAACACACACACACGCACACACACCCCTGCTACAGTGACTAAAAGTAAAGTTGTGTGAATATATTTCACACCCTCAGCTCTGACACAACACCTCATCATTTCCTCGTCAACTTTTTATAGAACTTGTCCAGTGTGTATCTTCTGTTTGGTTACTAACATGTACCTTCAATGGTTTGTGGCTATCAGGGGTGGTAACTAACCCCGTTGACTCCTCCTCCAGTTATTCTGTTCTTGTTTTTCACACTAACTTGACTGCCTTGTCGCCGTTTCTGGCTTTGCATCCCATTTGCTTTTTTTTGTGGGTTTTACCTCGAGTCTTTTTGCCTCTGTCTCTCTGCATACGTCTGTCTGTATTTTGTCTGTGTGTCTTGCTCTCATCTTTTTTATTTCTCCTTACTCACCGCGCAGCCTCTAAAGTCAGCGTTGCCATGGCAACCGCAAAAGATCTGCAGCTGCAAAGATGTGGAAGTCTGACTCCAACGTACATATATTTTATTCAAGTATGATGTTGTGACCTCTAAAGTGGGCCGTACATGGTAAATTTGATGCAATAGGTACTATAATTGTAATAATATAATTCATATACATAAATATATAATACTAATGTTATAACAATTTTCATTAATATATATAATATATACTTTATGAAAGTAATAATATGTATATGTGCAGGAATAGCAGGAATAATAGCTATTTATTTTAATATATGTAATAATATAACTACTTATTTTAAATTCATATATATGTATATAAAGTAATACAATGCATTATATCATTCATGATTTATTTCCTTTTTATTATTTTTTCCTAACACACACACACACACACACACACACACACACACACACACACTATTTTATATAAAATACAATAATACATTGCTATTTAATATGTATGTGTATATAATTATTTTAATGATTTATTATTTTAATATACTTTAAATACTTTAATACTTTAAATTCATATATATATATATATATATATATATATATATATATATATATGTCAAGTGAAACAATTATTTATATTCTTAAAAATATATAATACAATAATAGGCAGGTGTGCATGTGACCTTATTTTCCCCACACATTATGCCTCACCTTTAACTCTCACAAGAGGTGTGACTTAACAAAAACGTGTACAAAGGTGTGAAGTATGCAGGTTTGAACATGTTACATTTCTAAAATGCACGTTAGAACACCTTGCGTCCCAATATCCCGTAATGACACGAGGACGTTAATTTCGTTAATTGCATAATTTCTCAGTAGTCACAATGAGGAACTAAGGCAAACACGTCTGCACCAATCAGTGGTCGGTTGTTGCCTGCAAATCAGTATGCAAAGCAGGGCATGATTGTGGGAATCTTTTCTGTTCAGACGAATGGATCAACTGAGGAAATTCAACTGACAGTTCATCTTAATTAAATGCATTGTCTGACTGATCCAACGACACAAATTCATTCAGTGTCCAAGCTACTGCTCTGAAATGCGAATGTATTGGATAAGCTTTGAATATTGGACCCTGTTTTGCTCTACTTCATGCATGCTTTGCTTTATTTGCATGACATGTGAAAGCTTTAGCATTTTGAACTGACATTTTCATTTCGTGCTACTGACTCTTTTCCCATTCCTCTCAGCGATCACGTTTTTAATAGTTAAGTATCAATGATTTATGTGCTCCACATTGATCTAACCCAGATACATAATCAGCGTCATGTCCTCTCATCAGCCAAAACACAGTCCTGAAATCCTCACCGTCAAGATGCGCCCCAGATCGAAAGATATTATACACATTTCTATTCCTTTTTGTGCATTTCACACAGTTTTTCAAAGCGTTGCTCATTTATTATGCTGTTTATAATGTCGTTTACACTGTTTGTTGACGTTCATGTGAGCTAGTTTGTTAGTTTTTGCTTTCAGCCGCTGTATTGTATGGGCAGATGTGTGTGTATAGTGCATTACTGCAGTCTTTGGGAGTGTCTGCGGTCCAAAGTGGGCCAGAAAGCACCGTGATTTATTCTACCCACAAACCCACTGTCCTTGAGATGAGTTAGCAGAGGTGAACGGCAGGTTCAACTTCATTTCTCCGCACATTCTCACAGAGCAAGTGTTCACAACCTGTCGAACAAGAACAGCTATAACGAAGTCTGTGTGGTTTTCCAGAGACTTTGCTTGTAACTGACTGTCCTCCTTCGTTACACAACACTTTGTTCAGACGGACATGAACATCTTGTTCAGTTGTGAATGTCACTAATAAGGTTGTGTTCTTCTCTCTGTCTCCTTGCAGAAATACTCCTGGATGACTTCATGCTGACACACCCAATCTTCTTGGCCCCAGACAAGTTCCAGCAGGTCTTGCTTCAGCAGTATCCTTTCCCCTCGCCAGAACCATAAGTGTCAAATGTACACCTCTTAACTTCTGAAAATCTCCATTGGATGACTATAACCCTGTTTTAGTGTGATTTATCTGAGTAGAACATGTACCTGGGATCATCATAGCCTTATTAACCAGTTTTAGGGCTATGGCTGGGATTTAGGGTCTTATCGATTAGCATTAACATTAAGAGTAAAGTTTAGGCTGCAATTTATGATAGGAATGTTGCTTCAGGATCAGAAGCTCACGTATTTGACATGGGCAAGTGGAGTAGATTATATAAACTATTTTTTATATTTAACTGAAGATTAAATTTTTTATTAAATATTTTAAGATTTAACATAATTTAGTTCCTTTTGAATGTATTATTTATTCTTTTTTAAAATTATTTCTGAAAACAGAAGCCTTATAGTGAGGGACATGATTATGGGAAAAAAGCTGATTGGAGGAAAAAATTTAATTGAAATACTTGCGAATTCTCGCAAAAGCTTTGCATTTTCTTGGAAGACTCTTACGTTTTCTAGCAAAATGTTTTGCGTTATGGTTTATATATAAATATATAAAAATATATGGATTTGGGAATGTGATACTTTTGCATTAAAATATCATTTCTCTGCTCATCTAATTTTTCCATCATAAAGTCCTCTTAGAGGCTGTTTACTATTGTGTGACATCATGTCCTGTTGTCTATATCCATTACAGCGTCTGAAGAAATTTTACATTATCAAAATCTAGCGTGACCACACTTTATGGTTTGTCAAACCAATGGTTACCATCTAGACACAACTCAGAACTGGTTAAATCATGTATAACTTGCTAATTGTCTTTCTGGTGAAATTTTATAATGCTTCACATAACTTTTTATCTAAAACTTCATTAGTTTTAGGTCTCGTTTATGTTTTGTTTGAAACTGAATTATCTCCCCGACAGCTATGCTAGTGTCCTACATGTTCTCCGATCAGTTTGTTTACTTCGCAAAACTTCAGAAAAAGCATTTGGCTCTGAATTATCAAGCCGAACACTTGAATGTCTTCAAAACACTTCCAAAACAAACTGAATTATCTGCCAAAAAACAGCCAACACGCACAGCCGAAGAGCCCAGCGTCTTTCTACCGCAGGGGGCTAACAGTCCCACATGCCGTTTAAAATTTGGGTCAAAATGATTTACCAATTAGCCGCAATGCTAACCTAGCTCTATCAGACTCTGCGGGCCAACAACACCCACCCCCATCCCTCGGGGTCCATCGGTTGCCTAAATTCAGATAAGAAGAGTGCAATGTGGGGAATGTTTGTTTTGTTAGCTTTAGGCGTTGTGTCAGAGTGTGTATAAGTGTGTGTGTGTGTATGTGTAGAGGACACCCCTCTCTCTCTAAGTCCCCTCTCATTCGGTGACCTACATTCCTTCTGTGAGTGCCATAGCCCCCTCTACCCAGACCATAATGGCGTCTGAGGGGCTTGTCTGCGGACTGTAAGCACAAAGGTATTCCTGGGGAGGCCCGTCTGCATGCCTCAGCGCTCCTAATGCAGCGTGTCTGCTGCACGGCGGCCCCCCGAGAGTCTGCGGCAATCAGTGACCCTCGCTAATCTTCCCTGACTGCCGTCACCACCTCGCCTTATGATCCGCTCCTCTCTTTCTCTTTCCTCTCCCTCCTCCCGGGCCATTTATCTTTCCACTTTCCACACCTTTTTTCCTGGTCTTTGACTTGACCTAATCCAGGCCTAATCAGATCTTTTTGTTGTGGCAACATGTCTGCTTCCTGCTTAGAAAAGCCCCGTCTCGTAGACTTCCCACTCGTTAGGGCTCATTTGAGGGGTTTAATAAAAGGATTTCAAAGCAGGATGATTCCTTTTCACTCAGGACTGATAGTGCTTTTAGCTCTTCACACATTGACAGTCCCGGTGGAGTCGGCCTGGCCGGACTCCAAACCGCTGCGGCGGCCGCGATCCCGGGCCCGTGCGAGTTCAACTTTCGCAGCTGCCCAGCGGCTCAGACTGCTGCTGTTTTTTTGGCACCCGAGCAGAGGTGACAGCTCTGGATATAGATTTACTAGATCTGGGATGCCATTTGCAGAAGCTCCTCTTGGGCCTTTTTTGTATGGGAATAGCTGTGTCAATTTTAGACGGGTGTCGGGGACTCTTTAATTATAGGCAGAGAGGCTCAAGGATACTCCAGTTTAAATTTAGTCTGCCTTTCAGGTTTCCTGAGTGGTAGGATTGGGGACAGGGAGTCTTTGCCGTTTTTTAGGTCATTTTACGTGCCGAAGAAGTATATGTTTTTGCTTAAATGCTTGTGTGTGACTTCACCAACGTGACTTATGTAAGCATGCGAGTACAGAAAAATACATTCGACGTGCGTTTATGTTGTAACTTGTGTGTGTGTGTGTGTGTGAGTGTGTGTGGGTGTGATGGGTGTGTTCCATCAGCCTCAATACTTTTCAAAGGTTGTAATTATTCTGGCTGTCTGGCCACTGAAGCATAGATTTTGTTTTTCCAGTGCGGCATCTGTGTCAGGTGATCGGACAGCGGCTGTCTGAGTATGTGTTTATCTGCATACACTCATAAAAACCCACTCAGTGCAATTTCTGTGCTGAAAAACACCAGCTGTATATTGTGTTTGGGCTGTCTGTCTATCTATCTATCTGTCTATCTGTCTATCTGTCTATCTATCTGTCTATCTATCTATCCGTCTATCTGTCTATCTGTCTGTCTGTCTATCTGTCTGTCTGTCTGTCTGTCTGTCTGTCTATCTGTCTATCTGTCTGTCTGTCTGTCTGTCTGTCTGTCTGTCTGTATGTACAGGTGTTAACGTGTTCGTACAGTTATATTGACTGTATTTAGTGAGCGCAGGTGTGTGTGTTGGCTCGTGAGTGTGTTGTTTCTTAACTCCTGGCTCAGATTCAGCTCAGAGGGTAAGCAGGGTGAGGGCTGGCCCGGCTGGGACGGAGCTGAGCGGAAACTTGCAGTTCTGACTGTGGCCTTCCGCTATCTGGACACATACAGAGACTTACTGCAGGAGGAGGGAGATCGCTCCAACACCTTCCCAAAGGTACTGCACACGTTTGTAAAAAAAAAAAAAAAAAAAAGCTCAAAGGTCATAAAATGTTTTTTTTCAAGTGTTCAAATGCATACAAACAACAAAATAAAATGCTAAAAAATTAACTAATTAGAACTGCAGAATAGACACTGAAAACGATAATTTTTAAATTTTAATTGATTGATTTGGGAAACAACATGAGTCGTCTTCAGAGAATATATCATGAATTAAGATCACATTTATTAACCCACTGGCAATTGTTTTAAGCATAAACCTTATTCAGTTTTGTTAGAAATTTAATTAGAAAAATAAACCTAATTGGAGATTTGTATATTTTGTACCTTTTGTACAGTTCTTAGAGTGTCATCACTGGTATAAGACTTTCAGGGTTACTATGGTAACAGAACACATTAAAGCCCTGCTATGGAAAATGTTGCTCTTTTCGTCTGTTTCTCATCAGTGTTTCTTAATTAAATGCAAACGCACCTGTGCTCCAGACATTATTTTTTTCTCGTTTGTGATATTTCGTTCTGGTACATGACTACACAAGGTTTATTTTGAAACCTGCTCTTTTCTTATGTTTTCTTGCAGCTGTTTTTTTGACGTCAGACTATCTGTTTTCACATTGTCATTTTATTAATATTAATATACTTGCTGAAATTCATTTTTTATAATCATCAGTTGCTTCTTCCCCTTTATTTTCCTCTTGCAGGTCTTAATAATAAATGCATGTCGTTTCAGGAGCTGTATTTGTGCGCTGTTCAGGAGCTCAGCCGCTTTCCTGAACTGGTGGAAGACGTCCTGAAGCTTCAGCGCTGGACTGAGATATTACACAGCCCGTAAGCATCAAATCCCCTTCATCCTCACAGTGGAATATTAATATAAGCTATAAATATTTTTTATGAGCTATAATGGCTGCAGAAATCATAGAGGAACAGAAAATCACATAATACACGAAGCCTCAGAGCCTCTTAGTTTGGTGAAGTACAGCGTAAGTTGTAAAGTATTAAATGAGGCGCATGCAGTTGCCCATTAAGAGCTTTAGAACCAGATGAAGAATTAATGTGCAGAGATTAATACTTTAATGTGTTGTTTTGGATTTCGATTGTGTCATTTAAAGCCTCTCAACAGGGCAGCAGTCTTTTCAAAAACCCTTAAACAGTTCTTTCATGTTTGGTCTTTCTGCATCTTTAAATTATAAGGATGGCATGCAAACATAATCAATGCCATTTTCGTGGTTTTGGCATATTGGAGTTTAAAATGTCTTGCAGTCCAGTTATAAACAGTTTAAAAGCATGCCATGACTGGTCCTCAAATATCTTGCACATGCATAGAATATTTTCCATCCCTGATGCCACTACTAAACTAATTTTAGGTTGTTAATAGTCTTTTGGAGACAAATAACTTATTCAGTTATTTACACATGAATAGCTACCTGACTTGTTTTCCGTCCTATCCGACAGAGCTGAGGAGGACAAGGAGAGTCGCAAGAAGGCAGTCCGCCCGCTCTTCCGACACTTCAGACGTATCGACGCCTGCCTGCAGCCCCGAGAGGCTTTCCGTGGCTCGGACGAAAGTACGTTCAAACCTTCGTTTCAATAGGATCCATAAATATCGCACAGACTGACCGCAGTTTATTACCACTGCGTTTGCCTAGCTGTGCAATAACGCCCATGAGAATACCGTTAGTGAATCATCTTATTCATCCTTTTTTTGTGAAAGTGCCAGTCTGCTTCCATTTCATTCAGACCAGGATGACAAATCGGGTCACAGAAGTAGCGTCTGCCAAGTTTTATAGATGCAATGAGCTCATGTGATGGAATGGGACTCTTTGTGAGGGCAGTGGCTCAAGCCAAGCTAAGTGATTTCCCAGACCTTAATCAATAGGCAATCTGACAGTACAAAACACTACTGACCCTGAAGCCTACAGTGACCCAGTTTGTGCCAGTTTTGTCAGAGTCAATATTGTACAGAATTACTACTATTCAAAGTTTTGCCTCTTTTATCTAACTTGAGATGAAATTATTCAGTAAAAATCAGTGATGGCGATGTAAATATTTAGAAAATCTATACACACACACACACACACACACACACACACTACTGTTTAGTTTAAAAAAAAAAATTAAATAGGTATTTAAATAGCTTTTATTCCACAAGCATGCTTCAAATTGACCAGAAGTAACAGTGATGACATTTATAATGTTTACAATTTAAAAAAATATTTATTCAACAAAGAATCTTGAAAAAAGTATCATGGTTTCCACAAAAAAATATTCATTATTGATCATAACACTAAATGATTCATGAGCGTCAAATCAGTATATTAGAATGATTTCTGAAGAGTCATGTGACACTAAAGCCTGGAATAATTGCTTCTGAAAATTCAGCTTTGCCATCACATGCATAAATTACATTTCAAATATATTGAAATAGAAAACAAATATTTTAAATTGTAATGATATTTCACAATTTTATTTTATTTTAGAAAATGAGCTGTGCACAAACAAAATTTTATTCACTTAGCTGACCCCATTTTTTCCAAATAATAATAAAACATGTTGTTAAACACATTATTACATTTTAAGCTGTGATTTGAAATCATACATAGTAGTGGCAGCTCTATTATTATTAGGCAAGCTATTCCAACGTTTAAGCGCCGCTACAGCAAATGCACAATCACTTCTTTGATATAGTCTAGACCTCTGAATTTTTACACAGCTTTTGACTAGATCTCTGTGTTCTTCCAGACTGATATTCAGTAAGGAGATCAGGAAGATAATTAGATACTAATAAAAAGATTTTAAATCAGTTCTATAATGTACTGTGTGCAGTGCAGTCAGTGGGACTAAGATGGAGGCGATGTGCATCGGATAGTGGATTTGACTGTTTGGTCCTTGTTTAGTCTTCTGCAGGGTTTACACACCAGATCACTCATACGTGACCATCCGGAGCCGGCTCTCATGCCGGGTCGGAGAGATCTTGGCTCTGGTGAAAGAGAAACTCCAGTATAGCGAGGACCAACCCACCCAACCTGCCAACCTCATACTGGTGGCTGTCACTTCATCTGGGGGTAAGAGAATGCAAACTTACCAAGACCTCATTTGCACACTGAAACCCCAAACACAGCGTCATATGTGTGAATTATGAAGCGGCATGACAATTAATAATGATCCAGGCCTTGACTCACTGTTGACTTGACTTGGCTCATCTGCTCTAACATCGCAATCTAATCTGTGTTTGTTCAGAGAAGGCTGTGTTCCGTCCCAGCGACGAGGCCGTTTTCACCACTCTGGGCGTCAACACCCACCTGTTCGCCTGCGAGCCCGCGGAGCTCGAGAGCTTGGTGAGAACTGTGGGAAGGGGGAGTGGTGTTCCCATGGAGACCCTCATAAATAGCAAGCATAAGGGTTCTGTATTTGTTACAGCCATACGGGAATTCTTACTTATGATTGTTGTTAGTTAAACACCACAAACTACTGAAGACACAATACAATAGTGCTGAGAAATCCGTGGTTTAGAAAGCCAGCAGAAATCTTGTTTGATTCAACCACGAAATGAAAGTAGCACCCCGTCATGAGTCAAACAGAGTTATTTAAACTCTACAATCATAGTTCAGCTTCACTGTGTGAGAAGAATGCAGTAAGGATGTAAGCAAATATTCAAGACTTGGGGGCACCTAATGTAAAAGTTATTGAAAAAGCCATATTGACTTGTCTTTTGGTGATTCCGGTCCTCATCCTCATGTCTTTGTCGTTCAGATACCTCTCCCTGAGGAGATCCACTGGTCACCAGGAGACAGCAAACTCCATGACATGAGCGCAGAGGAGGTGGCCAATCAGCTGGTGGTGTTCGACTGGGAACTCTTCAGCTGTGTGCACGAGGTCAGGACACTACAGCCCTCAAATCCTCAGTATTCAGCTCAGCTTCACCACAGACAGCGTAAAGCTGCTGCACTGCATTGTGCACATAATATCAAAATGTTAAATGCTTGCATATCATTTTAATTGGAACATATCAGGAGATTGTAAAAGACAAATTCTTTGTAGCTCTGCATTAAACTTTGGTTATTAGTTCTTTTAATTCATATGCATGGCAGATACTTTTATCCAAAGCAACCTGCAGGGCATTTTATATGCATTTGTTGCAAACCCATGACCTTTTAGTTGTTAGTGTCATGCTCACAATTAATTAGTCCTTTTTAAATTAGTAACATTTATTTATTTACTCTTTATTAGTTTCTTTTAAAGTAAATTAAAAAAAAAAAATTCCAAGATTTGAAATGCACAAATAAATGTGATCCTTTTTAGATTGTAGATTATTTCATGTCTATTTCCATGCTACAGTTTCTTTCAAAATTCCTAAAAAAGTATTGTTATTAAATAAAAAATTATTAATAATCTCAAAGGTACTAAAACTAAAAGTATTATGCAATGACACTCATTACATACAAAAACGAAATAAAGAATAAAATAATAAATTAGAGTTTGGGAATTGAATTAGAGTTGAAAGTAAATCTTTTTTTATATGAAAAACTTGGAAATATTGCCTTGACAGCTAACTGAAATAAAATAAGTTTAGGTACTGAGATTATTAAAACCAAAACTATAAAAGCTATATAGAAAATTAAAAAAATAATAATACATAGATAAAATAATACAAAAGCTCATAACAAAATGACTAAAACTTAAACTAAAATAAAGGCTAATTCAAAATAATAAAATTAAATATTATAATAGTATGTAAATAAAATTAAAATAACACTGTCTTGAAATGGTCAGCAATATATCTTAATTTGTCAGTTTGCATATTTTTAATTGGTGTATCCTTTGTAGGGTGGATTACTAAAAAAGTCTGATCAAGACATGTCTAGATGCATCCTCTGTAGTTTTCCATTTCAATCAAATGTGTGCCTTAGGAAACTGGCTTTTAGTTCAAGGCTAGACGCATAGCAAAGTTCATGTAAAAACAACAAAACTTTATGGCACGTTATGCAATGTTTTCCGTGTCTTTGTTCCTGTTTGTGTTTGATTTTTTTGGGGGGTTTGTTTGAACAGGTGGAGTTTGTGTGTTACGTGTTTCACGGGGAACAGGCTCGCTGGCGCCCCCTCAACCTGGAGCTGATCCTGCAGCGATGCAGTGAAGTGCAGCACTGGGTCGCCACAGAGATCCTGCAGTGCCAGTCGCTTCCAAAGAGGATACAGCTACTGCGCAAGTTCATAAAGATTGCAGCCTTGTGAGTGTATATGTGTTTGGGTAGGGTACAAGCTGAAGCCGCTTATGAAGGTGACAAAAATGAATTATTCAGGAATCATCATGGCACTGAACTGCGTCAGAACTGTGAACGTGATAACGTATGACCACCCACGTGTATCAACACCTATTCAGTATTCTGGCTCTTGGAGGGGGTGGGTAACCAATCATAATAGTGTTCATTTGCATATAGTTTTAATGGTCCACTAGCAGAAAGCACCTTTTAATTCAGAGGCTCAGAAAGATGGCGAAAAAGAGTCATGTAAAATTAAATGAATCTGTTTATGTTGGAAGAAACTTTGACTAACATCAAAAGTGGACTTGAGGGGAAAAAATTCTATGCTTTTTTATTAACATCTTATTCACATTCCAATGTTATTTTATTAGTATTTGTTTACTGTTATAGTACTTATTAATATTTTTTTATATTTTAAGGTTTCCACTTTTAGTAACTTTGTGCTTTTGTTTTTTAATTAGTTATTTTAGTTATTTTAGTTAGTTGCCAAATATTTCTTAATTTAAGTTTTTCATCTATTATTCATTTATTTTATTTCAGCTTTATCTCATACTTTTATTGCTTCATTTCTAAATTAATACTTTAGTTCACGTAAAATTTGCTGTTAATTTGCTGACCTTCATGTCATCCAAGATTCATAAAATACAAGTTAATGGGTTCCATCACTTTGAAAGAAAAAAAAGCACAAATGAAAGGGCACACAAAATGAATCAAATAATGTTCAGTTTCATAAGACCTCAATATATCGCTAGGAGCTATTTTGTGTTTTTTGACTCTTAAAGTGACGGAACCCATTGACTTTTCTGTTCTGTTCTACGGAAGAATAAAAGTCACTTACATCCAGTGGTGGATGAAGTACCTGAAAGCCACACTTGAGTAAAAGTACAGATATCTTACCAGAAAATGACTTTGGTAGAAGTTAAAGTCATCGTTTAGGATATTACTTGAGTAAAAGTTTTAAAATATGTGATAAGTTTTTTTTAAAAGTTAAGGTTTTTCATCTAATGTTTTACCAAATACAGAGTTTTTCATAGGTTTAGAGAACAATAACAAGACTATTACGTTGTTTGTTAGGTTTGTGTGTGTAATGAGTGTTGTTGTGTGTATGTGTGTGTTTTAGATGTAAACAGCAGCAGGATCTGCTGTCGTTCCTGGCACTGGTTCTGGGACTGGACAACCCTGCAGTCAGCCGCCTACGTCTGACCTGGGAAGTGAGTGCATTTGTTTGTTAATCTCCCTCTTTCACGTTCTTTTTCTCTCTGTCGCACTCACACACAGTCTCTTAGCACCTCTGCCTACTCTCGTTCCTACGAACCGCCGAGTGTTATTCTTGGCAGGAGGCTATTAGCAGTTGTCATGACAACGGCACTGAATTAGCTTGTGCCGTTCCAAAGGAAATATTTCCGAGTCCACCTGTGCATTTAATGTCAGATTATGCCTTTTGATTTTTAAATAAATCACAACCCCTCAAACCTTTTTTACCGCACATGTTGTGTTGTTGACATGCATCCGATTCCTAATGGAGCTTTAATTGGCATGTGCAATGTGTCATTTGCTAATTGCATGTGTGTGTGTGTGTGTGTGTGTGTTTTGGCAGGGCTTGCCAGGAAAGTTTCGGAAGCAGTTTCAGCAGTTTGAGAGCGTTGCGGTAAGTGAAGGAAAATTCCAAATGCAATTTAATATCTGAATTGCTTCTCCTAGACAGCAGTGAGATTAAATGGAGAGCAAGTGGAGACTTTTGCTTAGGTCTCCTGCTTCTCAGATATTTATCTTGAGAGAAAGACTCGTAGGCCCCGTTTACACTACTGCATTTTCGTTTTAAAACGCATAACTTTTGCTATGGTTACGCCTATTGTTTACACTACTCCAACGTTTTCAAGGTCGCTGCCATCTAAATAATAGGGAATCTACCTATACATATCTATGGTTGTACCTGCATGAAGGGTCCTGTGACATGCGTTTATCATTTCTGAAACGCAGTGGAAACGCCAATGTAGACGAGGATCGTTTCATTCTATAATGCACTAGTGTAAACGGGGCCTTTAGAAGTTCAGATAACATCTCAAAAATGTCTTAAACTGTGCTCAGATTTGCAAAGAACAAAATTTAGAGAACTCAAAGATTTCTTATCAGATTCTTCCATGATCATATTATCTGGATTATGAAATCCATGTTAATTTTATAACTCTATACTCTAATTGTATGTCAGCAATTTTCCCATTTGTCTCTATTTTTATTTCTACTCAGTACTTTTAGAAATAAGTACTTTTATTTCTTTATTTCTAAATGAATACGTTAGTTCACCCAAAAATGAAAATTTGCTCTTAATTTACTGACCTTCATGTCATTTTAAGATTCATAAAGTACAAGACAATGGGTTCCATCACTTTGAAAGTCAAAAAAAAAAAAAAAATACAGGTACAGGACACACAAAATGAATCAAATAATGTTCAGTTTCCTGCACAGACTAATTATTTTGCTTCATAAGACCTCAATATATCGCCAGAAGCTATTTTGTGTTTCCTGTACCTGCTTTTTTGGCTCTCAAAGTGACGGAACCCATTGACTTGCATTTTATGAATCACCAAGGACCACAGGCTCAGCTAAAAATCTTCTGTACTGTTCTACTGAAGAATAGAAGTCACTTACATCTTGGATAGCCTGAGGGTGAGCAAATTAACAGCAAATGTTCATTTTTGGGTGAACCATTCCTTTAATAATTGAACGCAGTGTAACAGGGAACTCCAGAAGTCTCTTGATCTCCGAAAGAACAACCTCTGAGCAATAAAATTTGTCACTCTGCAGGCTGATTTGACAGTAATCGACAGCATTCGTGATTATGATGTTGTTTGTGTTGCTGCAGGACCCTTCGAGGAACCACAAGTCATACAGAGACCTTCTAGCCAGCCTGAGAGCCCCTCTCATACCCTTCACTCCACTGCTGCTAAAGGGTGAGTCCCTCACACACACACACACACACACACACACACACACGTTACAGTAGCACCAGTGTGCTCTCAGTCTCTTCCTCCAGCTGTTGTCCATATGTGTTCCTATAAAGTCCCCTCCTGCCGCGACGGGCTCTGTGATTTGAAGTTGGTCTGAAAGGCCCCGCCTCATTAATTAATGCCTCTCTGATCTGCAGCTCCTGAACATGCTGGATTTCAGACCCCCTGCAGCCAAACATGCACCAGGGATCAACATGCATGCATACACAAACACATGTGTATTTTGTATTATGACGGTGTTTTTTTTTTTTTTTTACTGAGCCAATTATATTTTCTATCCTCTAACCCTAAACTTAACCTTTAACCCCAGAATTTTTTTGCATGCAGTTCAGAGATAATTTAATATCTTTATGGGTTTCCTTGTGGACTTTCGTAATGCTTGAGGGGATATTTGGTCCCCATAATGAAAGCAAAACCTGACCCACACTTTGTTGCCCCAAATCATTAAAAAGTTTATTATATGCTCAAATTGTTGCCTGAAAAATAGACAAAATCTTGAACGAAGATCTTACCGATCATACCGAGTGACTTGAGGCAAATTTTGTTAACATTAACATCTAAAAGTACAGCAAATGTAATGACACACACTTTTTTTTAAATCTCACGTTGTTGCAGAGTGTAAGTATACACTACCATTCAAATCTAAGGTATCTTGGTTCACCAAGGTTGCCTTGATTTGATAAAAACAGTAAAACATATTATGAAATAATATTACAATTTAAAATGAGTATTTTCTATTTTAATATTTCATAAAATATAATTTATTTCTCTGATGTCAAAGCTGAATTTTCAGCATCATTACTTCAGTCTTCAGTGTCACACAATCCTTCAGAAATCATTTTAATATGATGATTTGCTGCTTCTTACTATCATATATTTTAAAAACAGTGCTGCATAATATTTTTGATATATAAATCCATATCTATGATACATTTTTTAGGATTCTTTGATGAACGTAAAGTTCAGAAGTACAGCATTTATTTGAGATATATATATATCAATTAATTTTTTTTTGCTGTAACTTTTGATCAGTTTGTATCTTTGCTAAATAAAAGTATTTTAAAATACTTTACTGACTTTGAACTTTTGAATGGTAGTGTATGAGTGCTTTTCAAATTCTGATTTTAAAACCGTACATGTACACACCCATACACACCTCTACCCATCTACACACACACACACACACAGCTGCTATGTTCCTGTCCCATCTGTCCTCTCTCGTGTCTGTAGTCTCTCCATGTCTTTTCACTCTCTGTCTCCTTCCCTGTAGGTGCTCATGACTCAAGCCTGTCAGGATCAGTTGAGCATCAAAATCTTTGCTGAGCATTGCTCTGCGCTTCAGTCTGACACACACATATTACATGACTCTGGCATGAAACACACAGACATTAGAATACGAAAGACAGGCTTTAGAAATTAGGAAGGACAGGCTCAAGAATGATGAACACAGGACTTATAACTTGAAAAGTTTGATTCATTTTAGCAAGCTGATTCGTTTGGAGGAACAAAACACTGAAGTGTCCCCATAAATTCAAATGCATTTTAGCATTTTTTTTGGAGTGTTATATGCACTTATAGACATTTAGAATAGTTTTATTTGTTCCTTGTTTAATGATACACTACTTTTATTAGTGATACAAGGATTTGCTGATAATATTTGCCAGATTTACAGTATACAACCAGTTTTATTGCTCAGGGACTATTGCCCACAATGCAATGTGTCCGACTCCAAACATGTGGGAATGTCTTGTAATATCTTAGAGCACCTTTGCTTTGTAGATGCTGATCTGTCACTACTCGTAGCACAGCTTCATGTGTAGTCCGACGGCGGGGAATCCCTGGTGTTTAACGGATCTGAACACTGCGGAGCCTGCAGGAGCTGCTGTCCTCAAAGTGTAAACTGTCATGAGTCTGCTGGGATAAAGATGTTAGAATGATGTTAGTAGTTGACAGACAGTGCCATTTGTGTCTAGAAATGTCAACCGAGCTGAAAACCCATCACACTTTCCATGTGAATCCTGCAGGAGTCGTGTATGTGTGCACGTGTAATAGAAGTGCATGCCTTCTAGTGAATTAGATTATGCTGATTAAGCGGCAGGCCTGAGGACAGTAGCCACGTCTCATCATAAATTTAGACTGATACATTAAATATGTTACAAAATCTTCTCAAATGATTTGGGTGGACATTTCAGAGTATAAGAGTTAAAGCAGCAACCTTCAGATGAGCTGGAGAGGTCGTTTGGGATGTTTGTTTGTGATGGCAAGGCGAAATGTGACACGTGCTGCATTTTTAATGGCTTTTTGTTAAAACCGCCTCAGGCCTCAGAGAAGCAGGTCAGGAGGTGAAGCATGATGTACCCCTCCTTCTCTTTCTCTCTTTCTCAAAATTCAGGTAACTTTACTGCCATGGCTAAGAAAAGGCATTGCACTTTTTACATGTTAAATAATAAAAAAATGTACAAAATATATATACGGTAATAATAATAATAATAGTTTATTTCCCCGGTTGAGATATAATGTTAATAATAAGTTGAGAAATAATATGCTAATTATCAATTTATTAACAGACAAATAGAAACCAGTGGAATACCACAATTGTGATTGATTGACTTGTACATTCTGTACCAGTGTTATTTATGCATTATTTATATGCTATTTATTCAAATTTTGAATTTTATTTTCAGTTTTTCATTTTAGATTGTTTTTGTAATTTTCTTACTAATCTAATTGTTTTTAGTTATTTTTAGTAATTTATTTTATTTTATTTTTAAACATTTCCCCCCCTTAGTTTTAGTTATAAATAACAACACTGTTCTATACACCTCCTTAAATTCAAACTGGTTTTAGTTATTAACAAAACCCTATGTAGTAGGGCTGCACAATTCACTAATCGTGAACCGTGCAGACAGACGGTGAGCTCATGCTGAACTGCAGGGCTCAAACAGTCGTGTGAAACTGTAAGACTGAGGATAATTACTTTTTTGGGCCGATACATTGGCACATGGCCTCTCTGTCTCTTTACTCAATCATCTGTATTCAGGACTCATCCTGACAGCATGTAGTGTCTCTAACATTCTCCCTTCCTCTCATGTTACCTGCCTCTCTCTCTTTTTTCACCAGACCTGGCCCAGGCACAGACAGATCACCCGTCATGACAAGATGACTGTTCACTTCTCCTTCTCACTCTCTCTCTCTTTCTCTGTTCTTCCGTGTGAACGTCAAGCTTCAGTTCAGCTCAGCCAGAAAGAAGACGCCTGGCTGAGCGAGTGATGGCATGATGACATGTCATTACATAACTGTTCCCTTTATTATGCATTCACTCTCTCACTCTCTCACTCTCTCTCTGCAGATCTGACCTTCCTCCATGAGAGCTGTAAGAGTTTCCATGGGGAGCTGGTTAATTTTGAAAAGATGGTGAGTTGGCATATATAATGGAAGTAATGATGTGCTTACATTAATGCACACACATATTTATGTAGATACTTAAATGAGGACATGCTATAGACTTCTGTTATGCTTAAAAAGGCTAATTATAATTTCTACAGACTAGCTTTAACCTTATCCTTCCCCTAACAGGAACTTTTCATAAAAAATAAGTAAAAAAAGAATAGAAACTACATTATTTGCTCTATTTAAGAATAGGGTTAACACTGAGAATAGGAATTAGTTCCATTTTTAAAAAAAATTATAATCAATCTATTTCCATGTTGTTTTCATTCCACATTGCAGTCATAGCGGTATTATAAAATATTTGCTTCCATTGTCCTCATTTGTAAGTCGCTTTGGATAAAAGCATCTGCTAAATGACTAAATGTAAATGTAAATGTTTAAGGACCCCCTATACTTTGTTTTTGTTGTGACAACAAGCATGCATCTTAATTTTTGTCAGCTGTGCATGAAAATGAATAATCAAATTTCAAGCACGTGTGTAATTGTTTCCCACAGTTTATAATATCTGTGTAAAAATATATTATATTTCAAATAAATGCTGTTCATGTGAACTTTTTCATCACAAAAAAAAAATGTTTTCCACAAAAATATTAAGCATCACAACTGTTTTTAAGATTGATAATAATAAGAAATATTTACTGAGCAGCAAATCAGCGTATTAGAATGATTTCTGAAGGATCATGTGACGCTGAAGGCTGGAGTAATGATGCTGAAAATTCAGCTTTGCATCACAGGAATCAATTGGAATCAGTCTGAGGCTCTGATTAATAAACAATATCCTGTACAGTTAATTAGTGGCCATAGGTATATTATTTTGTGACTGCATGCATACCGTTCACTGAATGACTGTCAATCAAATTTCTGTCTCTTTTTTAAAAATTTTTCTCTAGCACAAAGTGGCAGAGATGGTACGAAGCATCAGGCGGTATAGGAGCTCTCAGCTAGGTATGTGTATTCCACGCACACACCCACACACACACACACACACACACACACACACAGACAGACAGACAGACAGACAGACATCGACCTGTCAAATAGGATTAGTGCAAAAGTAGAGCATGTCTCCACCCGCCACCATAACAACATACCTACATGAACACTTACACACACACTCACACTCACACACACACCTGTCTGCGTGGATTAGTTCTAGGAGACTGCTGCTCCACCCTGCCACAGCCCATCTGTTTGGGACAGCACAGCCCTCGGGGCCACGAGCCACAGGGCACCGCTTCATAACACACACACACGCACATGCCCACAACGTGTGTGTACACTAACACATGCAACAGCTGGGCAGTGCTTCAAAACCTTTATGCTCACAGACAAACAGTAAGATTTGTGGTTGTACATGTGTTTGCATGTGCATAATGAGT
This sequence comes from Onychostoma macrolepis, assembly GCF_012432095.1. Taxonomy (NCBI): domain Eukaryota; kingdom Metazoa; phylum Chordata; class Actinopteri; order Cypriniformes; family Cyprinidae; genus Onychostoma; species Onychostoma macrolepis. Next base: position 43,133,988 of record NC_081157.1, on the reverse strand, counting down.
AATAACGTTCATTATAAAGTGCAACGGTCGCATACAGAGTAAAAACTTCTCAATAGCGAAATAGAGTTTTAACAATAACTTTTAAAGACTGACCTGTTGTGAGCTCTGAGGGTGTTAATTGATGGTACATGCTTGTGTTAAAGCCATTTGTTTCGTATTATTTCAAGTTTTTCAAATAATCATGTTTAACAGCAGGATTTGAGGTGAGAAACAACATTACCCATGATGCTGTGCATAAAACTCCACCAATCAGAGAGTCACGCCAAATGAGCTTGGCCTCCTGTGCTTGGCCTCCTCTGCTTTCAAAATACTGTAATAAATGATGGTTTTTATTGATAAAATCAACAGATTTCAATGAATAGTTTTATATTTGTGACCCTGGATGACAAAACCAGTCTTAAGTGTCAATTTTCCGAAATTGAGATTTATACATCCTCTGAAAGCTGAATAAATAAGCTTTCCATTGATGTATGGTTTGTTAGGACCGGACAATATATGGCTGAGATACAACAATTTTAAAATCAGGAATCTGAGGGTGCAAAAAAATCAAAATATTGAGAAAAACGCCTTTAAAGTTGTCCAAATGAAGTTCTTAGCAATGCATATTACTAATCAAAAATGAAGTTTTGATACATTTACGGTAAGAAATTTACAAAATATCTTCATGGAACATAAAAGAAAAATCGACAATTTTGACCCATGCAATGTATTTTTGGCTATTGCTACAAACATACCCCAGCGACTTAAGACTGGTTTTGTGGTCCAGCCTAAAGTCGAATCCTATGGAAAGCCTGTAGAACCAGCCCTGCTGAGAAAATGGATGGTCATTAATGCACTCTGTTGGTCTTGAGTCTGTTCGAAATATGGACTAGGTGTCTTTTGAGCTGTGTTTTTTCTGAAGCTTAGGTTAGCTGTATATCAGTTTCTGTTTTGTAATTTTTGGGGTTTCACCACTTTGGAATCTTGACTCCCCAGATTCAAATCTCATCAATCACACAAACAAAACATGGCTTCCATGGTAACCGTGACGTTCCGTGAGGTAGAAAAGTCGTGACTCTGCCCACACAGCCTTCCGTTAGTCTCATGCATCTGGCGTGTCTGCACCATCACACCCTGCAGAAAAGATTTCCTTCCTCTCCATGCAGCTGTTTGTTTTGAGGTTGTCATGCATAATTTTATTATTATCGTGATCATTTGAAACCTCCATTTCTGTGATCATCAAGTGGTAAACACAATTTACGATTTATTATTTAAAAAGAGACTTTTGGATTGACACTTTTCTATTAAAAGTTTTCATCAGTGGTTGAATTTTTATAACGGTTAAAAAATAATTAATAATTAAAAAAAATAAAATCTTGACAGCCATCTATCCATTATCTATACTTTTTTTAGTTTCTTTAAAAAAAGTATTATTCTTTTTAACTCAATAGACAAACTGGAGATATGGTGGGAGAAAGTAAAAAATCTAGTTAGAAAAATCAAATATTGTAAGTCTCTTTTTATATATGGTATTCTTCCCAGCCTAAAAATACAGATTTGAGATGGAAAAAAGAGAAAGATTTATGATCGCTTTGTTGTTAAGTATGTTTTCACGATTTTGCTTCCGATTCATAGGAGCTGTGCTTTTTAAATACACTATTGATTAACAGTTTTGGGACAGTAAGGTTTTAATTTATTTATAAGGAAATTAATACTTTAATTCAACAAGGATACATTGAACTGATAAAAAATAGCATTGTTACAATTAGATGTTTACAGCACATTGTTACAAAAAGTATTTCAAATAAATGCTGTTGTTTTTATTCATCAAAGAATCCTGAAAATCCCGAAAACGAAAGAAAAATGTATCACTGTTTCCACAACAATATTAAAAATAGAATTATTGGTGGTAATAATAATAAATGTTTCTTTAGCACTAAATTAGCATATTAGAATTATTTCTGAAGGATCGTGTGACACTGAAGACCGAAAATTTGTCATCACAGTGATAAATTAAATTTAAAAATGAGCTGAAATAGAAAACAACTTTTTAAAATTGGGATAATATTTTATAATATTACAGTTTTTATTGTATTTTTAATTAAAGTAACGCAGCCTTGGTGAGAATAAGAGACTTCTTTCAAAAACATCTTACTGACCTCAAACCTTTGAATGAAAGTGTATTTATTACCTACCATATTATGGTAGGTATTATCAAATTCATACCATTTATATTTATTTCCATAAGAGGTGTTTCTTTGTTGCAACTTGCCTTAAATGGGCTTTGTTAATGTTCCACCATATTTTAGCAGCACTATAACTGAGTCAGCCTCTTTTTTTATTATGAATCACTAAGAAAATAACCCCTTTGGGCTATTATTTTAGTATGATTATTTTCTTCTGCTGTGCATTGTCTGTTGAAGTTGATCAGCGGGTCTCGTGCATCGGGCCACTTATTTTCCTGTCTGTGGCTCTGAATGAAGGCTGTAATTATCAGGGCTCATTCTCCCTCCATCTACCTGAGTGGATTGCCCTCATCCATTTCCATTAGAGGGATTGATGCCCAGCCAAGCACACAGCACTTTTTCAGTCTGGTGCGTAGAAGTGGCCTTTTTTAGAACAATCCGATTTTTTTCTATGCTCGGCAAAGAATTGAATTTAGATGCACCCAAAACTGCCGCCCATTGTCGTTTATCATCGCACACTAATAAAAACACTAATATTTTTGTTGAATGTTTGCGAGTCGATTCATGCTGGTGTAGCGTGACGCTCCATCTGTCGCCCACGTAACTGGAGTCCATTTGCAATGACATTTCTATACGGTGACTGAGGCTCATTTGGTGACGTGTCGAGGCCAGAGGGCATCAATTTCAATAGACACATTGCAGCCATTGACATTTGTAAGAGCGTGCAGAACTCTTTCCCTTACAGCGGGTCTGAACTTTGGGGGAGCTGCTCGGATGTGAGACTTAATGACTCTGTAATTGTCTCTAATGCACTCCTGCTGTCAGAGCGTCAAAGGACGGAGGCTGCAGATGATTTCTTTTTATTGTTAGAAAAGAAAAATCACAGAGGAAATTAATTCAGTTTCCAGTGTTGCTCCAAGACGTTGTTGAGACGCTCATGCAAATGGTCACATTTCAGCTTGAAATTCTTTGTAAAATTGTCTATGACTGAATGATCTGGGATCTGCTGTCCATGTTTTGTTTTTGTTATTCTGGGAAATATCTGAGAGAAAGTTGCGTAAATGAAACGTGACTCCATTCAATCTTCTGAGATATGAGCGAGTGTTGCAAAAGTCATCTTGTTAATCAATATCTTTGTCTGGTTTTATTACAAAACATCCTCAACACAAGATGAATGTACACTACGGTTTAAAGTTTTTTTTTTTTTTTTTATATTTTTGAGAGAAAACTCTCATAAGGCTGCATTTTTAAAATCAAAAGTACATGTTTTTCCAAGCTGAATTTTCAGCATCATTACTCGTTTTCAGTGTCACACGATTCTGTTGAAAACAGTTGTGCTGCTTAGTATTTTTGTGGAAACCTTGATACATTTTTCCAGGATTTTTAATGAACAGAAAATGCTAAAGAACAGCATTTATTTGAAATCAGTGGTTTTAGCAGCATAGGTTTGCAGGATGTGAGCGGTTGGATGTGTGTCTCGCTGTGTCTTGAGTGACAGCTGAATCTGATGCAGAGGCGGAGTGACAGTTTTTTTTTCTTGAGATCAGAGAGGACAATGTGCAGCTATTCATAGCTACTGAAAGAGCTGTTTTCCTTCCTCCTCCTCTCTCTCTTGCTCTCTTCTTGCAGTTTTTTCTACTCACTTTCTTTTTGAAAAGTGTGCTTAGCAACGGATGCTGTGTGTGTGTAAAGTCATGTCAGCTGGACATGAGTGGTTGCGAGCACATGTCTGCTGGTGTCTCGGCTCTACCACGCCACCATGTGGTCACACACTTACTCATCTGCAGTTTACAGTACTTACAGTAGTTGGAGGATGCTGGGAATGTAATACTTATAAAGAGTTACAATTCTTTTTTTTTTTTTTTTTTATTAAACTTTTATAATAATGGAAGAATGTCAATACAAGAGAATAGAAACAATTTTGTTTTTCCCCCAACCCTACCCATATATATATATATATATATATATAAAAAAAAAAAAATATATATATATATATATATATATATAAATTATTATTATTTAATTGTTTTGGAGGTTTGCTACATTCAAAATTTGGGACTTGTTTAAATAGGCTTTCAAATCTTTTAAACAATTTTTGCTGTAAACGTTAAATAAATAGTTTAAAATAATTTATTTGTAATAATAGTTGCATTTACACTACTGGTTTGGAATAATTAAAAATGTTTAATGTTTTTTTTTTTTTTAAAGAAGTCTTTTATGCAAAAATTGTTCTCTTGGAACATGTATGTATGTATAAAAATGTTCAACATTGATAATAATAAGAACCATTATTAACAATTGAGTACAAATAATTATTGATAATAATTGAGCATCGTATTAGAATGATTTCTGCAGAATCATGTGACACTGAAGACTGGAGTAATGATGCTGAAAATTCAACTTTTCTATCACAGGAATAAATTACATTTGAAAACATATTTCAATAGAAAACATTATTTTAAATTGTAATAATATTTTACATTTTACTGGTTTTACAGCATTTTTAATCAAATAAATGCTAGCTTTGTTGAGCATAAGAATCCTAATCATTCCTAATCATCAGTTGTGTTTTCTAAATGTGTGCTATAAATATTACATACATTTATTTATATTATAAAATTGTATAACATCTGTGTGTTTCTTTGGATTTCTTTCTTTCAGTACCGTTGATTTCTTTTTCTCTTTCTGTCGTTCTCACAGCAATGGAGGTCGAGCCGTCCCCCTCTCACCTCCAGACGAAAGCGTATGTTCGGCAGCTGCAGGTCATCGACAATCAGAACCTGCTTTTTGAGATGTCCAGCAAGCTGGAGCCAAAAGACATGTGAAGGGACCGAGCGAACCTACAAGCCATATCTAAAAACCTCTTGTTCCAGATCCAATAAACCCACACACCCAACCCTTCATTCCCCATTGTCGCAGATCAACCCAGCTGGGCTGTCAATCATCTCAGGCTCCACCTCCAAATCATCAAACGAGGAAATTTGTTCACGAAAATGGTGTGAATTGTGCTTTGAGTGATTCTGTGTCAGTGTTAATTATGACCACGCATAGTGGTCGGGGATTCATTTCTACCTTTTTTTTTCTCGCTGTTCACAACTGAAGGGAAACCTGTCCTGATTGCACTGCCATCAGTTGAACTGAACCAAACCGGAATAAGCTTAATCTGTACAATTTGTCATCCGGGCCTTCAGAAACACAGACTGTATTTTGGCCATTCATGAACCTAAAATACATGAGACAATCTGACCTCTTGAACTCTGACCTTTGGTCTTCCCTCTTCCCCTGCCGACATTGGCACTTACTGCAACCCTGTGCAATTGGCTGCAGTCATTAGATGTTAGTGTTCTGAACGATATGGATCCCCAGCCATCAAAAATGAGTCCCGAATCCAAGACCAGCTCCAACGTACAGGATATTCTATAATTAACCTGCTTAATGTAAATGATAAAGTCACAATACAGAAGAAATTCACTTTCACTGGATGTGAAAGTGAATGTATAGGAACTCGTTTACTGCAAAAAATCTATTTATGGCAATATTTCTGTCTTGTTTTTGTTTTTCTTGAAACAAAATGACAAAGTAATAATACATTTAATATTTAATAAATGTAATATATTGAATATATGTGTTAAATATTAAATATACAAAACATTTTGTTAGATTTATGCTTAAAACAAGAAGAAACAGTGGAGTAAAATCAAAATATAGATGTATACTCGAGTCTTAAACTTGATTCAGATTAGGAATATTAATATATTATTTAATTACATTTATCTTGTTTTAAGGATGTTTAGATAGAAAAACAAGACAAAAATATTGCTAATTTTTTTGTAGTGTAGAAGCCAAATTTAACTTTGCTCTTAATTTATTAAAGATTAGTAACAGACCAAAAAAATAAAAATTGACCAAATGCAGTATTTTATCATTTTTTTTTTTTAACAGAACCACTTATTCAGTGTAATATGCCATTAATATCAGTAGTTGCTGATGGCCCATCTTCATTTCAGCTTGAGCTTTACTTGGTCAAGCACTTGTTTTCAGATTGCCCTTGTGTTTTTTTGAATGGGCCCGGTGTGAATTTAATTCTCATAACTGGAAAAGTGTTTATTTGCACCCAAGTTTACTCAAGAATGACCCCAAGCTGAAAACGGGCTCTGTACGGGACGACTTGTCTTGGATTGGACTCTCTCAGGATCTCCTCCTGAGGTCATACAAAGGATGGCCTGTAAGGCTGCACTGTACATATGTCATGTAAATAGCAAAAATAAATATGAATATGACTCTATTTTATGTAAGAGCTATGAGATGGACTCTCAAGAAGAATATTTGTTTTGTAAATCTAAGAAAAAAAACATACGTGTACAGTTTAAAAGGCGACGGCCCAGACAGAGTCTGTGGTTTGCGATGAAAGAATTGTATAGCATATTCGCTGGTTTTTGTTGTTTTGGTTTGATATCATTTCTTATCCATTACAGATGACCTGTACATATCCTCTGTTTTGGTTGCATAGTTTTTTTTTGCGTCGTCTGTCTGCAATGGATGAATTGTACAGCATGTAGGTGGTTTAGTTGGATTTCGCTGTTTTTATTTGGTCAAAGTTTCTCATTTGTTTTTATTTGATCTTTTTAAAGCGGGTATTCTCTTGTTGTTTTTTGGTTTTGTACAGAAGTCCGTGTTTACAGTGCGATTATCTGAAACTCAGACATGTCCAATGAAAGACACGGAGGGCGGGGCATGCAATATTGCCCCGCCCCCTTTTCTTGACATGAGTCAAAGATGCATCTAAAATAAAGCCTCTTGTGATGAGCACTCGAGACGTTCTGCCTCACTAAGTGTGTACATGGTACAAGAATGCTGTTTTTTTTTTCTTAAAACCAAAAAACTTTCTAGAAAATTATGATTATTATGATCGAGTTTCATATTACTATCGTTTTTTGTTTTCAGTCAAACAAGACCGGTTCATTCAATTAGCCTAACTGTGACTTGCTCTGACTGTAACATTTGAATCTGCTGCAGTCAGTTTAGTCGAATTCAACACGAACCATTCAAATCGGTTTATTCTTTGAAAAGAATCGACTCAGAAGAATGATTCAAACACGATTCCGACATTGCGGATTTCTTTAAAATGACGAAGGCCGTCTTTTTCCTAACATGTAGTGCGTAGCTTGGATCCATTTAACAAATAATAATAAAAATAATAAATATTAGTGCTGCCAAATGATTGATCGCGATTAATCGCATCCAAATTAAAAGTTTTTGTTTACATTATGTGTATACTGTGTCTATACTGTGTATATATAAATACAAACACATGCATGTATATATTTAAGAAAAATGTTGTTTATATATTAAATATTTATGTATAATATAAAATATAAGAATATAAATGTATATATTTAAGAAAAATGTGTTGTTTATATATGAAATATATGTATAATATAAGAATTTAAATGTATATACATGTAAATATTTTCAAAATATATACTGTGTGTGTGTATTTATATATACATAATATACACAGTACACATACATATATTATGTAAACAAAAGCTTTTATTTTGGATACGATTAATCGTTTGACAGCACTAATAAAAATGGAATAGCAGAAATAAGAAGCAATTATTTTTCGGCATTGTTTTTGCGCTGTTGACAAATTATATTTTTTTTTTTGTGAAGGACAGAAAAATATGTTTCAATATATCAATATCGCTAGGTGCTAGAAGAAACAATACATTTTAACTTAAAACTTAACAGCAATTGCTCAGCAATGTAAACCCACTCGCACATTGACTTTCAAAACAAAATTTCAAAACAAAAAAAAGACAATTTCAAACTTGCTCAGCACATTTCTGCATTTATTATGACGGTACTTATGCAGTTATTGAACATGATGACTCATTTCAAATGGAGAACATCTTCCTCTGGTTCATGTTGTAGCAATTTACATGGCAGGGTTAAAAAAAAAAAAAAAAAAGAACAAAACAGCACAGAGGAAATGGAGTCGAGTTCGTAAAACAACTATAAAATCGGTGTTCCTGCTTTATGTTAGGTGTCAGACCAGTGCGCTAATGTCATAATTATGGCAATTACAATCAAATGACAAATTGTGGCATTTGTAGACACTTTTTTCCCTCCAATATAGATCCAAGCAAGTTGCTGCTTGTTAAACGACACTGTAACGTAACCTCTTTAAACGTGTTATTTTGTACTCATTTTATTATTAGATTTAAATACACTGTAGGACACCAAAAATAAAGAGGAACCAACTATTACACCAGCAAGCGAGGAGAAAAACACAGAGCTCTTTCCTGTACATGGAAGCAAATTCATTTCATTAAAGGCAGCGGCTAAGCTAAGCTAAGCTAAGCTAAAATGTCAAATTTAAAAGCGTTTAAAAGATTCAAAGTGTCTGTTACCTCCATAATAACCCAGTTTGCTTGTTTCTACAGTGCCACCGCTGGACATCCATACACAAGGTCGTTGTGTATTAGTCAGCACATTACATTTCAGCAAACAGAGGCCCACAGTAAACAGAACTATACACAGCAAATATGACCGTTTTGTTCGAATATCTTTGCTGATAAGGTCCTTGTCAACCCAGTGGGCTTCCTTAGCTACAGGGTTAAAGAGTCAACGAATTAAGAGCAGTATAACTGAGATAATAGTCCCATAATTAACGGAGCGAGAAAATCGTTTCCAGTCAGTGCTCGTTCTCGCTTGCTTGAAGAATGATTTTAGGTGACTATGACAACGAAAAATTAGTCTAATTGCGGTTAAGGATGATTGACATTCAAAACAGGTTAGCAGAATGATTTTAAGATTCCTATTATGTGATTTTCCTACCATCGTTTCACAAAACTCTGCAGCATCGTTTGTATCTCAGTGTTACCCTGTTGCACATTTTAATCAAATGTAAAACAGAAAATGACTTGTAACAGTTAAAAACAAAACAAACACTTTATGAAAATCACGTAAAATGAGAACAGTTTGCAAAAAGCTGAACAACACAAACACTTTAGGGAGGGAAATGGGAAGAACTCCAATACTCTTTAAGGTTTTCAATACTGAGCCAGGAATAAGAGTTTTTTGGCATGTGAAAAAAACTTGATTCTCTTTCATTAATATGGTTGATGTAAGAGGCCCAAGAGTGAGAATAGGACACAACTATCCGATTGAACTAAAGAAAATGATCTGTACTCCACAGACTGAGGGCCGTTCACTCATGAAGGCGTTCTTCCGTTTACAAACACGAGACGCAGTTTAACAAATAAAGAAAAAGAGCGTAGGGTTGCCACTTGAGAGTGTTAAAAATGCAACGCTCATGTTATTTACGAGAAAAATAACAAACAAGCAGCGCAGTAGAACCATCCCTTACATTTACGTGGAGGTGAGTCACACAGAACGCCTTTTTTTTTTTTTTTTTTGCATTTCACTGCTCTACTTTTCCGTTGTTTTTCTATGTGAACAACACGTGCTAGGACGTGTCTGACCTTTGCGTTCACATCTTGTGGCTTTTGTGGTGTCTAAAACACGGTGCTCAAATTAAAAATAAGTTCTACTTAGTGGACGTGTCTCAAAAAAGGGAAAAAAATGAAAGATCTCGAGACATGTTTTTTTTATTGGTACTGTGTGAATGGCCCCCAAGAGTGGTTTTACGAATATTTCACAGCTAAATTCTGCTCGTGTCCTATGAATGAAGCTCAGTATCTCTAACATGCTAACTTGAGACCATCTGTGGATTTGAGTTGAAAAAGGTGACATATTATTAAAGTCTCAAATTCCTGTCAAAATTCCAGTTTTCCCAGGAGGACAGTAAAAACAAACACTTTTAAAGACAACAAAACGAAGACAAAAGTGGCTTATAAAACCACAAACCAACTAAAAGGAGATTCCACATCATAGTGTATGGAATGATAATACTGAATCAATCCACGTCCATCAGGACAGAGAAGGAATTATGCATAAAACTTTAGGATTCTCCTGGACTCTGTAGTGCAATCTGAGTGCACTTACTGTGGTCCCTCCCCGGAGACCAAGACACTGGAGTAAACGCACTACAAGTCTGCTTAAACAGAGAGGGCTGGTGAAAGGTTTTGGGTAGCAATAAAACAAGGCCATATTTCTGATTGATGCAGAAGTCTAACTCTGTCACGTCACAGAGTCAGACGACATTGCAGGGTTGACCGAGGCACACAAGCACTGCACCAACTAACCACAAGCACTGGAGTGAAGAAACATCACCCATAAGCCCCTATTCATTCTACTTCCATTAACACATCTTTTACACAGAGCAAAGCAAACATGAGAAGCCCCTGAATGCTAAATCTAAATGTCAAGATTACACTTTTCACACCCTGTTTTCCTAAAAAACCCTCTCTTTTGCCATGCAAAAATGGACCATTTTCACTGTATTATTTGCCTAGATGTGAAAAGTAAAGCCCTTACCCCTTCTCCTCCCCCCAGGACATTGCTTAAGCGGTTTTAATATTTAAATATATGCCAGAATATATACAAACAGTCCTCTTGTCAGTCACTGCTATACAGGCCGCCTCTCGCTCCGATCCTACACTTATTAAGGGTGCATGTGGGCATCCGTGCTGCCTTTGTCCAGCAACCGTTTCGTTCTTCTCCTGCAAGCATGTGAGTGAACGTTTGTTAACGAAGAGGTTCTACATTCCTGCCGAGAGCAGAGAGGCTCATAATACCTTTAAGGGCGCTTAAAAAGAAATGGAGAACATGACTAAATGACTATAAAAAGGGCCTCCTGATGGCTAGACGTCCCTCAGGTGTCTGGTACAGTGTGTTTTGTCCCCTCTTTGTCCCCGGTAACATCCCCTCAGCATGTTTCCTGTAGTTCATCAAGGCTCTTCAGGTCATGGAGGGAAAATGTGGTCGGAGGGTAGAGTGGGCGGAGTTCAAGTCGCTTTCTCCGTCATTTCCACAGAGGAAGGTTTACGACGGCTCCAAGCTCTTCAGAGCGCCAACCTTTGACTCCAAGTCAGTAATCTGAGATAGAAACAGAGGGAAGTTCAGGCCAGTTGCACTTAATATGAACATTTTTATATATGTGGCTTTTTTTTATTTTTTTTATTATTATTTTGTAAAAAATTATTTTTGTTCAGGATTCTTTAAATTTACTGTCAAATATGATCTCCTTATGATAAACCACTTGTATTCCTTATTTATAAATCACTTTGGATAAAAGCATTTGCTACATGAATAAATGTAAATGATAATTTAATGCATTATTGCTAAACTGATTTCTCTTTCTTAAAAAAAAACAAAAAAAAAAACACTGACCCCAAATTTTGAACAATAGTTTGTTTGTAAATATGCTAGGTGAAAATGTTTTGACTGTTGTGCTCACATCTCACATCTTTTGCAGCGTCTCAAGGATGACACACAATTTCAACAACTTAAAGTTGACCAAAGTGCTGTACAGTGCTGAAAATTATAACAACATTGGCCACACTTTATTTTAAGGTCCAGTTCTCTCTATTAACAAACCATTTGCCTCAATAAACTCCTAATTTGCTGTTTATTCATAGTTAGTAAGGTAGTTGTTAAGTTTAGGTATTGGGTAGGATTAGGGATGTAGAATATGATCATGCAGAATATGTGCTTTATAAGTACTAATAAACAGCCAATACGTTCATAATAGGCATGCTAATAAGCAACTAGTTAATAGTGAGAATTTGTCCCTATACTAAAGTGTTACCACAACATTCAAACAAACAAAACAAAAACACAGTTTACATGAAGGAGATGAAACTCTACAATACATTAAAAACTAAGGAAAACAAACACCTTTTCAACTTCGATTTAAAAATCAGGAAGTGTTTGAACACTTGAGGCTGTTCCGCAGTTTTGACACAACTACTGAAAAAGCCGGATCAATTCTCAGTTTTATTCTTGCCCTAGGAACAGTCAACAACCTCTGATCTGAAGATCTGAGGGATCTTGATGGATTATGCATAGACAGAAAGCTCGATATGTACAGCAAGTAGGTGCCTGTCTGTTTAAAGATTTTAAAAACAAGAACCACTAATAAACATGATATAAAACCAGTATTACAGATCACACAGTGTGTGAGTGAATAAGAGCAAACAGTTTCTGGAAATACTGGTTTTCAAACGCACCTTCTCCTGGAGATTTTCTGTCTCCACCTTGTGGCTGGCCTCTGACTCCTCTTGTGCTCTGCGCTGGGCCGTCTCCTTCTTCAAATACTCAATCTCTCTGCATTAAGACACACACATAGGCACAACATGGCTTAAAACCTTTCGCTAGGTCACATGAAGGAGTTTTGTCTAATCCCTTCAATCACAGACTCCACGAACATGCTTATTTTGTTTTGTGATCCTGATTTAAGTCATTATATTGAGTCTGACCCATTAATATCCCCAATCCCCTGCACTCACTTCTGCTGGTACTCTTTGATGAGGCGTTTGGCTTTGCTGTACTTGCGCTCCAGCGCCTGATACTGTGCCTGCGTCTCCTTCAGGTGCTCGTCCACCGCCTGGCACAAGCTCTGAGCCTCCATCCAATAGCCCTCCAACTTCTCCATCCGCTCCTTATTCTCTCTCACCGTCTGCTCCAACTGAGCCCTCTCCATCCGCCAGCGCAGCTTATCCTGCTCAGCGTGAGCCAGCTAGAGAGAGATCGTCACAAGGGTAAATAAAGGTTGTTTAAAGATCTCTTACAAAGGTTCATTATTCTGAAACCATCAATTTAAAGCAAGTAAACAAGATGATATGCACAAGAGGTCATACCTTCCTCTTGAGCTGCTGGATCTCAGCCTGGGTCACGGCATGCTTTATCTGGAGCTGGAGACACAGAGATGTACTTTTTTCTTGATTATTGAGTACATACATACAGATAAATAACTACAAACCATTTCAAATGAAATTTAAATTATATTATAATTTATTTTGGGACTTTTAAGACTTAATTTGAGGGACCATAATTATATAAGCAATTATTAATATGGTAAACACTTTACAATAAGGTTCATTAGTTAACAACATTAGTAAACATGAACTAAGAATGACCAATACTACTACTACAGCATTTATTAATCTTAGTTAATGTTAATTTCAGCATTTACTAATGCATTATTAAAATCACAAGTTGTGTTTGTTAACATTAGTTAATGCACTGTGAACTAACATGAATAAACAATGAAAAACTGTATTTTCATTAACGTTAACAAAGATGAATAAATAGTGTAATAAATGCATTGTTCATTGTTTGTTCATGTTAGTTAATACATTAACCAATGTTAATAAATGACACCTTATTGTAAAGTGTACAATAAGTGTACAATTCCATTACTGGAAGCAGATCATTTCAGGCCTTTTATTTTTCAATTCCAACAGTATATTATTTTTTAAATATAGTATATATAAATACATATATACATACAGTTGTGTTCAAAATAATAGCAGTGTGTTTAAAAAAGCGAGTAAAGCTCAAAATCCTTATAATAACTTTAACTTCAATACACACAAATGCATTGGGAACATTGCACATTCTATTCTAAATCAAAACATGAAGAAAAATTCAGCAAATTTATTACTTTACAGAAAGTAAAAAAAAAAGGAATATTAGGCTGTTCAAAAAATAGCAGTGTCTGCATTTTTCTTTGCAAAGTCAAACATTTACTGTATAAACAGAAAAATGCTTGAAGATTTAGCTTTCTTGTGAATGACTGAACTAACATTTAGTTGTAAAGCAACGGTTTCTGAGAACTGCTTCACATCTGTGTTGCATGGAGTCTGGCAGCTGTGAACAGGTCTTCCAGCCCAGGACGACTGCACTACATACAGTACCACAATTCCTCTGCGTTTCTTGGTTTTGCCTCAGAAACAGCATTTTTGATGTCACCCCACAAAGTTTTCTATTGGATTAAGGTCTGGAGATTGGGCCGGCCACTCCATACCGTTCACTTACCGGTGTGTTTGTGGTCGTTGTCTTGATGAAACACCCATTTCCAGGGCATTTCCTCTTCGATAGAAGGCAACATAACCTCTTTAAGTATTTTAATGACCTCAAACTGATCCATGATCTCTGGAATGCGATAAACAGGCCCAATACGTAGAATGAGAAACATGCCCATATCATGATGCTTGCTTGTCTTCACAGTGTACTGTGGCTTGAATTCAGTGTTTGAGGGTCATCTGACAAACTGTCTCCTAGACCTTGCTTCATCAGTCCACAAAATATTGCACCATTTCTCATAGGCCAGTCAATGTGTTCTTTGGCAAATTGTAACCTCTTAATTTTTTCAACAATGGGACTTTGCGGGGGCTTCTTGCCTATAGTTTGGCTTCACACAGGCGTCTTCTAATTGTTACAGTACTCATAGGTAACTTTAGACTTTCTTTGATCACCCTGGAGCTGATCATTGGCTGAGTCTTTGCCATTTTGGCTATTCTTCGATCCATTTGAATGGTAGTTTTCCGTTTTCTTCCACATCTTTCTGGTTTTGGTTGCCATTTTAAAGCATTTGATATAATTTTAGCTGAGCAGCCTATATTTTCTGCACTTCTTTATATGTTTTCCCCTCTCTAATCAATTCTTTTGAACAATGTCTGGAACGACCCGTTTCCTAATAGTAAAATATTTGCCATGTAGAAATATCATTTCTACCAAAAACAGTGATTGATCTGGTTAGTGATGCTGGATTGCTATTATTCTGAACACAACTGTGTGTATATATTGGGATATGAATTTAATTAAAACTCTACAATGTAGCATATAGTTCTAGGCTTGAGATATAGGGCGGATGATTTTATTTTATTTTTTTAAATTAACAAACAAAACAAAACAGCAGATTTATAATACCTACACAATACTGAAATAGTATTTTCTTGTGAAATATACTCCAATAATCAAACAAACTAATAAATAAATAAATAATTATTGATATAGACCAACATTTTCATATTGGAGCTTTAGTGTAAAATAAAATAAAGTTAAAAACTAAGTTAAAATAAATAATAGTTAAAAACTATCATAGCCATTAATCATAATATAAATAAAATTATCAGCTATTGGTATTGTCGCTATTGGTTTATTATCAGTGCATTCCCAGTTAATTTCATACAGCAAATCAAAGCAAGTAAAGCCAGCATGAACAGGTTTGCATATTTTTTATGGTAATGTGTTTATGTGTGGTAAGCTTTACAAGTTTTCTTGTGTGTCCCACTGACCTCCTTAAACTTGTGTGCAAGTTTCTCTGGGTCCATCTCCACAGGAGAGAGCATGTCTTCATTCTCTGCCAGGTCAAACACCTCGATGGCATTAGGAAACATGGGACTCATCTCTTCTTCTTCATCGGTGGCATATTCACCCGTCTGAACACGGACAAGAAATTGAGAAAGAAAGAGAGATGGATATTGAAACATACTGTTTTTCAGTGCATTTGTGATTTGTATATCTGACCTTATACAACGGATTGATTTTGAAGCTAAAGAAGTTTCTGTATCAGATGTTTGATAAGGTTTCTTGACTTAAATGACTTTGGGTATGTATTGGTTTCTGATCAGTGCATTAGTTACTTTAACCACTAGATGTCAGAGTTAAGCTAGGCAGAAAACAATTAGATCAAGGGAAAAACACATGCCAGGACATTGTTAAAAAAAAAAAAAAAAAAAAACCCTGAGACTGGCCAACCACCATTTTGAACAGACTCTGCAGCTGCAGGAAGATGAAGTAAAGGCAGATAAAAGCAAACCGAAAGAAATGCAACCATGTGATACACTGATGTGCCACATTTGAAATGATTTGAGAGCTGTTGAGAACATATTGAACCATAAACAACCATACAAAGTCTCCTAGGAATTTCTGAGCAACACCCCATGAAAGCATGTCCCAACACATCTGAAATAAAGCATCCAACATGTTCTCCACATCCTAAAACTGCTCTGACCTCAAAAGGCCGTTGTACACCCAACACTCCCTAGAGCCATTGCAAATACACCACTATCACAAACATCCTTTTAACAATGGACTTCCCCTGCAAGTTGGGACAAAATCCCGCACAATGACTTCCTGTCTGGATGAGTGAACGCAGTGTAAACTCTTATCAGGCAAACAGCCACAGTTAATGAGATGCGTCATGAGAGGATCGCTGGTGAACATCTTGATTCCTTCGGAGAAACATTTTCTTGTTAATAATGACCTTTGGAATCGGTCTATTTTGTAGGCTGGTATCAGTTCAGCACTGAGTGATACAATAACTTATTTACAAGAAAAGAGTGAAAATCAAATACTACAGCATCTTAAGTTTCGTACATGTATGATCTATAAAATTTCCTTTACTGTAATTGTCACTTGTCACTGATCGAGCAAATGACACACAAATTGAATAGAAAATTCTTAGAAAAACTACATTGTGAAAAATAGTAAAAATACAAAAGGAAAAACCTCAATTTTCTCCGATTGAGGTACAGAATACTTTGGTTATAGATTTTTGACTTCCAGATTAAATAATTGTTATTCATATATTATTCTGTACTTTATTTTATACAGTTAAAGAAATTAAATGAAAACAATTATAAAATGTCTGATTCGTATTAATTAATTACATAATACTGCATTGTTAATAAACTATTATATGATTAAATAATTATAAATATATAATATAAAATAATATTATATATAACTTCTTATATATTATATCTAATTATAGCTATGACTATTTATTTTACTAATTTAATATATAATTTTTTTTTTTTTTGAAATTGGTGTCATGTTCACCAAAGCTGTATTTACTGTATGTGATGAAAAACATGTAATCAAGACAGTAAGATTGTGAAATATTATTACATTTTAAAATATAATTTATTCCTGTGTTCGAAAAGCTGAATTTTCAGCATCATTACTCCAGTCTTCAGTCACATGATCCCTCAGAAATCATTCTAATATGTGACCCTGGACCACAAAACCAGTCTTAAGTCGCTGGGGTATATTTGTAGCAATAGCCAAAAATACATTGTATGGGTGAAAATGATCGATTTTTCTTTTATGCCAAAAATCATTAGGATATTAAGTAAAGATCATGTTCCATGAAGATTTCTTACTGTAAATGTATCAAAACTTCATTTTTGATTAGTAATATGCATTGCTAAGAACTTCATTTGGACAACTTTAAAGGTGATTTTCTCAATATTTAGATTTTTTTGCACCCTCATATTACAGATTTTCAAATAGTTGCATCTCGGCCAAATATTGTCTGATCCTAACAAACCATACATCAATGGAAAGCGTATTTATTCAGTTTTCAGATGATGTATAAATCTCAATTTAGGAAAATTGACACTTAAGACTGGTTTTGTCGTCCAGGGTCACATATGTTGATTATTAAAAGAAACACTTCTTACATGCATTTTTTCAGGATCCCTTGCTAAATATAAAGTTCAAAAGGACAACATGTATTTGAAATAGATATCTTTTAACATTATAGATGTCTTTACTGTCACTTTTGATCAATTTAATCTGTCACTAGTAAATAAAAGTATTAATTTCCTTACATATATCGGAGAGGAAAGCAGCTTCTGTATTTACAAATGTATCTCAGTGAGTCCAATTTTTCATTCTGTCTGCCCAAGTCCATGCATCGGTCTGAACTCCGCCATGTGGGTGAAGTAGCAGACAAACTGTCTGTTTCTGCACCTCTCAAACGTTAAGACAACATCAGACTGACGTGAGCTCAGTGTTGCGGAGGAGAACGCGCTGAGAGGGCACTGAGCTGGCAAATCTAGCCGCGAGACGCACTGCCCTGGAATCCTGCCTTTAATTTCACACCCAAGATCTCTAAGAATACTGACTGCGAGAACTCTGAATCTTCAACATCTGAATTATTAATCAATTCCCCTCACGCCATGGCAATGTGGGCAGGTGTGGAGGACAATTATGAGACATGTACAGCATGAACGTGTTAAAGCAACGCAGTGCTTTAAAACAGAGCTAATTATTGTGATTTTATAATTCTGAAAGAGTCTGGGTGAAGAAATGTTGACATCCTGTCTTCCACTGCATGCAACCAAAATCACTTTAATAACCCATCATTAAGGGGTACAGCTAGATTAATGCAATTAAATGGGTAAAAAAACAAAACATTTATTTTAAAATAACTTGATTTATAAGCTTTGAGCATTTTAAACGTCATAAAAACAGTGAATACCTCAGGTGTTTTGATGCATTGCCAAGAACAAGGTCAAGCATTATCTCCCCCCCATAAATCTGTCACATAAGTGAAAATAATATTTTATAGATGGAAAAACATGCTGTTGCAGAGAACTAAATGTATATGATTATGGTCTCTGAAGAAAACATTATCTGAAATTAGTCACTTGACTCTTCACCTGGCTTTCACCGTCTCTCAATCCTTCTGTTCAGTTTGTGTGCAATATTTGTGCGTTAAGTATTTCTTAACATGGAAGGTTTGTCCTTTCCACCCACATGATTTCTTTGTGAATTTGTACTGAATGAATCTGAATTAAAAGTTCAAAACAAACCGAGTCTTTTAAATCTAAGTCATCCCAATATATCCCAAAGTGGAGAAACGGGCAGCAGCTGATGAGGCTGTGATGAAGATGGCCTTACAGTGATCTTGTGTCTGTAAGAAAGCCGCTGACCCAGCTCTCATCTTCTCTGTGCTGTCAGCAAATGTTATGTAAAAGTATGACACACACACACACACACACACACACACACACACACACACACACAGACTAAGATTTCCAGACTAATTTATGAAATCTGAGGTCAGTGGTGCAAAAAAGGAGTATGTAACATATACAATCCAGTGCCACTCAACTGGAGGCAAAATAATAGATTTTCTAGATGTTCTATATAATCGACAAAATATATATTTAACACAATATTGACAAAAAAACTATTATTTTTATTTATATTTAAGCCTTATAAATATGCAAGCCTCAAAAGCTAAATACAGCTATTCTCAAGAAATCTGTTGACAAGTCTGGTCACGTTTAAAACACCTAGTGAATCAATGACATTGATGACACTTTCATCAGTGTACAGTGTCTGTCTGGGTGTGCATAAGAAAAGCTTGTGTCAACAGACAGGGAAAGGTCTATTTCAAAGTCACTGGCAAAATATTTACTATAATATAATGAAATCTTTGCAATGAATAGGTTAAAATATTCATGTGGTGGAGTGTTTGGGAAACATTATTTGAAAAGAAAATTGGGCTGCATGATTTTGGGGAAAAATGAATTTTTCGGATTCAAATTTTGCGATTAGAGAAATACGATATATATATATATATATATATATATAAAAAAAAACAGGCTTGCTTTGCTTGTTTGTAGTACTACACATTTCTGTAGTTTTGTTAAGAATATGGCTGTAAAATAATAATAATAATAATTAAATAAAAATACACAAATTACTAAAAAAACAAAATGAGATGAACTAATGTATTCCACTATAAAATAAGTATTTAATTTATAATTTTATTTTATTTTTAAACTACAACAGCAAAATTACAATACAAATATTTATGGCATTTTTAAACTTTTATTTTGATGGAAAACTGCAGGAAATCATTAAAGCTTCTATTTGGTAACAAACGCTTCTCAGTAATGATTTCTGAAGGATCATGCGACACTGAAAACTGGAGAAATGGCTGCTGAAAATTAAATCACAGGAATAAATTACATTTTAAAATATATTCAAATATAAAAGAGTTATTTTAAATTGGATACTAATTCACAATATTTATGGCTTATGTCTTTATGTCTTAATTTTTTAATTTTTAATGGCTGGCACGTGGTTCGTTTCCAAATGCATGTTACAGCCACCCAAACTCAGAGCAGATGCAGAGATGAGTCTGTGTGGAGCAGCATTTACTGCGAACCACTGTAAATGAACACAGTGCTGCGCTTCACTCTGAAACACGCAGTGCATATATTTATTTAATTAAATCCCATGTTACTTATACTGAATCTGCATTGGTCACAAACCGAAAAAGTTGCCTGTTAAAGTTTCGATGGTGCATCTGACGAAGCTTTACCTCTTCGTCCTCTTCCATGTAGGGGTTGTAGCGCTGCTCCATCATTTCTCTCTGCCATCTCTCCTGCTCCAGTGTCTGCTGGATCAGCTGGGCCACTTCACTTTGTTCCCCCGGCTTCTCCCGGCCAATCACAAACCTGCAACACAAACACCAGCCAATCAGATATGACCCAGTGAACCAGCTGTCATTCCTTAAGTGAGTTCTCTACTGTGATGGTTTACAGGAAGCAAAAGACCTGCATTATAAAGCCTAAAAGGCTCAAAAACTTTATCACTATTCTGCTGTATGCCTTCAACTGCATCCTATTTAAAAGCAACTGATTGTCAGTCGCCTCTGTGCTGAGGTATTCCACAAAAATAAAAGTTATTATTAAACATGTTCTCTCCCACTGGGCTTAAGCCTCGTCTATTAATCACATTTTCCATTTCCCTGCACTACAATCAGGCACCATCCACGCCTAGCCAGAACAGCTTAAGAGAAAACAGGACACAGATGCGTGAGCTTGTTTGAAATGCCACAACTACCCAATCCCTCATCATGACTGTAGATACAACCACACAGGTCTTAGATCTGTTAAATCATAGTAACAGAAAGCAGCAATCTATTCGATACACAGCACTGTCAGGGCAATATTAGAGATGAGAGTGAGTCAGTGAGTATCTGAAGCCAAATGAGACGACAGAAGGTAATGCTGGATTAAATAGAGGGAAATTAAACCTGTACCTGAATTTTTAAAGTTTTTAATTTTAATTTTTGTTTAAAAAAAAAAAACAAAGAAGCAGTGGAACAGTGGACTCATTATCATTATCAATCTCTAATGATATAAAGTTTTTTTATTATTCATTTTTAAAAATTGTTTGGATACAGAAATTTCTAAATGTGGCAATGGACTGATTTTTTTGGAGTGAATATTTTATAATTTTCCTTGTTATATATGTAATTGAATCACACACTACCATTCAAAAGTTTGGGATCAGTAAAAATTTCTTTTTTTTTTTTAAAAAGGAAGCAATACTTTTAATCAGCAAGGACACAGTATGTTGAACAAATGTGACAGTTAAAACATTTACATTTTTTAGAAAAAAAAAAGGTTTCGATAAAAGCATTAACAGCATTACTGTTTTCAACATTGATAATAATAATAATAATAATAATAATTAAAAAATGTATCTTGAGCTGCAAATCAGCATATTAGA
Organism: Onychostoma macrolepis; assembly: GCF_012432095.1. Taxonomy (NCBI): domain Eukaryota; kingdom Metazoa; phylum Chordata; class Actinopteri; order Cypriniformes; family Cyprinidae; genus Onychostoma; species Onychostoma macrolepis. Next base: position 43,112,584 of record NC_081157.1, on the reverse strand, counting down.
ATGATTTCTGAAGCATCATGGACACTGAAGACTGGAGTAGCTTTGCCAGAACAGGAAAAAATTAAATTTTAAAATACATTCAAATATACAACCGTTATTTTACATTTCATAATAATTCTCTAAAATACTGTTTTGACTGTATTTTAGATTAAATAAATGAGTAAATAAAATACAAAAAAAAAAAAACAATACACACACACACACACATATAATATAATATAATAAAATATAATATGACGTGATCAAATCTTCACTTGAGAACTGTGAGATTTTAAATGAAGTCTATGTTTCATATTCTTACTTGACAGTGCCGCTGGTGTTCCTGAGGACCGATGCAGCGAAATTTTGGGTCACGCCCACCAGGCTGGTTCCATCCACTTCCACGATCAGGTCATTCACCTGGATCCTATCGAAAGGACAAATAACCAGGATAACAGCTCAGGGAGGAAAAGTGCATCTGTAAAATGGCTGCTACATCTTGTGCCAAGATACTGATCAATCTCATCACTATATGTGTAAAGGACCTAATAAATGCCAAAGGAATCATTTATTCGGTCTGAAAACTGACCAACAGCAGCAGTGAATCAGTGCCTCACTTAACTAAACCTCTTCTTGTATTCCAAGTCGTTAAAATGATCGATCGATCCTCTCAGTCATAAAACAAGTCAAACTATCCAGCCCCGTGCAAAAGAGCCTGTTTGCCAAGGCAGATGTACTTTGATAGACAGCAGGAGCACCAATGAGGTTCCAGAGAGTGAGGATGAGGTCATTTCTGAGCGCTGAAGTCTGTCCCACTCGATATCTAAGCACTTCTGTCACACATGTGGCGACGGCTCATTTCAGCACTGGCTTATTAGATTATTATGTCTCCTGTGGCTTCCAGGTGGACTGTTTCTAACTGTCATGCCAAAATGAGGAAGAAGCCACTGCAATGCACCATGGACCTACTGACTCAAGACCGGAGAGAAATAACTAACGTTATGAGTTTTTATTAAGATCCTTAACACTAGCTGAATCTCCTGCGATCTAAATGAACGTCATAAGCAAAAGTGGGCTTCTCTAGGCTGAACTGCTGTCATTTTTCAAACCTCTTGAGCTTGGCAGACAGAAATAGCTTCTCTATGACCTCCATGACTCACTCCAGGGTCTGAAGAGCTCAAATGCCATTGCAAGGTCAGATTCTACTCATTATAGATCAATAAACTCCATTACTCTATCAATGCACATATGTTTTGACTAATACTCGGTCAAGTGTAACTCCAGATACACTTCTGTTTCATAAATAACAGAACCATGGACACTATTCACCTTGACAAAAGCTTAAATGTGGTCTCATATCTGTCTAAAAGCATCAGCCTCACAGTTTCCACTGCATGTCTGGTGATTCCTCTGTGAATTTGGTATTTAATCCATTTTGCAGACTGATGAAAGTCTGGTAGTACAGACTGACAGAAGGTAAAGGAATCCCAGTTTCTCTTCACTCTCATTTTCACTCAACTCCTGTAATTCTCTAACTGACCTTCCATCTCGGTGGGCGGCTCCTTCTTCCGTCACTGTCTTGACGAAGATTCCCAGTTTTTCCAGGCCCATGTCTGCGCCGGCACCCATCCCGATGATGCTGATTCCCAATCCGTCTTTATCTGTATGAAAGGAATCATGGTGTTACTAACAGTTGCCTAAAATAAAATCTATAAAACAGTTCAAGCATATAACAATGTTTAAATGTTAAACCTAGATAAATGTGCGCTGTATCCAATAGTCTGTGCAGAGAAAGCGCGCTTTGCAGGACATGGAGACGCCAGCGCGTTCACTTGCATTTTTTTCAGTGGATACGCCATCATTTTTGCTCATAAAGGTAAGCGTAATACATCCTTCGAAACTGTAAAGAGTCTACTTTTATTTGTGTGCACTCACAATATCAACAAAATGCTTTTATAAAACAACGAAAACAAACATGATGCGCTTTCTGCCGTCTCGGTCTTGAACAGGAGCGCTTCACAAAAATGAACCGAAACTCAGCGAATACATGCCTCACGGACATGATAAATATATCTATAGAAAGCTTTAAATTGCTACTTAACAAAATAAAACAAATCGAAAACAAAAATTCTTTCATTATAATCATAATCATAATCCATAAAGATGCATTTCTCTCTAAAAGGCGCGTCTAATGAGGAGACGGCGAGTCAGGATCTGCAACTTCATCCTTGCAAAATGGACTCAGAAAACACTAGTTTATTAGTAAATAATTCAAATATCTCCTGACTATTTCCCATAGACTCATTCATGGCATTTATGTTTGCTGGGGCTTTGCGGTATGCCTTAGCCTGTTGTATGCATTTGAACGCAGAACGTTTCAGCTGCGCTGACGGCACGCTTGCTGCTGCTGGACACTAAACACTGTCGAGCCTCTCTTGACAGTCGAGGTAGCACGGTCTCGTGTTGTTTCCACCAGCGTGGCAATTTTTTTTTCATCACTAATTGATGGATGTCTAAATATAAAAATAAGGAGAACCCTAAAACAGGCCCAAGGCTCGGCCCGCGTCTGAACTATGATGTGAAAATTGGCCTGAAGCCCGGCACAAGAGGCGTAAAAAAAGTCGGGATTTCAGAGCTACGGCATTTTTCAGTAAATAACATTTAAGTTTCAGTATGCTCTTCATGCAAAGTCATTGCAAAGCTTCAGAAGATGTTGAATATAGTGGATGAGTTACATCAACTACTTTTAGTGGTGCTTTATGGTGTTCTCTGGACCTTGACAGCCCCTGCTCACTATACTTTCATTACGTAGAAAAGAACAGCGTAAACATTTGTCAAAATGTCTCTTTTTGTGTTATACATGCATAAATAATGACATGTATAAAAAAAAAAGTGAATAAATGATATAATTGACAGAAATCAATTATATTTTTACCCAGATAGTCATAAGATCAATATAACAAAACTTTCTTTAAATCAGTGTTAATGTTAATTGAAACACTAAAACAAGTTAAGTTAAAATAATAAAATAAAATAAAATAATTAAATTAAAATGAAGCTGAAATAAAATTAAATATAAATATTAGATGAAAAACTTAAAGTAAAAAAAAACTTAAAGCAAATTAGAAATGCTGCCTTGACAATTCACTGAAATAAATAAGTTTAAGCTAAAGTACTACAACTGCTAAAACTAAAATACAAATAAATTAAAGCTATATGGAAATATATAAAAAAAAAAAAAAAAAAAAAAGCACATAATACAATTACTAAAACTAACCTTTGAAATTAAAACCAAAAATATTAAAATAAAATAAATACAAAAATAACAGCTTGAAATTGTAACTGCAAACTTCAAAGAGCTTTAAGGCTTTTAGAAGGCAATAACTAAATATTGGGATAATGAGCTGGAATTAGTGTGACTAATCCTGTGATTGTAAATCATTTGAGCAGATTTTAAGATTATAATTAGTTAGCAATTATAAATACATTTGACTCTAAATAATCCTCTTGTAATTATATTATTCCTAATGACTTTTTTTTAGTCCAGATTGGTTGTAACTTCAAATATTACCATTGCAATATAAAAACTACACAGCTGAACACAACTCCTCTATGTCTACGCTGTGATATTTCACATACGGTAGCTATGGTAACCGCCAGACTGCTTTAGGAGAGAGGGCCTGACCCCACTGATTTTCTAATCAGCAAAAGCTGCTTACTTTACAGAGCAAAACAAGCTGCTTCAGTCAGTTTGTTTAGAAACAGGAAGTTAAGGACCCTTAAGACAACATACCACATAGACTCTAAAAACACACACGGTTTAGTCAGGAAAACTCCATTGGCGGGTCGAGTACCTTTCTCCAGCTCAACGGGGAAAAGGTCTAGTCTCTCCACCCTCTTCTCCAGTTCATACTCGGCCGAAGCCGCCATGGGGTCAACCTCATCATTACGCCTGTCGTAGTCCTCGTTCGAGTATGTGGTGAAGACCTGGGAAAACAAAGTCGAAATTTAATGTATAGAGTATTTTAAATTGTATTTTTGCTTTTCTCTGCAAGAGACGCAGTAAGTCATCCACACTGAGAGTAACAATTACTGTAAGAATTATGAATTAATTAACACTGGCTGTCAGGAGACTTGGGTTCAGATAGAGTTAGTCACCATGACAGGGTCTATATCGTTTCCTAACCTGGATTATATTCAAGCTGCATATTGTTTCACTGAGCAACAACAGATGGAATACAAATGGACTTCAATGGCAGCCAATGGGTTGAAGGTCCAAACTGCAGTTTCAGTGCAGCTTCAAAGGGCTCTACACAATCCGAGCCGAGGAATAAGGGTCTTATCTAGTGCAACAATCGGTCATTTTCTAAAAAAAATATATACTTTTTAACCACAAATGCTCATCTTGCACTAACTACGTTGTGCGTACGCGACTTCACGCATTATGTAATCACGTTAAAAAAAGTCACGTGTGGTTAGTTCTTCGTCTGTGTACTTTGGTTCAAAAAGGTAGGGTAGGGTAGCAAAAAACTCCATCTCATTTTCTCCTCCAACTTCAAATTCATCTGACACTGTTACCTTACCTTTAGCTTTTTGTAAAGGGCGTTTGACTTTCTTTGCATGTTCGCATTGTAAACACTGGGTCGGTACTTCCGCTTACGTAACCCATGACCTTTCCAACGTGATTACATAATGCGTGAGGTCGAGCTAGTGCAAGATGAGCATTTGTGGTTAAAAAGTATATACATTTGAATTTTTTTAGGAATTGGCTGATCATAAGACCCTCATTTCTCGGCTGGGATCCTGCAGAATCCTTTGAAGCTGCACTGAAACTGCAATTTGGACCTTCAACCAGTTGGCTCCCGTTGAAGTCCACTATATGGAGAAAAATCCTGCAATTCATGTTTTCCTCAAAAACCTTTGTTTCTTTTTAACTGAAGAAAGAAAGACATGAACATCAGAAGCACAGATTAATAAGAAACAAGACTGAAGATCTTGTAAAATTGTAGTTTAAAACACATGTTCCAAGTTTTTAGAAATGTTGGTTTCACATGGACTTTAAAATTTACACCATTTTCAAGAAAAGATCATATATTTATGATAATACAATACAATAATACAAGGTTAAAAAGTATTTTTTTACTTAAGTTAATTATTCAAAAATATTGTTACATTTTTGGGGATGGTGTCAAAATGTCACGATGGTGTCAAAAATGTAGCGTGTGCAGTCTCATTTCATTACTTTAAGTCCTCAAAAATAAAATGAACTAAGTAAATAAATAAGTTACAAAAACCATTGTTTTATCAGAATACACAGCTATTTGAATGGCTATCAATGGAGAAAGAAGCTTTCTGGGTCCAGATGGTGCAGTTATGACATCTACCAGCAGGCGCTAACTGGGCCATGCTACTTTCACACGCCAAACAATGTCAGACAGATGGAGTGTATGGGAGACAATCATTATTTCAGAGTTTCAGTTGGTACAGTTAGTGGAAATTACACACCTTTGGCAAAACAGTCCAGAGCTTAAGTCATCTTCTTCAGTGAAGATATTGTTCTTTCCCTATAGCTCTGGGCACCACTAACCGTGCAGCTAAAGCAGCAGTTTATACAGATACAGTCATGCATCATGTTCTCCGTCAGAGAGACTGGGGCCCTGAAACCGCAGGCAGCATATGGGTGTATCACTGTGGGCTCATTTATAATAGCTGAGAACTACAACAGTAAGCCGGAAAAAGAGTGCCATTCTATATAAAGAAGCACAGTTTACCCACTAGTCTTCAGACAGCACTTGTGTACATCTGCTGAATATCTGGGTGGTAACAGCTTCCTGTTTAGGGTCATCTTTGATCTAAATATTTTTTCTTTCTTTCTAAAGCCCATGTTATAAGCATTGAGGGCAGAGTAGCAAAATACAGGAAGCCACTTTTTCCATTTGACGCTACCAAGTGAGTGCTGACAAGTGACAAGCGAATGAGTTGCTTGAATTATTCATTCAACAGATTTGTTCAAAAACGTAGACTCATTTGGAACGAAACTTGTGAGCGAATCATTGAAACATTAACTCAACCCAATCATTCAGCAGATTTGTTCAAAAATATTGAAAGATTCTGTGCTTATATACGGTTTATATACTCGTATATTACTTCAATATGATTATTAAAGTAATGTGATTAATTCATTAACTGACAAATTTAGTCATTCATTTGATTTTTACATTTTATTACATGATAACAGATTTGGAAATAGTTCCAGACCACAGCCCAAGTTTAGAAATATACTTACTACACATTACAGACATGGTGAAATCTGACTAGATTTTTCCTTCCACTAATGCTGCTTAATACAGATAAAGTTAATCATTCATTCTGAACAAAATTCTGACTGATGACAAACTCGGTTATTTCAAACAAGGCAGAGTTTTACAGATAAATGATTAAAAAAACCTCCCCTCATTTCTTTTTCTGATTCAATCTCTTCCCATGCTCTACTGCCGTGGGAAATCATAATTATATCAAAAACTGCTGATGGAAGAAATGTACGACAGTGATCACTTCCCATCTGTCTCTCGGCTGGTGCTGCTGTCAACTTCTATTTTCTTGGATAAACTACAGAAAATTGTGCACATCATAGCTGGGTAGAGGAGGACATAATGCAGCAAAATTGCAGACACTGGCTTTTTTCCTCAGCTTCTCTTTTCTTTTCATTTTTGTTTAGTCATATTCAACTTCCTCAGCCCACCCCATCCTACTGAGCTGGTCTTTCACAACCACTCACTTCCTCTTATTTCATCTACTCACCCTGTACATACATTATATTCTCTCATTCCTTTCATTTCAGGGAATAGTTTACCCCCAAAAAGAAAATGTTTTCAATTATTACTTCCGTTTCTTTTGTGGAACAGAACATTTTATGTAGGTCTTTTTGAACTACAAAACACAGTTCAGAGTGACAGGAGCTCTTAAAAAAAGAATAAAAAGCACCATAAAAGTCTAGGCCTATATAATCAAAGTCTAGCTATATAATTTTCACCATATCCAAGTCTATGAATGAACTATAAATGAATACCTCAAAAGAACTTCCTCAAAAAAGCTGATCTGGTTATTAAACTGACTCAACGATTTAGTCACAGTGGTTAACAGCCCACTGATATGAGTTCAATTTGAGTCTGTTTCTCACACAAAGCTATCGTATAGCTCGAGAAGACGTGGTGCATCCCAAATCACATACTGTTCTATGAAGTTTCCTAGTATAAACTGTGCGAGTAGTGCGTTCACACTGGAAATGCAAACAGAAAGAAAAAAGAAGAAAAAAAAGAAAGTAGTAGTAATTCATGCACTCAACTTTCACAGCTTTAAATATGCAGCAGAGGGGGAGGGGCAATCAGACTCCATTTATGAATGACAAAAATAACCTTATATAATCTATACACTACACGATCAAGTACATAGTGCATATGTACATAGTGTATGAGTGCATAGAGCAGTGCGTCATTTGGGACGAAGCTATGGAATATAGCGCATGAGTCATAATGACTGTTTACAGACTGTTAACGACAGGGAAATGAATACAAGACGAATAAAGTATCATCTATTTCATTTCTTAAAACACCAAATACAATTCTGAGATTTCATAACATGCATTACATTTGATATTATCTTCATCTGCTGGAAAATCTGGCCCAAATCTGCTGAAGGTCGTCAAGGTGATTTCTGAAAAATGACTGCTGTTTTTTTTTTTGCTGGTCCAAGGTCACCAGCTCCAGCTTGAAACCCAGCCATCTAGACCACCTAGAAACCAGGTAAAATCAGCTACCATCAGGATTTTCCATCACAGCTAGATTTAATCTACCACATCACCATTTTATTTCTCTCTTACACCTCCGTCTCCTCTCTGGGTCACTCCTCCCTTCCGCAGATCGCTGCATCTCTTATCTAAAAATACTCCCTCTCTCTCAGTGCTTGAAGTGAACAGCAGGTCGGAGCACCCTCACTGTGAATGCCATGGGCCTGCTCACATGTCTCTGTCTCCATGGCAACGGCCCGGCTTGGCGATTGTGATTATGACATCGTTGTGCCATTTCCCCCCCCCTTTTCTCATTCTCTCCCTCCCCCTGCTCTCTCTTTATTCACGCCGTCCTCTTGACGGCTGTGCAATGCAAACGTATATAATAACGGAATCATGATTCCTGCATCACTGTATATGTAATTTCTGAGTAAAAACGAATAAGATAAAATGCCATAAATTTGAATTCTGGGATCTGAGAGATTTGGTCATTCACGTCTTAGAGGCCAATTCAAACAGAGCAATGCCAAGTGGCATCTGTGGGTCGTCTGTCATTGGCTAGGAGTCTGTTCCATCTTTCTGTCTGTTTTTGGTGTCTCCTTTTCTGTACCTCTCTCTCAGATGGAATGTTGGATGGGACGACAGAAATTCACAGGCCAGATGTCTTTCTGAAACACACATGCAACCTCTGCGAACTCCTTCCACAGAGCAGAAGAGAATTCAGAGTCTTTGTAGACCTCAGTCAGAACTCATGCCACATTAATTTGATGCAAATGAAAACAAGGATGCGGCCACATACTGAACACAGCGAAAGGTTTGGGAAGTAATAAACTGAAATTAATCGCAAGAATTAATCTCTACTAAAAATAGGGGCCAGGAACCTCCAAGGTTCTAGGGAGTCTAAAACTCCCCCCAAATATATACACATATAAAAATAAACACTAATAAAACAAATCCAAAAAAATTTCTGAGTACAAGACAATTCAAATATGTCTTTCAAAAAAGGAAAAAAAATTAGATTTTAAATTAGCTGTGGCCTTAGACCTACTGAAACTTGACGGTACATCTATCCTTCACAGACTCATTTTCATTTGTGTCAAATGTCGTCGAGTCTGGTTCATTTTATCACCATTCGAGTCTTGTGGCTCACTTCCTGTCATTATTCTCATTATCAAAGACATAAATGACAAGAAATCCCGCCTGCTTGAAGCACAACACTTCAAAGCTCTGCCATACTAACAGAACAAGCATGTGATACTAAAAACAATAAATTACACAAGGTGACAGATAATGCTGCTGATATGAGCTCTAAACCGGACATGCATGTGCAGTGTGTGCATGTTGAACGCAGCTGGTCTGACTGTGTGGTTTTGGCTCACACACTCTAAACTCTCACTGGTATGCAGGGGGACGGTGCAGTGTGTTAGCATTAAAGCACCCCGCTCCCCTCCCTCACACACCAACACACACAAACAAACAAACCCTTGCTTCTCTGCATGCCACAAACCTAAAGCTGCATACAGGAAGATGTGGAGGGTCCTGGAATGTGAGAAGTCAAACATACACAAACACACACACACACACACACACACACACACACACACACCCCTTCGCTTCTCTGCATGCCACAAACCTAAAGCTGCATACAGGAAGATGCGGAGGGTCCTGGAATGTGAGAAGTCAAACACACACACACACACAAACACATTTGAGGGACATCATCAGTACAGATGTATGATGATTTTGAGTAAAAGAAAGGAGGAGATTATAAGATAGAGTAGTGGGTGACCAATTTGGATTTTTCAAGGGCTGATATGTAATAAAAATGTGATGTTTTTAATGATGGCAAATAATGCATACACAAATGAGACTTAATATTGTTAATTGTGTAATTTTATAATTGTAAAATATAATTTATCATAATTTTACAATTTAAATATTTATCATCTACGATTTAAAATGAATATAAATGTATAATTTAAAACAAAACACACACACACACACACACACACACACACACACACACACACACACACATATACATATATACACACACACACACATCACACAATTTATACAATTTAAACATAAATATAGCCTACTATTTTTGCCACAAAAACAGATTTAATGCCATAGTATAGTTAATATTATATTTAACATTTTACATTTAATAATGATGACTTTAAAATAAAAATAGTGATTATACTTCTGTTTTTAACATTAACAACAAATCAACATAATCATTTAACATTTTATTAATTGAAGTTATAATGAATGTCCCATAAACAGTATCCAACCTGCTTTTATGATTTTCATGATAAATTACTAATAAAACATTAGTGTAAGTGTCATCATGTGAGGGTCAATAGTCTAAATATAACATCAGTTTCGGAAGTATCGATATTTCAGGATCAATCTTCCCATTTTGTACAGTCTGCTTTCATTAAACAGGGTGCATTTACTGTATCTTCAATGAGTGCGTTTTCTAGTCATTTGAAACAGACCCAGTTTACGCAAAAGGAACTGAAAAGAAAAAACTGGAGGTGTAACAATTTTCTCTTAGAAACTGCTAAATTTCACAAATAATTACTAAGAAATAGCAAATAACGCATTCAGTTTAAAGCAGAAAGACTGAAATGGTATTTTCGTGTAAAATGTACTTCAATATTCTGTTTTGCAACTTCACAGTTTTTAAAGGGACAGTCTAATTTTAAGTGACAATGGTGGCAGAAAGGATCACCCCTGATCCAAACCCTAAACCTGGGTTTTACTAGACCAGATCTTCAATTCAACCCCAATGCAACAAATGCAGAAAGACTAAAGTGCAACAATAAACAGAAACACAAGTGTGTTTGTATGCACTTCCACTAGTTTATTTCTTGCTCTTCTCCGAGCAAGCAACTGTGCTAACGCCTTTCTCTCCGAGCCACAGTGAAAACCATCCTCTCTAGGCCCTGTTTTGACACTCCTCGCCCGGTTGCCATGGAGATTGTCTTTACATGCAGACCGATACACACTCCACAGACACAAACACACTCACAAACACTAACACAAGGTGACACACATGAGAAACCCCCGGGCGTCCTGAAAGGTTGCGACAAATATTCTTCGCAATCTGTGGTTGCTTAATAATTACAGCCCTGAAAAATCACATGTGATTCAGCTGCAGGGTGGTCTACAGTATCCCCCACAGACAGGTCAAGAAGAGAGAGAGAGAGACACAGCAGGCTGCTCAGAACAGCACTTCCAACTTAATATTCATCTAATGCAGATTAACTAATCTGCATATAACAAAGCCAATGATGTCCTTCTCTTGTAGATGGTTCATTAGTACTTATTCCTTTGTTGAATGTCTGATTTATGCAGACATGTCCTGAACATCTATGAAATATGCAGACTTATGAAACAGACATGTGCTGAGGTTTGAATATTTGAGTCCTCGTCGTCTTATGTTGGAATAGCACTAGTGACATTCAGTATGTACTGATGCTCCTGACCATGACAACAAAGGATGATGAATAAAAACTGGAATTGAATACTAGCATATATAGCTTATCATGCTAAATGCTTACAGTTTTTAATAAACAGCCTGTGAAACAGCACACAGTATGCAAAATCTTCAAATAGTTGTATGCTACATGGGTAAATGACCTGATGTTGCATGTTTAATTTAGCAGGTATCATCTCAGGAATAAATACAATCATTTTGTTTTTTAACAACAACAATGATGATAATTAAAAGTATGAGTATGTTGCACTAAAATTGCACCAAAAAAATAAAACTAAAACTAAACCTGAAATAACCATTAATTAAACCTAAATATTAATACTAAAAGAACCATTTAAACTAAAAATTTCACTGAAAATGTAAATATATAAACAAGCTAATTAAAAATAATAATACATAGTATAATAGTATAAAATAAACCATTCTTTTGCATATAGCACATTTACACAGCTGTAGACTGTAAAAAAATTTAATCGAAGTTGTAAATCGTGTTCCAAGAATAAATAATAATATTAATATAATAACAATGATATACAGTTTATAAGAAAATATTTCTTATATATATATATATATATATATATATATATATTTTTTTTTTTTTTTCTACTTACTTTAATTCAGTGTGTTATTCACAGTTTTCTTGTAATTATTTGTGAAATTTAATTTAAAGTCATTTTTTCAGTGTAGTAAGTAATAATAAAAATAATAATATGGCTATACAGAAATGTACGGTACATATAATATGCTGCACAAATAAGTTAGCACGCTATTCCAAACATAACTCAAATCTGTGCCAACAACTAATCCGCAGTCTGACTTCCCACGTTTCCTTTAATAAACGTGTATCACTGGGTGGCGATTTCACTTTAGAAAGAGCTGTGGCTCTGATGTGAACAGGGGAAGTTGATCCTAATCCAGTTTAAAAGTCACTAATAGTACATAATCAGGCGGCTCGCATACTTTTTTTTTTAAACCCCAAAACAGCTTCCTCAATCAAAGGGCTTGAGATGAATAATGTTCTGCCATGTAGACAATTTAAACTCACTCCCTTCATCGGAACCAATTTTTTCAAACCACAATCCTTCTCCAAACTGAAAAAACTAAACAAAAAACAAACCCACTTTCATCAAGGGTTTAGTTGCACCTTGAACACTGTAAATCAGGATCCTCAGGTGCATTTGAAAATTACAGGCTGCATGTAATGAAACTGAGATACAGTAAGCGACCCCTCACTCATTTTTACAAAAAAATTAACGTGACAAGCAAGGAAGTCAACTTTGACAACAGGAAGCTGTTGATTATGATCACCGCTTCACCAAGCAGGGTAAGACACCACATAGTACTTTAAAATTGGCACTGCTTGCTGACAGAGGCAAACATCCCACTAACAATACAACTTTTAGCATTTAACACCCTTACAGAGTTCAACTTTTGTGTAAAGTTAAATTCTTGTTCCTCCTTTAAAATAACAGCTTACCCAAATATTGAACAAAATTAAGATGACGAAATAATGACAGAAGCTTAATTTTCCAATTAATTACTACTAGTAGGAGAAGCAGTAACCTTTATTTAACCAAGTGAAAAACATAGCTCTCCATGGACCTAAAATGGAGCTAAATTGTGGCATGGCTAAAAACACCCATGTGTGTGCTATTGATTCTGAGTGGCATTAAAGGGAATCCAATCAATCAACGAATCAATTGATCAATCAATAATAGTCTGCATGTCCGCCCAAGTGTCATTTTTCCAGTTTCCAAGCTTGGTTTGCCCAAAACGTCCAAAATTATTTTATGCTTTTCCTCCATTTTTTAAATGTATCACAGTATTTATCCTCTACAGGATAAATGTCATGCAAGTATCCACCCAAAAAAAAAAACAGGCAAACAAAACATCTAATCATCATTAAAATACAAACATCCATTTATCCATCCAGTAAAATAGCCCCAGAGCAAGTCTACAGCTCTCATCCTTCCTCATCTATGACAGAGTTGAGAGGTCACACACATCTATTTGAGGGGAAATGTGACAGTAGGCGCCTCCGCAGCAAATTTAATTACATTTTTCCATTTAGAGGTCATGTGTGAACAGGACCTGTTGAAATGATATTGGCTTTGGCAGTATGTCTGACTAATAGTCTTATATTGGTGCAAAGTGTGAAAAAATCCAGTTTTGCACTGTGTCTATGCCATGCGCAGATGATGGGAATGGGATGCAACATGACTAAAGACAATAAAAGTTATTATAAACAGTGATTCTGACTACACTGGAAGCAGCGACTGCGTAAAGCAAGCGACAAATCTCAGACAGTAAGCTGATGCCTTGTACTAATTATGAAGTATTCACACAATGGAAAAATGATTTGCAATGGTTGCTTTGTTGCATCGTGTGTAGACAGTTACATGTTGCAACGTTAAAAACTAAGACTAATAGAAAATTCTGTGTGTACAGCATGGAACGTTGTTGCTTTTGTGGAAAACATGCGGTCTCTTTACCTGTTAAGTTTTATTTTTCCAGAAATTATACAGCAATTTAACAGTTTCCATGTGTGAAAGAGGCTTATAATATAGGCTTTTTCATGGATGTGTTTGAAGGAAACCACTCACAAGCTAAGAGCCCTGCTGCGCAGTCAGGTTAAAAGAAGCAAAGACACACACATTCTATTCATAGTAAACAAGCACAAAACGTGGAGCTTTTGCACCCGGTTATCCATTTTAAACATAAATAACTTAACACAAGGCTGCTTCAGAGACCAGGTATATTCTTGCTTATGTCCGCTAGCAAAACTTATCTTCTGCAGAATAGCTTAACTTAAACTAAGCAAAGCAAAACGTAACTACAGCTGTAAAATTATGCAATATGCAGCACTACAACACTCCTGTTCAAATGTTTGGGGTTGATAAGATTTTTTATTTTAATTAATTAATTTTTTGATATTGTGAAATTTTAAATAACAAAATTCTATCTGAATACATTTTAAATCTGAATGCTGAATACTCTGGTCTTCTGTGTCACATGATCCTTCAGAAATCATTCTACTGATTTGATGCTCCAGAAACATTTATTATTATCAATGTTGAAAACAGATGTGCTGCTTAATATTTTTCGTAAAAACTGTACAAGAAGCTGAAATCTTATAGCATTATAAATATCTTTACTGTCACTTTAAACAATTTAATGTGTTCTTGCTAAGAAGCAGCATTCATTTCTGTCAAAAGAACAAAAAACAAATCTTACTGACCTCAAACGTTTGTCTCAAAATGCTTTATTAAAATCAGTGAAAACATGAAAAGCAGTCAAAGGTTTTTATAGATTACAGATTATGTATGCACTCCTCTAATCTCACAAGACATGCTGCTAATCCTTAAGAATCAACCTGTTGGTTTAATCCCATCAAGTGGCTGTGAGTCTTGAGGACATCTGACCTCTGTTTGACTCGCTGCTGTTTGCTTTGTGACTGAGGCATTATGGGTGAACTGACATGGAAGAAAAGCTAAAAGTAAGTTTGTTTAAATGGACTAAACATCGTACATCAGACTAAAGTGTTTACAAGTCAAACTTTAAAAAGCTTTCAAATGCATATAAACACTTGTAGCGTAATGGGAATAATAAAATTGGAATAATATTCCAATTTTGTGCAGAATTTAAATTCGCAACTTTGGATGGAAACGTAGCTAGTGTCAGTGAGTGTTACAAGTGTCGTTTGAGGAAAATGAACAGGCTTACCAGATGAAGGAAAAAACAATCATGGTCACACACGCATAGCTTCAGGGCTTCCCGTCCAGGCCACAATGGCTGGTCCTGCTTCCACTAATACTACCTTAATATTGATCTATGGACTGACCAGCTGTTCCAGCATTTTCCAGCACAAACACACAAATGTGAGTAATTGTATTATAGTCTCTCGACATCAGGACTTGCTATTCAGAGCGCTGGAATGCAGTCTCTCAGGACCGAATGACTAAAGCCTTTGTGATTAACTCGACGACATGTTTGAATGGCTTGTGCATCAGTAACTCTAGCCGCTCTGTTTTGGGAACATTACAGAACATCCAGATTTAAGGGGACAGTTCATCCTAAAATTAAACCTTTGCCATAATTTACCAGCCCTCGTGTCATTCCAAACCTAATAATGCTATTAAAAAGTTTGGGGGCAGAAATAAATATATATATATATATATACACACACACACACACACACTTTTTAATTTATCTGAAAGCCTCTAAAGGCTGCATTTATTTGAATACAGTAAACTAGCAAAATGGTATTACAATTTTAAATGAGAGTTTTCTAGTTTAATATATTTTAAATCTAAGTTATTCCTGTGATGGCAAAGCTGAATTTTCAGCATCATTACTTCAGTCTTCAGTGTCACATGATCCTTATTCTAATATGCTGATTTGGTGCTCATGAAACATGCATTATTATTATCAATGTTTAAAATAGTTGTGCTGCTTAATATATGATACTACTAGAAGGTTCAAAAGAACAGCATTTATTTGAAACTGAAATAAACAACATTGCATACATCTTTATTGCCATTTTTGGTCAACTTAATGCATCCTTGCCGAATAAAATATTCTGACCAGTGGCCACTCTTTTCTATATAATGAAAGAGCACAGGGACTACGAACTATAAAATGACAACAAACACCATAACATAAATTATACTCAGGATGTAACCAGGATGTCCAACTGTTTGTGTTCCACAGAAGAAAGTCATACGGGTTTAGAACACCATGAGGGTGAGTAAATGATGACTATTTTTATTTGGTGAACTTCCCTTTAACTATTGACAGCAGTCAAAGCTGGGGACCATACATTACGTGAGACATTACTCATCTGCAGTGGTGCTGTCAAGATGTGAGCACAACAAATGGGTTAAATAAGAAAACAAGAGATGGAAAAGCAGCTCTGGCTCGGTGCCTGCCTCCCTTCGCTGCAGTGTTCAGGGAAACCCATCCGAGGATCCATTATCAGAGCAAACAAGGTGGCAGAGAGTGAGGTGCCCAGAGTCTGATCAGTATTGTTGAAACATTTAGAGAAACATGACCAGCAGATTCACGATCATGCATAAATAATGTGGAAGCCGAACCCAGCCCTGCAACCACCAATTTGGAGAGTTAATCGCAGTGTAAAGAAAGAACACAGTAGGGTAGAGACCTATGAAGTCAACAGGCGAGATATAGTGTTTCTTAAAGGGATAGTTCACCCAAAAATGAACTTTCATCATTTACTCACCCTTAAGTTTTCCAAACAGAAGTTTCTTCCATTCAGTACAAAAGATGATATTTTGAAGAATGGTGGTAACCAGTCTGTTGACGGTAGCCATTGGCTTCCATTGTATGGGGAAAAAACAAAAACTAAGTAAAATGGCTACTGTCAGCTGTTTGGTTACCAAAATTCTTCAAAATATCTTCTTTTGTGTTCAACAGAAAAAAGAAACGTATACAAATTAGAAACACGTGGGGGGTGAGAAATTATGACAAGGTTCATTTTGGGTTAAAATAGTCCATGTGACATCAGTGGTTCAAGCATAATCTTATGAAGCTACGAGAATACTTTTGTGTGCAAAGAAAAAAACTAACGACTTTATTCAACAATTTCTCCTCTTGTCTGTCAGTTTTTGACGCACGCTCATGAGAGTACCATGACACACGTCAAAGAATGGCATATTGCTACCTGCAGGGCTCTAGACTGCGACCATTTTATGAGAATGTATGAGTTCAAATTTGACGTTAGGGGTGGGCGATATGGCAAAAATATCATATCACGATTTTTTTTGAAATATCACAATTTTATCACGATTCTTTGTCATGTTGGTTTTACTATTTTGTCTGTGCAGTGCAGCCAAAATAGTTTCCCTGTTATGGTAACAAAATATAAAAAAGAATAGTGGATATTTAGGCCAAAGTGGAGATAATGTGAGATGAAGAAGTGGAGAACAGAGGCTTCAGTGTGCCCCGTTTCTCTCTCTCCAGACGGCCAGCACTCGAAGAAGACCGCTATAGAGAACAGCAGCGAAAAGAAAGAACGAAAGAAATAAACGAGTGCGCTGGGTATTCCAGCGTGACCCTGGCAACCTTTCTACAACAGACTCCCTGTGAGTTATCCAAGGACTGACGTTCTGCTCTCCCACACAGAGGGGAAAAAGTCGCTCGCTGCCTTGGCTGGCATTTCTTACACAGGAACCAGAAAATGGCTAAAGGTGCATTATACACCAAGAAAGACAAAGTCTTCGACTCATAAACAAGAACAAAATTACTCCATCCCACACGCCTCAGTCAAAACAACATCAAAAGAATGCTGCTTCTATCTAGCTAACGTCCTCAACGGCTAAAAAACAGATACTGGTCAACGTTTCACACACTTGTTTTGCTGCTCCGTAACAAAGAGAGCTCAGAGAGGGACACATTCCAGGAAGAAAACATCTGGGATAATTATGAGAAAATTACAGCTGAAATGTGTGTCAAACCACGTAGTTTTGTTCCAGAGCTTCATAGACTAAAGCACTCAAAAACAAACACGAATGATTGGATAAGCACTACCGAGCGATTATTTTCATTGATTAAGCTTTTATAGGTGCCAGATTTTCACATTTTCAATTTTCAAGGTGTGACTTAGTGGTTAAAAATCTGAACTGAAAACTCAAAGGTAAAAGGTTCCACAGCACCAATGTGTTTACCAAATAAAAAATAATTAAAAAACACTTGTCTGCATAATAAGCATACTAACAATTGGGTTAAAACATTGTTTAGATAAGACTAGTCATTTATGTTCAGAATTAACTGGACATTACTCAACGTTTTATAGCATTTTTAGCCTAACAGTTTTAGTCTAAAACAAAGATTATACTGCATAAAATACTGCATGAAATAAATAATATGGCATCATATTATTAGTTATTATAGAGCTCTATGATTTCCGTGATGTGGAAAATGCAGTCGAAATCCTGGAATCTGGCCGCAAATATTGAATTCACTGTATAGCCTGGAATGATTTTTGGAAAAAAAAATTTATTTGGTGAATAAATCAAAAGTGCTCAGTACACTTAAATCAAAACGTGATATGGACTAGAGTCTGTGAATGTTAAGCTGCAAAATGATATATGAATCCTGCATGTTTCGCGTGTCTCTGTGTGAATGAATGGCGCAGACGCACGGTTTCGTTTAATACAGATACTGAAGTGTGCGTGATGCTCACAGTTTTTCCAGCCTCTGCTGCTTCAACACATGAGCACTTGAACAAATGAATATAACCTCTAAAACTGCTCTGAGAGTCATTTCATTAACAGTTTACCATTTTGTTTGAGAAATATATCATCATAAAGGCCTTCACAGCAACCCGTCAAAATGAAAGTTCGGTTTAACGTGATGAAACTTTGAGAGAAATATGAAGAGTTGTTCTTCTGAAATTAGCATTTTTCTCTGGCTCCTACGTTTATGTTCAGTTATTTAACTTTAATAGAAATGTAAAGAACCTATTTATTGCCATTTATTGTACCTATTTATTGTAATGATACTACTACTAAAAAAATATTAAAATATTATTTTTAAGAAACATTTTACTTATATATTGATAAAAATAAAACTGAATTTGAGAGAAAAGAAATGTATTTCATAGGGCCTTAATTTTTTTTTTTTTTTTACTTTTAATAAATTGCTGTTAAATTTTGTATGTTTCATGATTTCAATTAGTTAGACATGCTTTTTGATTAATACCTTTTAGGTTAACCATTAAAGGTGCCATGGCATGAAAATTTCACTTTATGAGGTTTTTTAACATTAATATGAGTTCCCCTAGCCTGCCTATGGTCCCCCAGTGGCTAGAAATGGCGATAGGTGTAAACCGAGCCCTGGGTATCCTGCTTCGCCTTTGAGAAAATGAAAGCTCAGATGGCCCAATCTGGAATCTTCCCTTTATGTCGTCATACTGGGAAAGGTTACCTCCCCTTTCTCTGCTTTGCCCGCCCATGAGAAAATGAGCTACTACCGTGTGAGGCGAGCGTAATATTTTTTTTTCCTCGAGAGACATCATGGCTTGCAAACGAGCGAAGCATGACAGTTGCTCAGTGTTTGGATGTACAAATGAACACCGAAGTATTTTTTTAGTTCCTTCATCCGAGCCTATGGCTAGCATTAGCTACATGATAATAACTGAAACAGCATACATAAACAAACCAACTAAAGTACCGTATACAGACACAATATTTTTAACTAACTGCTGTAGCCGCTGAGTTGCAACTTCTTCATCCGGTGCGTCTCCATCCGGATCAGATTCTGGGTCAATCTGAAAAGCTTGAACGACTGTGTGTCTACGAGCCATTGCGATACATCCACTGTCAACATTAGGGCATGGTAGCGCAAGCTGGTTAAGGCCACACCCCACCCTCCACCTTGCCCCGCCTCTCTCGTCCTTAAAGCTACAGACACAGGAATGGCACGTCCTAAGGAAAGCTCATTGTGGGACTGGCTTGTAGTGGCTGAAATTCTGCACCAAGGCTGAATTTCGGGAAAGAGACTTCAGATACAGTACTAGGGACCACTTAGGCCTATATAAAAGCATCCAAAAAGCAGCATGTCATGGGACCTTTATAAAACAAAAAAAACAAAAAAAAAAAACAACGTAATGGATTTCATGGCTATCATTACTATAAATAAAATATTTACATTGTGTATTATTTATTTCTTGTAATTGTCTAATGATTATTCATTTACCTCATCTTACATAAAGCATTAAAACCAATTTAAAATGACGTTAACATATCAAATCAATAAATAAATATACTTTTAATTTATTTAAATAAATCAATTTTGTTCTCTTTCTGTAAACAAACATGCATTTTCACATTTTTTTCTTTCTACAGAAAGCAGAAAAACTATTTAAAATGGTTTCTGCATATTGGTGATCACTTAACATATAACTTAACAAAAAGAAATAATATAATATAAATAAATATTTAAATTATTATTGTTCTCTTTCTTAGTAAACACAAATAATCTCTGCATTTCACTTCTGCTCTAGCTTGTGTGCAAATCTACATTCAAACTAAAACGGACAATCGTGCACTGCAAATATTGCTCTTATGATAAACAACAAGTGATGCACCTCATTTGTAAGTCGCTTTGGATAAAAGCTATCAGCTAAGCAACTAAATAAATAAAGGTAAGCTGTACAGTAGGTTGTAACAATAACACTTGATGTCACTGTAAAATATAAAGGCTTAGACTGAGAAGACATTTATATAATTAGTCATTCAAAACATTTTACACAATCCATCATTATAACTATTATGCAACCTGATACCACTTTGGAAATACAACCATTCCATTATTTGTCATGCAATAAAGCAATTTCTCCAGATACTAATGTACCTCTCATACCAAGACAATCCCATAAGTCTAAATGGGCAAGGTTTTTAAGATGGCAAAGCTGATACAGAATGTAGAACTGTGTCATAAAAAGATAAACATCACTAAATGGCTCGTAACATGTAAGGGGCAGCTGAATAATGGCTCCGAGCAAGAGATCATTTTAAAAGACATCTGACAAGACAGAGGCACCACTGACCTCCTTTTATCTACCCTGTCTCTCCCCAGGAGCAAAAACAACGATTACAGGCCACTGAGAAACACCAGAAATAATCAATCCGACTAGAAAGAAAATCAATGGAGGAAATGACAGCTTTGGTCATGATTTGACGCCATTGGTCATTGCTCTGTTGATCTTAACGCCTTTACAAAAGTATTAGAAATTGGCTTGAATCTACCAACATGCTGAAAATATAAAACCTCCATGACAAAGTTGTTTTTGTCACATCCAATAAAGTGCACATCTGGACATTGGCTAACCTTTAGCTCTTTAATTAAAGTCAGATTTTATTATTGGCCATCAAGTCATATTTGCCAGACTGTTGTTAAACAAACATATATAGAAGACACAGCAGTTTAACTTTGTTAGTCTTTTTACACCAGAAAGCTTGTAGCCTAAATATAAAGTCTGGGTTTGGCCTGGAGGCATTTAGACACATCAATATCATAATCCACCATCCACCATCCAAATCTGAAACTCAAAAGCAATTATTTTTGGAATATTTCGATCCAGTCTTTAAAACGACAATAATGATATAAATGAGTTGCTTTGAAACAGTGGTTCCTATCAGATTTCATACATCCTCCCATCTTTTTGATCCCATCTTCATATGAAAATGTAAAATAATCAGTCTCAAAATAGCTGACCTAGTCTGTTTAGCTAACAATCAAAGCCCTGTTTTTTTTCCTCAGGAATCAATGCAAACTATTTAAAATGCCATACAAAAAAGAAAGAGAGAAAAACGTTAAAGAAATATGCTTCCACTGCAAAAAAACAAACAACAACATCAAGACACCCCTTAAAAAGACTTGCTGATCGTTCACAGAAAGCTACAAATAAGCTTTTGTTACTGCTCTCTCTTCCTAATCAAGAAAAACACCCAGAAAATGCTTGAGCTGTGAAAAGCTTCTTAATCACCTGGCAATTAACATATTTCATAGGGTCTTTCCTCCATTACTGCATATATTTTACTCTTTTTTTTTCCCCACAGTGAGTACGCCTGGGGTCTGACTGTGTGCAGTACTCTAGTCTAGCAAGCCACTGACGGAGAGGATGGGCAGAGAGAACTGTTTAACAAAATGAGGCCATGCATCAATCAATAACCTCACCAAAAGCCAGCCAAAGGCCCTCTGTAGGATTGAAACAGTCCACCCCATGCTTTTCAGTATATTATTCAACTAGCCCAATAATGTCTCTCTTTTTCAGTCAATGTACACAGCTGGATCGTAATATATCAACGTTCTAATTAAAAGGTTGGCGGTTGGAGTTCTGGCAATATAACAGGCTTGTTTGGTAACCTCAAAACTAGGGTTTTTGCTAAAGGATTAAACAGACAAATGACATAAACAACTCATGTATGGCATCTGATTGCACAGAAACCAATGCAACATAATGAACATTTACACAAGACTTGGGCTGAGTGATATAGCTAAATAAAAATTGCAATATTTTTCAGTTTTTCCAACTAAAATTGAAACCATTAAAAACATGTTTGTGAACCATACTTCTGAAATGAGGCTGAAATAAAATAACAATTTCAATATCAGATGAATAGAAATTCGGCTGTTTCAGCTAAACAGCAATTGTATCTAAATTAGATTCAAAATGTTTAATGTTTAAAAGTTATTTTCCAAATAACTCATATTTAATAGTTTTATTAATATGCACAAATTACAGTAATATGCACCTAAAAAGAGTTACCAAATCATTTTAAAGCATTTAAGAGATGATTCAATGATGTTCAAATTATACAACTAACAAATATATTGCAGATATTTTGCATATCGCCCAGCCCTATTGATTACCCAGCAGCCCTTGAGGGCATTTTTCAGATACTGTGAAATCTGAATGAATGATGCATCATTCATGTCACTGGAGAACAAAAGTGGCCCGTTAAGCTATGTTGGTATGCTAGATTAGTTTTCATTTGAGGCATAGTTTGGCTCTAACAAAAGCCACTCAATATCACTCTGTGCAGGAGGCAACAAAGCAGATGCATAAACAGGTTTCAGCTTCTCATTAAAACACCTGCACTGCCCCTTTAAGGCAGAATTTCCTTTTTTCGTCAGTTTCCTGTTGCAGCTTGATAACGGGCCACATTCGGCAATGCAGCGACAGCACATGAGACTATTATTCCCTGTGTTATTGCCTGGAATCGATGCTATCTTAATCACCACCTGTAGTGCAGAGAGTAGGACTTTCTGGATTATGTGAAAGTGAAGAACACCACTATTTTTAGCAGCAGGAATGGATGCAATCTGTTGAGGTTGTGAGCTGCTAGAGCACACATATGCCAGCTGAGACAATCAGCCAGACAGGGTCCGAATAAAACAGTTTATTCCAGCTGTTAAATAGCAACACGCAAGTGTAATGTTATGCTATATGATAGATCCTGTTCTGGTATGTTTTCTTCATGGAAAAATGACTGCAGTCCATACTATCTCCTAAAGAGGACTTATGTCTATGTCTAATTTGTCCCGTTCCTCTGTATTGCTTTTCCTCCAGTCTACCTCAGGTTAAGTAAAACTTTCAGTTTCTATGCTGTTTTAGGATCTGATCATCACATCTAAACCCAGAACTTCCCACTTCTGAAATGAATTGCAAACCAGGCCTCAGATCAGCTCTGAATGTCAACTTCCAGTCCTGCGTTGAACCACCCCCCCCTGAAATTGCTGTAGCTCTTCCTGTGTTTCAGGGAGAGTCTGCCCACGCCTGTCTGGACTCACAAAGCACTTAATAATAAGGCCACTCTATACACTAGATGTGAATGCTAAACCATCGACGAGAGTACAGATGGTACAATGAACAATGAATATTCATGCAAGCAAATGTGCAACAACATTAGCATGTAAACAACAGCAGACATGGTTTCAGAAAGTTAACTCTGAGGGGCCTATCATACACCCGGCGCAATGCGCGTTGTTTAAATAGCAAATGCATTTGCGCCCATTTGTGCGCCCATGGGCGTGCTGGTCTGAAAACTAGGTGTGTTCATCGTTGGTGCGTTGCTATTTTGAGGAACTGAATTTTAAATGAAAATTTTTACATTTTGTTATTTAAAGAGTGCGTTACTAGAAAATGCGCCTCTGGGCGGGTCCACAATGCGCGTTCACTTTGCTTATTACACACAGGGCAGCACACAAACATGCCAAATTATTAAAAATTAAAGGATTACAGTGTAAAAGAATATTATTGTGTAGGCTACATAAATATAAAAATGTACATATTTATAATACATGTCATAATGGATAGTCATTGCGTGTATCAGAATTAGCCTAACTATTTGCTCGCGCATGAGCAGATTCGTTTGCTCTCTGGAGACGTGTTCAGTCTGTCCGACTTAAAATTCCACCGTTTAAATAGCGAATTCGCCATGGCGCTTAAAGGGAATGGGAGATGAGACTCTGATTGGTTTATTGCACGTTACGCCCAAAAAACACCCATTACTCATTAAGAGAATAGGGACAACCCGTTTAGACCATGTGCGCCGACCGTTTTCCCATCGTTAAACTAGCAAAAGTGGATTTGGACACGCCCTGAGTGCACTTGCGCCGTGCACTTTTGACCATGCGCTTAGATCATTAAAATAGGGCCCTAAGTCTTTTTTCCTTTCGTTTCCCCACAAAACAACTCAAATTTGCACACTTTAAACACTTTACTCTATGAATGCTATTGCATTAGATAACACAGCTAGTACAAAGATAGCAAAAGCATGCTATTCATGCAGAACATGGGGTCATGAACTGAGAAACCAAAATTCCCTTGATCTTTTGATATAAGAGGTCATTACTATAAAAACATCCTTTAAGTTTCAGAACTCAAAACTTTCTCGCTAAAAATGGCTTACAATGAAGCCAATCTTCCAAAACAAGAAGTTGTGGAATGTGCCACTTTATGATGTAATAGTGTGGCTAAACTCCGCCTCCACAGAAGAAGATCAATGCCTGCTTCTACATCACTGCCTGTTTAGCCCCGCCCAGCAATTTGCGAAAATATCCTATTACTTCTAAATTATGATGTTTTATGATGTAAAAATCTTGATAACACTATAAGTGGACCACAGAGGACTGTACATTTTTGATACAACCGATAAGGGTACCTCTACTAGGATACCTGTATGAACTTGGGAATTGACTTCATCAACAAAAATTGACCTCAAAACCAGTTAGTTAAAAATAATGGCACATAATGACCATGAAACATGAAGTCAGCATCATATATAGCATTATTTGTTTACAGATGCCAGTTGATTTGATAATTAGCTATAGTTACTATTCTAATGCAGGGATTCCAAACTTGTTTTGTCAGCAGAGACCGTTTGACATAAAATATTACATAAATACTCTGAGATTTTAAGTTAATATTTCATATTTGCATGTTCACAGTGCTCTGATGTTGATTAGTGATAACATGCAAGTAGGTAAACAAATAAATATTTTATGTTTCTTTCCGCATGTTTTAAATTATTTATTTTAATTTGATATTTTTATGATTTAATTCATTATTAGCTCTTTTAGAACTCCCCTGCAGTTCCCTAATGATCCCTAGTTTGGAACAACTTGAGCTAATGCAACAAACTCATACATTTTAAATGTGGCAAAAGTGCTTTTTGGGGCCACTCTATGTACAAAAACAAGTCATGCACACACTCATCTATACATACACATACTTGTCTTCATAGCATTTGACCCTTTCAGTTAATTAAACTAGCTACTTCTTTACAAAAACAAGCTTACAGCACTAAAATTTACAAAGAAACACACTCACACTCCTCCAGTGCTACAATAGGCCTCTGTCTACCTTGAACAGTGATCGAGGATCAGTACTGGTCTATCGATACCAAAGCAGAAAAGACTAATGAAGCTGTGATCAAGGGATACAAGAGCTTTTAGTCCATCTGAGCTGGGCTCTGGTGGGCTGATGTTCACACCTGATTTTTATTAAATGTCTGCAATGAAAAGGTCATCATGCAGTAAAAAAGTTTTATTTTTCAAGCATTGCTACCGCTATCATCTTTATACTAGGAACAGAAAGGGACCATGTCAGCCACAGTTTAGTAACACAGGGCAAACCCCCGCTAACAAATCCCCTTGACGTCAGTGAGATTACACAGTGTTCACTTCAGATACAGCATGCCTCTGGTATGCTTCCATTACGAGCTGGCAACCCTCATGCTGTGAATCTAGCACCTGCAGAGCAAATTATTTTGTAGTTTTGGTCGCGACTGCATGTTTGAAAGCACAAAACGCAACTTTGCTTTGCTCTTTGTTGACCACATGAACAGTCTGAAGCGATGGCGCTCTGATAACGTTGGTCATTATGTGAATGTGCCATTGTCTCAAGAATAGAAATTCAGATATGAAAGTCACCAAAACACAGAGGAACACGACCATGTGACTCTCATACAAAGGACACTGTGCACCACCTGACTAACCATGCAGTCTGTTAGCGCAAACAGACTGCCAGAGAGAGCTCTTAAACCAGCAGAAGTGGGCCGTCAGCAGCTGGAGAGCCAATGGCATGCTATATCAAAGTGCTGACGGTGCCCAGAGGTGACTCTGCAAGCAGTGAAGCAGTCCTCCTTTCAAGGAGACTCCATATCAGAACATTGGATGAGACCAAAGGCATCGACTATTTCAGCATCATGCCAATAACAAACTCACTTTTATGCACAATTCCCCACAGCAAGGCAATCTTATAAGACTGGTTTCTAATTTCTTATGCCTGAAGGCATCCAACCCCTGCCCATCCATACTTTTATACAAAGTGCTGGCTACAGCCTACTATAATTCATTCCAGAAAACCCAATATTGAAAGTGTGCCCGCAGCTTTTAGGACAGTGTCCACTGTCATGCTAATTTATTACACAACGCGTTCTTTCTCTCCTTGCTTTCACACGTTTTAGGCACTTACCTTGATGGGGTTTGTACTGAAACAAATCTTCCTGCTGGGGGGTGGTTCATCTTCCACAGGCAGCCCTGGGATCTCCGAACAGCTGGATTCTGGTTCGTAAGTATCATCATCCTCAGCCTCCTCATCTTCATCCAGTTGACTCCCACCAGAGTCCTCTCCGATCCCACTGTATGCGCTGATGTCCACCAGGTCTGCTTCTGAGATATCCTCTCTGTGGGATTCCTCCTCGGCGCAGGCCTGTCCAATTTCCTCCCTTTGTTCTGAGGGCTCATAGCTGCTGGTGGCCTCTCCATTTTCCAGAGAGGCGTGGACATCCGCCTGTACCAGTCTGCTCCCTGCATCCGGTGCTCCTGGGGCTGCATGCTCCTCTGGTTTGAAATCCTCTTCCGACCTGGACTTATCTAAATCCATACCAGAAGCCACATCCTCGGATGGTTTGCCTTTGGGTCCATCAGCTTGGATGCCTGTTCTACTCTTCGGACTCCCAGGTGCAGACTCTGGGTCGCTGTGCTGAGCTCCCTCCTCTTGGTTCTCTGTCGGAGGGGAGACTCGTGTCTTTCTGGTGACAACTTTGGAGCCGTTTCCTTCCACCTTGGCCGGGGTAGAAGGCAGCGGGGAGGTTGAGGACGGTCGGTGAAGGCTGTTGCGCTGGTCTGCTCGTTCAAACACTGCGCTCAATTGGCTGACTGTTGGGGACACTGCATCTGCGCGACACTCCGCCGCATCCAGTCTGTCCAATGACTCTGTGCTGCCGTTGAAGCGCACCACCACATCCAAACGGCTGTCTTGGAAGCCCGACGCCCGCTCTTTCTTTAGCAGGATTCGATTAGTCGCAGCCTGCTTCTCCTGCAGGTGACGTTGCTCAAATATCTTCCGTGTCTCCTGTAGCTTGGAGAAGCCTGTGGTTGGTCCACGGGAGTTGCTACCATCGGTCTTTCCATCGAAGCGGCTAACTCGCTCTGACACAGTCGCGCCGAGTTTGAGCAGCGCGCTGTGATCCACATTCTCATTCAGACTGCTCGCTCTGGGGAGGGAGAGTCGGATGGCCTGGTCTTTGGCCTTCAATGGATCCTCTTCATCCCCAGGAGAACCCATCTGCATAAACATATTCTTGATGCGGTGCACATTGGAGCCGTACCTGCGGCCCCGGCCCTGGGGTCGAGGTTTCCCCTCCTCGCCGTTAGCAGCACTGGAATCTTTAACTGGCTTGAGAGATTGAATTCCAGCTTCATAGGCGTTCCTGTGTGGCGATGCACTTCTTGCTACAAGGGTGGTGCCAGTACTGCCGCTGGCTGCTGATGGGGGTTCAGTCTTCATCATGGTTAATCAAACAGCCGTAAAGACGAGCAGAAACAGCATAGCCCTCTGCTTATCCTCCTTATAGCATGAATCAGAAGTGGCAGCCATCAGGATCAGACCATATTATCAGCACAAAACAAGAGAGAAAAAAAGAGAGAAAAGGAGAAATTATGAATAAGACACAGAAATAATTGACATTTTATAAGAAATATGAAAGGAATAATTGATGATCAGAAAAATAATGCACACCCGAGGTGGTGAAGCAGCCATGACACAAAGCGGAGCATTATTTTTCTAATAATTCAATGGAATGAAGTCAGTTATTCTGCTTATACAACGGTTACCACAAGACATTATTCAGACAATGTATTTCAAGACATTTGTCAGGTTTTTGTCCTTAAAACACTCTTTTTTCCCTAAGCATCTCATCTCAAGCCTTTTAGACATAGTTATAGTGGCTTGAGCCATAGTGCAGTTATTAATGCAGTCAAATGCAGTTATTACAGATAGAGAGAGAGATTAACTGTAGCTGTGTGAAGCATGTGTAAATTACCTGAATCTGTGCATTGCAAATTAATGTTCAGTAGCAGTCTCTACTAAAAGAGAAACTAAGTTTAACTGCTTCAAGCACCATTACCGCCTCGCTACTGAGAAATATCATGTAACTTTTTTCAGCTGTGAAACTATTTTTTATTTTTGCAGTCGTAGGGCAGTTTGTTCATTTATATGGGAGAGATAGCAGGGAAAGTGTGCGTCCCATCAATAATAAAACATAATTTTGCGGGAAAAACATGGAAATAGTTCGTCATTTTTATCTTTCTGTTTGTTATATTTATGGGCTTGGTCAGTATCTTTGTGAGTTTTGGTTCTTTTGCTGTTGTAGGCTGTAAGCACCTTTGAAATAACGGAAATCATTTGGAAAAGTGATATGGACATGTAATGCAGTCAAGACCTGCCTGGAACTACTTTAGCCGTGCGTTTCCTGAAAAATAATTGCACACGAGAACGGTCAACTAATCAGATTCAAGCATCCCTGTAGTATACAAATCTATGAAGGGGTTGCTTACAAATGTATGTTCATTGAAGTGTATACAAAATGACAGGATGAATGAATTGCTTTTAAAGACAAGTTTTTCTGATTTGGTTTGTATAAAAATGTGTCTGCTAAATTAAAAATGTAAATGGAAAACATTTAACCAAGTGGCATTTGCAGGTAAATTTATAGAGTTCACACATATAGTCAGTTAAGGTAAATAAAATTAAATGAGACTTGGACTGATATTTCACATCTAATGCATTGGAATGCAATAAACACATTTAATAGCATAAATACTTTTGACAACTCATTTGACAGATCAAGAGGGGCCACTATATAAAGCATATATCAAAAACAGCACTGTACAGTGCAAAAGCCTACAGGTTTAGTACCCTGATGTGGTTTTTGAGCATTCATTGACAGCTTTGCCATGGCCACACAGATGCCCCAGGGTCATAAAGCCAGAAAAGTTGCATTCTCAAACACCTCTTGCTTTTACAGTTTACTTAAAATTAAATAAAACAAGAGTAAATGAAGATGCAAGACCAATTTTAAATATACAACCTTTAAAAAAACAATATTAAAGACTAAAGGAAACGGTTTACGCAGTGATGCGAAACACTTCCGTAGTGACTCAAATTTCCTTGAGATGCACTTTGAGGTGTAGAGGTGTAGCTGTGTTATCTCGCATAACACAGCTTTCAAAACGTTTAAACACAAATAACTCATTTTGGCAGACAAATGTATTTAAATGAGGCTGATAACTGTGCTTCAGAACATGGTAGCTCGTTTCTAGATGGTCATCAGCTGGCAGACCATCTTAGATCAGCAACAAAGCCTCTTAATATGACCAAGCTGGTTTTATAACACATTAGCTGGTCAAAATTCAGCAAGAAAATGAACTGCAGCCCAGCTACCATGTTACAAAACACAGCTCCCAAGCTTGAGCTGGATTTTCCAACAGGACTGAATCTCTGTAGACAACGAATTGATCTTTCTGTCAGATAAAGGAAGTCAGATCATGAACGAAACCGTAAACAGAGTCACTGGAACATGAGACACTTTCAAGTCATTTGATACATTAAACGGGTCATGAATTCTTGGGAAATACCACGCATACTGGCATGGACAGGCAGGCTTTGTTGTGATCCCATGCTGCTGCTGCCAGTAGATTACTTATCTTGGCAGCATGAATCAACCAGCCTTTAGGCACCGAAACATCGGCTGTCGTTTTAATCCCGCTTCATATCGAGATGTTCCTTATGTGCCAGACAGACTATATCGCTAATTAAAATCGGAAACTATAAGATATATCGTTTCTGTGTGAAAGAGAGTCAACAGATTGAAGCTGCAGCCTGTCAAAACATCACATTAGGACCCAGCGGCGCGAGCGGGCCGCGCTCTCCGCAATGATGCCTCGACTTCCTGCATCCTCCGCCGTACAAATAACGGTTCTGCCGTTACAATCAAACAAAACCAGCGAAAGCGCCACATACAACGAGTCGCGCTCTCCTCAGAAACGGGACGTACCTTGTGTCTCGTGTGCATCGAAGACTCCGTGCTTTAATCAACGGAAAGTCCTTTCGTTCGCGAATCCATTGTGTCCACGAGCCGTTTTAGCCCTCTTGATTTCCCCCCACGAGCTTGTGACGCGCCTCTCTCTCTCTCTCTCTCGCTCTCTCGCGCGCGCTCTCTCTCTCTCTCTCTCGCTCTTTTTCTCCTTGTGCCCTTCTCTCCTCTTTTAACCCTTCAAGCACAACAAAATAGGTAGGCTACATGTATACCGGTAAAGTGGCAAAAAATTAACAACAGATTTGCACAGTAGTAGCATAGAAAGGTGTAGTAGGATATGTACATTCATTCCCGTATTAATAAGTAGTTATATCAATCTAGTTTATTGTACTACTGCTAAAATAGCATTTTTAGATGTAGTACAGCAAGTTAGAGATATTTTATAAAGCCATATATACATTCATTCCCGTTTTAATAAACTACTTAGAGATGATGTGTATATAGAGATTGTTTTCTTTGTTCACCTTGTTTCCTTTTCTTCTTCATTTGTTTATTTACTTCACCACACATTTATTGTCTCTGTTCTGTATCTCAGTACTATGGCAACATTATCATTATTGATAGCTAATAATCATTTGTACATGCAGCATAGCCTACTTAAATTTATGTACGTGAATTCACTTTTTTTTTTTTTTGTCTCCTTTTAATTTCTTAAGCATTTTATATAATTATTTAAGTAGTCCTGTGCATTTTGGTAACAGCTTTGGTGACACTGAAGATAGATAGATAGACAGACAGACAGACAGACAGATATATAGATGATAGATAGATAGATAGACAGACAGACAGATAGATAGAACGATAGACAGATACATAGACAGATAGATATAGATAGAACGACAGACAGACAGATAGATAGACAGACAGATATATAGACGGATAGATAGACAGATAGATAGATAGACAGATAGATATAGATAGAACGACAGACAGACAGATAGATAGACAGCCAGATATATAGATAGATAGATATAGATAGAACGACAGATAGATAGACAGACAGACAGACAGTTAGATAGATAGATAGATAGATAGATAGATAGATAGATAGATAGATAGATAGATAGATAGATAGATAGATAGATAGATAGATAGATAGATATACGATATACCTTTATACAGCAGTCAGTGATCTACTGGTTTAAACTCGAGGCAGCAAAAACAAACAAACAAATAAACAAACAAACAAAAAAACTCAGTAACAGTTAAGTTTTTACTACACGTGTTCTTTGAATCTCTGAATCAAACCACTGCAATGCACGAGGCTTGTAAGACACACTGACCCATTTTAGCGACATTTGAGCCTCTTGTAGGTAGTTGCTGGCTTGTAGAGGGCGACATCGTGTGGTGAGTCTTAGAAGTTCAGATTGTCCCTAACCATTGTACAGACTGTAGCCAGGACACCGGTATGGAATCCCACACCCTGGGGAGTCTTTGTTACACTTCCAGTCTGTGATTGTGGAAACCGTGTCTGTGGGCACTGAATATGGACTGAAGATGAAGTGGGACAACCTTTTCAGCTCCATTTGCATTGCAATTTGACATGCTGCTGCAAAGAATTTTGAACTGAGGGATAAAGGAGATTTGTCCTCAGCCTGATG
The DNA here is from genome assembly GCF_012432095.1 of Onychostoma macrolepis. Taxonomy (NCBI): domain Eukaryota; kingdom Metazoa; phylum Chordata; class Actinopteri; order Cypriniformes; family Cyprinidae; genus Onychostoma; species Onychostoma macrolepis. Next base: position 43,080,301 of record NC_081157.1, on the reverse strand, counting down.
TTGCACACTGCAGGCACAAAAGATAGACAGATAATCTGTGACAATCATGTTTGTAGGTTAGGAATGGTCCGGGGGCTATGAATTGGCAACCAAACATTAATATTTAACTACATATGATTTTTAAAAATCATTATTATCATTAAATATTTTAGATTGAAAATGACCCACATTTCCAGATGATAATCTCGCCATAAAAACTCCAATTTGTAACTGGAATGGCACAAAAAAAGTTATTCTTTTTGGAACAGCATGATCTATAGTGTAACAAATCTAGTTTTATTATACTGAATAGCAATTGCTACAGCAAGAAAAGGTTAATTTAACAACATACCATACAAAGAAGTTCATTTAAACAGTGGCACTCTCTCATTATGTTCCTGGTGACAGCAGAACAGTAGGAGCAGATGATTGAGACTTCTCTTGGGACTCAGAACAGCTGAACGCTGCACTTCCCATCTATTTGCTAACATCTGTGTGTTTGTCGCAGCAGCACCTCCATTGCATACTGCCTGCCACAGTGACCCATATTTCCTCTGATATTAATCTCACTACCCACATAGCACACACAGACTCCCCTGCGCTGGGCTTTTATGCATGGGTGTGTTCAGTGAACTAGGATCACACTAGCTATTGTTTGTGTGTTTGACATCGATCACACTCAAACAGAATCACAGCGAGCCCCTCTAGATACTGAACTGCTTCACATGCATCATTGCTCAGTTCTTTATCCTGACTAGGCCTGAGAGTTGGATTCTCTCTCTAAAGTCTTCTTCATTAAAATTCTGAATGGCCATTGGCTGGGCTGGCTTGATTTGGTTTGTGTTTGGATTCTTTGTTGTTGTTGAACTGGACTGATATTTGTGTGTGTGTGTTTTACTTATTGCCTTTTCTTCAGAATGCTAGTTATAAATCTGCCTCAACGCAAATACAGTCGTAATCAAATTATAGTACATACAAGCTTTCCTGAAGATACAGGATTTTATACAAATTGCATCTGTAACTTTTTACTGGTATATTAAAAGTGATCGTGCCGATATATAAGGTAATATTTTTGAGTTATAGGATTTTTTAATAACACAGCTGTCATAAATGTTCAACCCCTTTTCAACATTGCTGTTTTTAAGTCACTTATGTGTATGGTGGGAAACAGAATTGTCTAAAAACACAATTCAGCCTTTAGAAACTGAATTAGCTCGAGCTGTTACACACATAAACTAAGCCCATGCATGTGTTGAACTTGAGTAGAAAATATGGCAAAGTCAACAGAACTCTCACAAAACAGACACAGCTGGCAGCCTTATTCATAAGCTTAAAATGCGTTGTGCTCTTGAGGTTGTTTAAGGAAAAAAAGCACAATATCATAAAATGTTTGATCAGAGCAACTGAGAAAAACCTGCATTGTACAGCCAAAGACTTGCAAGATGACCTGATGAAAGGACAGAGAAACAGTTCAATGCAGAGTTTAAGAAGAAGCTTGGTTTTCATGTTCATCTTGACGAATGCCACTCTTGATCAAGAAGAGCATAAAAGGCCGACTTGAACATGCTAAAATTCATTTGGATAGACCTGTGAAGTTCTGGAAGAATGTTTTATTAAGTGATGTGACCAAACACATTTTTTGGACTCATAGATCAGCAGTACGTCTGGTGCAAAAAAGGAAACGCTTATGAGCAGAAGAACACCATCTCCGTGATAAAACATGGAGGTGGACCAGTAACTGTTAAGGGGGTGTTTTGCTGTTGCAGAAAGTGAAAATTTTGACTGTTATGAAGGACATCGTGGATTCTCTGAAGTATCAGGCCAAGAATTTAGATGCCTTTGATGCAGAGACTGAAGCTTGATAATCAATGGCAGGACACCCATCCCAATACATGATGCAAATCTACTTAGGCTTTATTCAGGGATCGGTCATATAGGATGTTCTTGAGTGGCCAGTTCAGTCTCCATGTTTAATTCTCATCGAAAATACTTGGTTGATTGAATCTGAAGAAAGCAGTGGCAATGTAAAAAAGAACAAAGATTATCAGTGATCTGAAAGCTTTTTCAGGTGAGGAATGGGCCAAGATGGCAGTAATAGGTGACAGAAGCTTCAAAGCTTTTACAAACAGTGTTTATTCGTGGTTTTAAAAGAATAAAATATTCTGCAGCAAATTTGAGTTTTGGGGGTTGAATAATTTTGAACATAAATGTTTAAAGCCCATTTAATTTTTTGGATTTTTATTATTATTATTCAAATTTATGTTCTCAGAATCTCTCAAATGTCTATTAATAAACTTTCTCTAATAAATTACTAATACCTTTGTTGAATTGTTTTCATATAACTTTGTTCTCAGCAGCAAAATGTCTTGCAAGTCAATAATTTTTGGGACAAGTTGTCACACTTACATTAAATGCGGTATTGTTTACATTGATTTGAATATAATATTTTTTTCTGGAAAATTATATCTTCACCATTTATAACAATTCATTGAACAGCAAAAATGAAAAACGTAACTAATAGTAAACGAACTACAATAATATTCCGCAGTACATGCACATTGTAGCACCTTTGCTACCTTTCTTGTCACAATATAATGGTATTTCCACTACTTAAATCGTCAACTTTTTTGATCCCACTTCCAACTGACTTTTTCCTAAGCCCCGCCTTAAAACGTTACTGACCAATCCTTCCTTCGAAACTGTTGGCACACAAGCGTGTGCTTTTTTTCCAACGTGAGTCTACGGAAGGTCAGTGTGTTTACATGTTTAAATGCGGTTTAACTGATATTTTCCAAAAATATGTGACAAAACGTTGTAGTCAGGACATTTGTGTGACACAAAGTAATCAGAAAGCCCCCGAGAAGTATATGCTGTCGATTGTCTACACCTATATTTGCTCCAAGGTAAATTATATTAATTTAACGTTACTTATTTTAACGTCAATAGTTTCCTGATGAATTAGGTCATTGCAGTTTTGTAATTAAAATTATAATTAAACCTTATGAACATCTGCCTACTTACAGGCACGCACGCACATACACACATATATATTACATACATTTACGTACCTTTTTATTGTACTGTAATACTTTGTTTTCTCTACTTGAGCCATTAGAGGGCGTAGGGAGCTAGTACAGTCGTCCAGAACCATAATCTAATACCCTGGCTTAATCTTCATTTTATTAAGGATTTAACATCACTAGCTGTTATAACAACATCCTACTATTTTGCAGGCAATTTAAAACCGTTGGACAGAATTTGCTCTGTAAGAACAAAGAACATAGTGGCATGTGATGATAAATGAGATTTTGACCTTACAGTTTTCCCTCACTCACCTTACTTTATGCAATTCTTACTTCTTGAAATGTTTGTACTCCAGATGCTAATATCTTTAATATTTAATGTCTACATTCATGGTTTATATGGGGAGCATTAACTGAATTCAGAAATAAAACTCATGTCCAGTGTACAGATTTATTAGATGAACTGAGGCATCAGTTGTGCAAATTATTGTGCTACTGATTTCTACATCTTAGTCTTCAGTTAAATAAAGCCGTCTGTTTCACTTTATTTTGGTTTGCAAAGTTTTCCCCTTCCCCCAAAAATTTCAGTGTTATATAGTGAAAGTGAGTGCATAGATCCAGTTAGCAGTTCAGATATTCAAGCCCCCCACTACGGAAGCCTCTGCATACCTTACGATACAATGGCCCTGTTGTGTCCTACAGGACTACCACCTTCACCACCTACCACCTTTAGCATTTCAGTGCACACTGCAGCAAAAGAGTGGTTCTCCTTAGTTGAAGCTCCACAAAAACGTTATGCCTTTAAATAATTTTAAACATTTAAAAACAAATATGTTCACAGCAACACTTCTCTCAGCGTTCAAGTCAAAGGAATCGTCTCCTTGCAGATTATACTATCCTCGACAGCTCGGATGACCTACGATTTCAACAAATGTTTGGAGCATCAACCAACACAACGAGTCTTGATCTGGACATTCACCAATGGATCATTTGGATTATCAGTGGAATATTTTGCACATCATCTGGAAGTGCAACGATTTAAAGACTTTTTTTGTCATTGCAAGGACCTCAAGGCTGCACCAGGTTAGTACCAGCAAGCTTCAGAACATGCAGTTTTTCCTAACATGCTAACTTTAAGTTACTTTGCTCAAAGGATGTCTTGTTCAGTAGAGTTTGCTTAGTGGTATAAGAAACTACTTTTGTAACAACAACATGAAAAAAAAAAAAAACACCAAAAAGTATCAGACATTTCTGAGATTTTCTTTAATCTTTCCGTTTAGTCAAAACAACTGTAACAGGTGCAAGCTGTGCTTCATTCAAGTCCATTGGGAAGTCAGGGACGAGTCAAGATCACTTCTGACAAACATAAGGTCGACCACTTAACATGCTTTATTTCAGCATTCAAAATAATTAAAAACATCTCAAATTATTATACATATACAAAATAGGTACAGATCCTCTTGTTTTAACCCCCCTATGGTGTGCTTCTCTCATCATTTTAGGACTTTTCTATTTGATTGCCTGTTTTACGCTTTAAAAAACCCTGGGTGAAAACAAAAATCCTGATTACAGAGGGATGGGAAAGAAGTGGGGATATAGCTGGAAGCAACTGGACAACATTGGGGGGATGTTTTGTAAAGAAACCAAAAGACAACAACCAAAAAGTGTCAAAAGGTGTTTGGAAAATAAAAACAGACTCCACCTGCTTATTCTACACTTGAAAAGACTGCGTGCATCACAGCTACAGTACTGCTTCTTAACAAAAGCTCTGCTGTCTGGCTCTTAGCTTACACTTCAGAACGAGAGGCATCTGTTACAACCGGGCAGCAAGATATTAGGATTTCTTTAGCACCAAAGGCCCTGTGAGCAAAAGCAATGAACAATACATTACTTTTAGAAAAAGCAAAACTCTTCTTGCTGACAGGACCTCATGAGGAAATAGCACCTTTACAGCTGTCACTTGATCCTTTAACCATACTTCTGCCAAGTAAAATCCTGACCTGGTGTTGGTCAACACTGGGAATTGCAGGTTTCTTTTTTTGAGGTAGCCATAAGACATCAAAACAAAGTTGAACCCCTGTCTCTACTAGATGTACTTTGTGTGACTCTTGAGAGAAACGTTGGCATTCGGCACCCGGTGGTCCTAATGGGTATAACACAAAGACACTTAAATGTCATTTTACAGATTTATTTAACACCTGAACATGGTACAAAGCATTTGGTTTTGCTCTTTCATTGTCCTTCCTCAGTGGTTGAAAAAAAAGTCACTTGCATCAGTGATGTTTCTTTAAAACTCCAGGGGGATTTTACACTTTATAAGTATATATTATTTTCTTGTTGCCAGTGAAACAAATGAGTCTTCTAAAGTATCCTCAGTGTGGGTGGTGACAAAATAGTGGTCCAAAAAAAGCCTGATAACACACAACCACTGTCTTCTGAAGCGCAGGTCTAAGCAAGTGGACCATTTGGACAGCCAAATTGAATTCTAGGGTTTGATTTTAATGCATAGAAAAGATTTTAGAGAGATGATTGCTAGAAAAAAAACACACACGCACACAAACAATCTCAAGTCCAGATTTCTTTTTTACAAGAAGCAGACTGGGCCAACTTCAATGCCAAATTCCTGATTAGGTGCACCAACGTCCATAGGGGCGATGTCAATAATAGGCAGACGGGATGTTTTCGTTGTTTTGTAGTCGATGACTGTCTTGCCCCATGCACCGGTGTGCGACTGGAGAGATGGAAAGAAGGAAAACAGGGATAGAATTAGAGCCTATACAAAACCATTCTTTACGTTGCTATAATAACAAACATTTTACGCTGCTAAATTAGTGGTGTTTTTTTTCCTTGAGTTAATTCCCTTCTGCTTTTATTCTCATATGGAAGTTAATTCGGATACAAGCTACTGCTAAATGAATAATCACACTGAAGTCATGCTTTGATATTAACTGTCATTTTAACATTTTATCTTATTTTAGCTCCCACATTCAAATGAACTGTACTGTTGTGGTTTTAAGACTGTGTGATGGTCACATCAAGGAAAGATAAAGATGGAGAACTCACCGTGCAACCATCCTCAGTGACACTGTATGTGAAGCGGCTGTTGCCCTCTGCTCTGATTTCGATCTCGTTGGAGCCCTGCAGCAGAAGAGCCTTCTTCAGGTTGCCAGAAGCCTGGTCCATGTATGCAATGCTGTTCTTGCAGTGGTATGTGATATTCTGGGAGGCCTCAGTGGACATGAGGCGCAGGAAGGTGAGCTGAATGTTGACATCCTCAGGCTTGGAGCCCTCGCTGCCATACTCGAACTGTAGGTTGAGAGAGGAAAGCACGAGAAAATCAGCAAATATAATAAACAGACATATGAGGACAAAACCTGTTATACTTTTTGGCCTACTTGACATCCTCACCTGGAAGCCATCGGTCATTGCCTCTCCGAACCAGACGTGCTTCTTCTCCTTGATGTTCTTGCTTGTGTACCAGTTCTTCTTGGGAATGGAGGACTCAGCTGGGTAGACGCAGGTCTCGCCAGTCTCCATGTTGCAGTAGACCTTGATGGAATCCTGGTTGCAGCCCTGGTCAGGGTCAATCCAGTACTCGCCTGTGTTTTATTTTTGAGAGGAATGGGATTAATCTATGCATGGCAAAGTAGTGTGATGCAGGGTGAGAAATGTAAAATGACTTCAGAATTTAGGAATTTAGAATTGTTGTGCAATGGAGAAAGGGAACGTACCGCTCTTCCAGTCTGGGTGGCACATCTTCAGGTCACGGCAAGTGCGTGCAGGATTCTTCTTGGTGCCATCTGGGCTGATGATGCTCTCAATCTGTTGGCTCAGGGACTTGAGGGTGGTGTCAACCTCGAGGTCACGGTCGCGCATCACATTGGCATCGTCGGCACGGTATGAGCGGAAGGGATCAGGGGCCTTCTCCTGTGGCTGGGCAATGAAGCCGATATCAAATCCACCACCAGAGGGTCCAGGAGCTCCAGGGGGTCCGGGAGGTCCAGGAGGTCCCTATATCAGAGAATAAACCAAATATGGCGGGGTTAAAGTGTATATTTGGTTTTCTGGGTGCACAGTCATGTAGAAAAGGAAAGAACCACCCACAGCTGGTCCAATTTCTCCATTGCGACCACGGGGTCCAGGAGGTCCAATGGGTCCAGGAAGTCCGCTCATACCATCCTTACCAGAGGCTCCAGAAGATCCAGCAGGGCCCTATTAATACAAAAACAGAAACAGAAACATTCAAATCCAATCAGAATTAACTCCAATACTCACTGAGGCCACTGTGTATATGCTTCAACTACTTGATCAAATATTTTATAATAATATTTACTCTAGGTCCACCAGGTCCAGAAGCTCCAGCAGGTCCAGGCTCTCCAGAGGGTCCCTACGGACAAGAGTAAAAAATAATGAAAAACAGGATTCAAGCTACGGATATTATATTTGAGATTTCTACTCAAGTTCCATAAGCTAAATAGAGTCACTTACAGGAGGTCCTGGGGGTCCCTGCATTCCGGTAAATCCTCTGTGTCCCTTCATGCCTCTCTCACCAGCCTCACCAGACTCACCCTTGTCTCCTCGAGCTCCAGAAGGTCCCTGGATAAAGACATTACCCCTCAGATGACAATATAGTGCATATCACAGATGTAGCTACACATAGACTCTGGTTTGGCAATTCTTTTAAGTCAGGACTTACAGAGGGTCCACGGGGACCAGCAGGGCCAGCAGCACCGGCAGGACCAGCAGGGCCCTAAGAAGAAAAAGACAGATGAATTATAATACTCCCATGCTTTTTAAGCCATCAGCAGTTCATTTTCTTATTGGAGATGGGAAACTTACAGACTCTCCACGATCACCAGTCTTTCCAGCAGGGCCAAGGGGTCCAGGAGCACCAGGAGGTCCAGGAGCACCGGGGGTGCCAGAAGCACCAGACTCACCACGGTCACCCTATGTCAGGAGCAGAAGAACAGGGACACAATCTCAGTCACAAAGCCTAATGTGTGGCATAGGGGTTTGACTTGTATGGGAAACTATGAAGACTGCAGCTTACCTTGGGGCCAGGAGCACCATCACGTCCAGCAGAGCCCTCATTACCTGGAGTACCCTAATTTAAAGCAAATTATATAGATGTCAACAAGGCAGGATGATATTTATGGTTTCATTTATGTAGGTAGGTGTTGGTATAAAGGTGTATATCCTCACCTCACGACCAGGCTCACCAGGAGGTCCAGCCAATCCAGGGGGTCCCATGGGTCCAGGAGGTCCACGCTCACCAGAGGAACCAGAAGGTCCTTGTTTGCCAGGCTCTCCCTATATGGCATGATAAAGAGAATAATGAAAGCTATACCATGAATGATGCTTAAGATGCCAACTTTCCAACAAGATAAACACTTGAAAGTAGATACTGGCTGAATAACACAACCACACCCCATAACTGTATGGAAGTACATGAGAGATTTTCGTGCTGTGTAGGAGTTCTTGAGTTCAATTAATACATCAATGAGAGTAAAACAAAGGAGAATACTCACAGATGGGCCGGGGAGACCAGGGAAACCACGCTCGCCTCTTTGTCCAGGGAGACCAACAATACCACGCTGACCAGCAATACCTTGAGGTCCAGGGATACCAGAAGAGCCCTGTAAGAAAAGTATTAGTGGAATATTAGTGATTTAATATAGGAAGTACATCGCAGACAATGTCTATATTTCATTATGTCTTTATTAGACAGTGCATGTTTTTATAACTAGAAATTGTTACAATTAAATATCTACCAATCTATACTAGCATGGACATCAGACATGGACAGGAGGACAGAGAATGAATCGTATTTCCCTCTAGCAGAGAATGAACTATGACAAACAGCTGTGCTAACAAGCACACAGTTGTCTTAGAATTGGACTCTACCAATAATCAATTAAATAACTACCGCTTGTGGTAGACAGAAAACTCACAGTTGAAGTACAATTATTCAAGTTATAAATTTGTAAGATGACAACGAAAATTAAGACTAAAGCACATAAAGCAAAACAAATCCATAAATTAAGAAAAGAATACAAATATCCAAGTATTTCAAACAATCTTTTTTTTTGGTGCGGATGACTTGTGAGAGAAGAAACTGAGAGGCCAGTAATAAGGAGATACAGAGTTTACTGATCACTGTGCAAGAAGAACTATATTAAAGCATGTCTGCAGTTTGCCAACATGCATCGCATTTGGCCAGTTGCGATGTCGGAAAAGATTTTGTGGTCAGATGAGACCGAAGGAAATATGTTGTGCACATATAACACTGCCAAAAAGTGTGAGGATTTGAGAGAAGCGCTTAAGACATCCTAATAATTTTAACAATTGACTCCCAAATACTCTGGTTTCAGTCATGTACTCAACAAGACCAGAAAGTAAGGCAATAATGTTACTGATCGGCATGAAAGACTTACGGGAGGACCCTCAGCTCCAGGAGTTCCTTTCTCACCAGGGGCACCAGGTGGTCCAGCAGCACCAACCTCACCAGTGCGCCCAGAAGGTCCAGTCTCACCACGGTTACCTTTCTGGCCCTCCTTACCAGGGACTCCAGAAGGTCCTGGGGGTCCAGCATTTCCCTAAGACAAGAAGCAATCAGAGAACCACTGTTAATTATGGAAGAGGATCACTATTAATACTTTGATGTATTAATTAGTACTATCTATATCAGTGTTGTAGTGATTCTTACAGCAGGGCCGGGAGGTCCAACTCTGCCAGCAGCACCAGGAAAGCCAGTAGCACCCTTAACAAAAATTTAAAAATGGATTAGTCTAATAATAATACTGTATGTCATTTACAAGGGTCTCAAAATTCTGCCATTTTTAATTGTGGTAAGTACAAACCCAAAAATATCAAATTAAGGAAGTCATACTCACAGGAGGACCAGCAGCACCGCGGGCACCCTTGGGTCCAGTAGAACCAACAGGACCCTGTAAAGCACAGATAATTTTGATTAAAAATTTGTGTGTCAACATTAGTAAAGAAACTATGACTGTTACGTGGGTCAAATGTTATAAACCCAAAGAGCATAAGTCTGTTTTGGATGAGAAGATGATCACACCTGAGGTCCGGGGGCACCAGTTGCTCCTGCAGGTCCTGGAGAACCAGCGTCACCCTTAGCACCATTGTCTCCAGCCTCTCCCTTAGCACCAGGCAGACCATCGGCACCCTGTTGGACAGAAATTAGTTGTTAGACATAAAAACTGGCCTGTAATAGTTAAAACATTTTATAAGGCTATATATATATATATATATATATATATATATATATATACTGCAAATTGTTACTCACAGGAGGTCCAGCAAATCCAGCGGGTCCAGGAGCACCAGACTCTCCACGCTCACCCTATTTGTAATTGAAAAAAGGTGATGCTATCAGATCATTTTAGTAAAAAAACGTTTTGGTCAATTTTGTGTAGCATATGTATGTATCTTAAAGTCAAGGATTGTGCTTACAGGTGGTCCACGGGCACCAGTAGGTCCAACAAGTCCAGGAGCACCAGTCTCTCCCTATGTTAAAATACAAATAACATTATGTATTGTATCTAAATTATGGACATATGTATGTAAATTATGGACATATGGAATCTAGCTCAAAAGACACTCACCTTGTCACCAGGAGCTCCAGCAGGTCCAGGAGGTCCAATTGGTCCGGTCATACCACGGATGCCATCTTTACCAGGGGCACCATCAGTACCCTTGGCACCTTGGTCACCCTGGGATAAGAGATTATCGTGAGTTTTTTTTTTTTTTAGAGTTTGCGCTATTCAGTTCAGTTGCTCAGTTTGCTATGCATTAGTACTGATTTGTTTGTGTCAGGAAAGTTCAAAAAGGTGCATTAGTACTCACTCTGTCACCCTTAAGACCTGGCAGACCAGCAGAACCACGCTCGCCGGGCATTCCTTGAAGTCCGGGAGGACCCTGAGCACCAGAGGCACCTGGGGTACCAGCATCACCCTAAGGAAGCAAGAAAAAAATCATCTTAATGTTGATACTTTACATATTCATTGGTACAGTGCTATCGTTCACTTCAGGAGTTTGATTCACATTGAAGAGTACCCTTCAGATTTTGCTTAGCCGATTGCTGTAAATGTGTGGTATAACATCAAGGACAGGTGAGACTCACCTTGGCACCATCGTTACCAGCTGCACCAGGAGAACCACGGGCACCAGCAGGACCAGAAGGGCCAGGGGCACCACGCTCACCAGGGAATCCTCGGTCACCCTGGGTAAGAAGTATAGAGAGATACCCTCAGTTCTTGTCCGTCTCACATATCTAGAACTACAGTCAGCTTTATGGACTATGTGCCATTTGGCAATCATGCTGTAGATACGCACTCTAGATCCAGAAGGTCCAGGAGCTCCAGCCTCTCCAGGAAGACCCTGTAATATGCCAAAGAAGGCAAATTAGTATTGTATCATCTGGCCTTTTATTTCTAATGAGGGTTTCTATAGGACTTAATTACAGTTGCCCATAGCACAAACTCCATGCTTAAGCGTACTTTAAGCATAAGTGTCCTTGCAAGCATTGCAAGACCATAAATCCCCTCTAATTGTTTTATGATATAAGAAAAGTTCACAGCCTTAAGTTTATACAATTAACAGCAGTTCCATATCAACACACTGGCTAGCAACTTACCTGCTCACCAGACTTGCCAGGCTCACCAGTAGAACCCTGAGGTCCTGGCAGACCCTGTCATTCAGATGCACAACAAAGAGATGAGCACACCAATGTCAATGTCTATAACAAAAAAATATTGTGTTTTGGGTTGGGTAAGATGAGAAACTCACTCACCTGGAATCCAGGAGGACCACCAGGTCCCTGTTCACCTCTCTCACCAGCAGGCCCCTATTCATGAAAAAATAACAGGAGACACATTAGCAGAGTGGTTAATTACAGTAACTATATTTCAGTGTTATAGAGAGTATTATTATAATGTAGTAGATTGAAGCTGAAGATGTATTTTAATGGTGGATTAGCTGTTTTAAATGAGACTTAAATAACATTAAACGACAGGAAACCATATGGCAAATGCCTTATGGGACACTGAAGTGCTACTTACAGCAGGTCCAGGAGCACCAGGGGCACCAACATCACCATCCTTACCGGGAGCGCCCTATAGTTAAATACAAAAAACAATAGAATAAGCAACAGACTTCAACACTATGAACTAAACAAGCTTGACTGTGGTATGGAAAACAAAAGCTATATCTACTTACAGTGGCACCAAGAGCACCCATCACACCTCTCTCACCAGGTTTGCCAGCCTCACCCTGTACAGGGGCAGAAGTAAACATCAAACTTAGAAAGTGTTTAGTAACAATTGCACATTGAATCTGACCTCAAAAGTTTCTTATACATAGAAAATAAACTATCAAGGTCTGATTGTCTGCAATTTGGCTATACAGTGAGCATATTGACTTTTTAAAGAAAGTAAGGATCACTCACAGCAGCACCCTTAGGTCCAGGGAATCCCATGACACCAGGCTGTCCTCTGGCACCAACAGGGCCAGGTGGTCCAGGGCGGCCATCTTGTCCAGGAGCACCCTGTCAAAAATAAAACAAGACCTGTGAGTTTGAACGTTACCCACCCTGTATGAATCTCTGGGTATGCAGTGTGTGCATTTTTGACTGTGCTGTAATAAAACATCTCCGCAAGAGTTTTCATGGATATTATGTACAGTATGGGAATAGAGTGAATGTGGAGCTGATGGTTTGTTGTGACATTCTGGAGAATCGTGTGGGCACTTACAGAAGATCCGGTCTTTCCATCAGGTCCAGGGCTGCCAGGGCTACCAGTCATACCCTATTATGAGAACGAAGATAGAGGGGGTCAAACAGTACTCACTGGCACATTAATACACAAACAGTACAACCAAATAATGTGTAGCATTCCTGCTGATATCCGCATTCTCACCTTGGATCCTGGCATACCAGGTTCACCATTGCGGCCAGGCTCACCAGTGGCACCCTTAGGTCCAACAACTCCAGGGCCTCCACGCTCACCAGTGGCACCCTGTTATAAAGATCAGGGAGTGTTGCATTTATCATGATCACTATTTACCTTTGGTGAACTATGGGATATGAACATGATAATACCCTAAACAGATTTTGCACCAATTTTCTGCTTAATTGCTAACTTAAAAAGGATGTTTTGTATCTTTTGTTGACTCACCTTAGGACCTGCAGATCCGTCCGCACCAGGGAAACCGCGAGCACCAGGAGCACCCTGCACAAAGAGGTGTGTAACTGTTATGGTTAGGGCCACTTTTAAGGTTCTTACAAACTGAGAGGTTTGATGTGGGTACATACACGTTCACCAGTGGTTCCACGGACACCGGCAGAACCGGGCTCACCACGAGCTCCTCTCTTGCCTTCCTCACCAGGGGGGCCAGGGGGACCCTGAACTCCTTGGGCACCCTGGATAAGCACAAGAAAAAGAAGATAGTTAGAAATGATTGTAAAAGCCAAAAGCAGAGTTGCTTTGTGAAAAATCAGTTCAAGAGCAATGTTTTTTTTTTTTTTTGCAAAGCTGTAGAATGTTTTACCAAAATTCGCATGATAAGATTGATATGAAATGGAACAATGAAGTGGGTGACAAAGTTTTCTAGCTCAAATAAGTGAAGTTTATACTTACAGCCTCTCCCTTACCACCAGCCTCTCCTTTGGAACCAGGGGCACCGACCTCACCCTGTAAAACGAACAAAAATGGTCAAGAAGAAATAAACAGAATGGCCTTTTCTTTAAAAAACAAAAAAGTAAATGTGTAAAATAATTCATATTTTGTGTAAAAAAAAAAAAAAAAAAATGTAGCTCATGATCTGAGAAGAAATGGACTCTTACAGTGTTACCCTTAGGGCCAGGGGCACCAGCAGTTCCAGCAGCTCCAGAAGGACCACGAGGTCCAGGGAAACCAGGAGCACCAGCAATACCAGGAGCGCCCTGCAGGTGGCAGCAGAGAGAAACAAAAATGTGGCTTTTAATATACTAACACCAATGTTCTAATCCAGGAAGAGGAAATATTTTGACCTAAATATAAACTTTTATCAAGAAGAAGAGCATTTGTTGAGAAAGATTAAGACAGTACTTACAGGAGCACCCTTAGCACCAGGGGAACCATCAGCTCCATTGTTACCCTACAACAGAAGGAATATAAAATGGACAAGGTGGTCAGTACTGAAGTGCGCAAATAATTGAAATTTAAGATTGAAAACATTTAGATAACGTGATATATAAAAAGATTCACTCACAGCGGGTCCAGCAGCACCAGCAGGTCCAGGGTTACCAGCCTCACCACGGGCTCCCTGGGGTCCCTCTGCACCACGGCCTCCCTGAGGACCAACCTCTCCCTGGAGAAAGCAAAGTGTAAGAGTGAGATGGGTCAACATAACACCTATGAAGTACCATAAGGGTCATCTCATCCCTCAATGTAAATGCAGCGTTGTGTATTTCTATGATGCTAGAGGAGAAGTTTGTTTGTCAGCTTTGACCTACTAACACATTTACCAGGCATTAATTATTGGCCTACTTAATTGAAATGACTGACAGCTGCCAAGAACATCTGGTTCCATCAGCCCAATTACAGTGCCACCTTGTGGTATTCTAGCTCCTATTTGGTTTGATTTGGAATTTGAAAATGTGTAACCGTGTGAACAAATGAGAGTACATTTTTTTACCTTAGCTCCAGGGCCACCAGGGAATCCTGGGGGACCAGCAGGGCCAGTTGGGCCCTAAAAATAGAGAGATAAAATAAATTATAGTTAGTTTAAGTTATCCTTTTTACTCATATTTCATTACTCATATATATATATGTATATATATATATATATATTTTTAAAGGATACTTACAGGAGGACCAGCAGCTCCAGCGGCACCATCGTTACCACGGGCACCCTGAAAAATTGAGAAAACATTATTATTTAGAACTTATTCATTATTAATATTAATCTGTGCAGAGGACAGGATTTAGGTAAATGCTGTGTTTTATGTTTGAGGGATGATCTCAACCCAAAAGTGCAGTATGTCTTTCCAGAATGATGTTAAGCTATCATGTTTGCAAAGTACCCAATGTCACATCTAAAAATAATATATAACACTACAACATAAGTCATATATTACCACGTTAATAAAGTTTATGCTTATATGGTTACTTACAGCAGCACCAGGAGCACCAGCACGGCCTCTCTCGCCAGGCAGACCACGAGGACCCTGGAAAACAGTTACATTAGAAAAGAACCACAAATGTAAATGTTGAAAATAGGATGAAAGCCATGCTTATTCACTATTCAGTGTGAATAAATGCTATTTCTTACCATAGCTCCAGGAGTTCCGTTCTCACCAGGGGCACCAGGCTCACCCTAATGGGCAAAGCAGCATGTTAAGTGGTCTGCTTACTTTGAACTTCAGGTTTAAAGTATGATAATTGATTTTAATTCAGATTTCACCTTAGGGCCAGCAGGGCCACCATCTCCCTTAGCTCCATCTAGACCGCTGAATCCCTGAGGTGCAGAGGACGCACATAAAGATTTGAGTAATGTGGACATAAGTTGATATTCATCAAACAAGAGAAATCGCTTCCTAGATCTAGAGAACTCACTCTGTGTCCCTTGATGCCTGGAAGTCCAGGGGTTCCGGGGAATCCACGAGCACCCTAGATAGAATGAGAAAGATGTTACAACCAATTCTCTTTCTCATACACTATAATGCTACTTACTAATACAATGCAGTTATAAGAAATCCTGTGAAGAGTCCTTTTGGCAACACTCACCTGTGGGCCAGGGGGTCCGCGCTCACCAGGGCGACCGGGTTTGCCAGACTCACCCTACAGAGTCAGAGAAAAACAGATGAGAAAAGAGAAACAAACTGAATGAAAAGAAGGAGGCATTATTTAAACCCTAAAGTCTTTTTAGAATGAATTATGAGAAACGTTTGCTATTTCACTGTCACTATTTCCTAATGTCTCTTTATCGGTTTCTGTTTGACGTTGATAAATACAATACTTGTTTTCCTGAAATCCTAGTGGAAGCATTTTACAGTACTATAATTGAAGTAAAAAGTTTTTTTTCTTTTAAAAGCTTCTTATATCTTCTTAAAATAAAATGTGTAGATTACTTACATCCTCTCCGTTCTTTCCAGGGGGACCAGAAGCACCACGGGGACCCATTGAACCCTAAACCAGGAAAGCAGCAAAAAAAAAAAAAAAAAAATCTAGGTTAGGGAAAAACATCTGTGTCCATGTGAGTGTATTTAAGTGTTTCACATTGTGGCGGCATGAATGAGTCACACTTTGGCGGTGTGAATTATCCAGAAGAAAAAAAAGTGAAATATCAACTAAAATGACTTTTTGTTTTCCAGCAAGAGACCTCTGTTATACATATGCACAGACTGGATGTCATGCATCCACTCAGTGGGAGAACAAAAATCTAGGTGACTGAAAACTTATGAACCCTGTACCCCTTTGACCTCATTTGACCCAAACGGGTCAAACTGGAGTCACATATGCGAGTATGTGAGAGTAATATTAATTTGGGTATATGTAAGCTGGTAAAATTACCTCAGATTTCTAGGGTTTAACTGCTAACTCAGTCAGTAGAGGACATACAATAATTTTTTTTTTTTTTTGTTATTTGTGTTATTTACTAAGAAAAAGCTGTGTGTTTGAGTTGATGAGTGCAGAGGTGATTTGTTTAGATACTCACAGGAGCACCAGCCTCACCAGGCTCACCAGGGGGACCAGTAAATCCTTGGGGTCCCTGTAAAGGAGGACAAAGGGCACAAATTACAAGAAGCACAAACCTGAGGAACACAGTGCAATTAAATGTTAAAATTATCCTTGAGGAAGTAGGTACTAGCTCATTTTGACTTCCTGGGTTGCAAATTGCAGTCATAAAAACGAATTTCATTATGATAAATTTGAAAATAATACATTTTTGAAAATGTTTTTTTTTTTAAATGCTACAGCTGTACTGGGTATATTTATCTCCAAATGCAGGGTGTATATTTGTCTTAAAATATTATCTTGTTTTTAGCTTAAATTAATTATGACGTCCAATATGCAACTGGTTTAAAATGTATATTAAGTTAAGAACTGTTAGGGAGTACTCACAGAAGATCCAGGAGGTCCAGGGGGTCCACGGGGGCCCATAGGTCCCTGTAAAAAAGAGACATAGGAGATATTGTAAGTTAGCCTGACAAAGTAATAACTGATATATGATTATATATATATATATATATATATTCATGGGACATTTTGTTTGATGCTACAGGCCTTTATATGCCTGTATGCCATAGATCAAAAATATACTAAGCATGTGTTTGTAATGCAGCAGCTGATATCATGCTGTCTGTCAATAAAGAGCTGAACGGTGATTATATAGAGAGACAAATAAGTGTATATGCATTTATTGAACTGATATTTGCATCACTCAGAGATTTGCAAGACACATGTGTACTGTATGTGCATGCATGTATAAGAATGTGTATGTTAGCATATGTGCATTTTTACCATGGGGCCTGGGACCGCCATTCCTCCTCCGGATTTCTCATCAAATCCACCAGACATCTGAGGAGAAAAGTTCTGTGGAGGGACACAGAGAAAAAAAATGCAAAGATCTTGTCAGTCAAAAGATTAGATGAGAGGCCCTTAGAAAAATCTCTACTCATCTCAGCATAGGACAGGAAGAAACATAACTGAACTTAGCTAGCTCATGCTCGGGCTTATCTTGAGCTTAATCACAAGCTTTGCATGCCTGAGTGCAACTGTGGCTACTGCCTTGAGGGCGCTGTCCACTTAAATGGTGCTGAAACATGTCAGCCCTGTGACCTAAAGGTCTTTTAAATTTGAAATCTGATTTCAAATTATGGCCTAGAACAAATGAAATTTTGCACCTGACCTAAAGGCACATCTAAATCACACCTTTCACCTATCTGTTGGAGAAAACTATTATTTTCCCTTTTTAGGGTGAGATACTTACTCCACCAAGGCCAGGAGGTCCAGGGGGGCCTGGGGGCCCAGGAAGACCAGGCTGTCCAGGGATTCCGTCATTGCCGGGAGGGCCAGGAAGACCCTGTTTGAGATCAACAGAAAGGAAAATTAGGATTTAAGTGAATGAGGCAGATGCAACACTATGGACCAGACAGGTTTGTACACTCAGAGCAGTTCACATCAAAGCCTTTACAGTTCAAAATGATGCACCACATCTATAGATCAGCTTTTTTGTAGAGGTATAATTAGCGGAAAGTGGTGGGCTGATATATAATTCTGTTGTCTTTTTATATTAAATACAGACTAAATCATCTCTTCAGAAGTGTTCAAAGCACCACAAATACCATGAAATAAGACAAAATAAGCCAGCAGCATGTGCATGTAACAAGTAATATATTTGTACTTTTGTTGTTATGAAGACATGTCGGAATTAATGCATATCAATAATACTGCTGAGACTTTCTGTTTTCAGACAATGAGTACTTATGAGTTTTGTCTCAATTTACCTTTGTCTCTGTGTGTGTATAGATATAATATATATATATATATATATATATATATATATGAATATGTATAATTATATTTAATTTTATAATACATATTAAACATATTTCATTATGATTAATATATAATTAAAATTATATATATATATATATATATATATATATATATATATACACACACAAATATAAAAATATTTTTTTAAATACAACTGAAAATCAGGTAAGCTATAAAAATAATTCTTTATTAGTAACCTATAAGGAAATTAACATGTAAAGTTTTATGCAGTGGTAATGACTGCTGATTTAGATTTAGATTTTTTGTTCTCCAAGAACTTCAAGATGTTCAGCAACTAAACAAAACACTTGATTAAGCAATAAACAGATGCATAAAAAGAGGGAAACAGAAACCTACCCTTTCACCCTTCTCACCAGCAGGACCTCTTGGTCCCTAAGAGAGAATAATGAACACAAAAGCGTTTATAAGGATTTGTTTTCCCAAAAAGATAGCAAAATGAGTTCAAACGAGGCCTTGAGTATGGTATGCTTATTCATACAGGCAATTTAGAAAGACCATTCTATGAAACCTTTTTAAGAAATATAAGCTGATAAAGGTAAAACAACATTTACCTCAACACTGGGCTCCTGGAATTCTATAAAATTGAGGAAAAATGAAAACAAAAATTAAAACCATATAAATACAGAAAATAATCAGATGCCTCTTTTGGTTTGTAAACGTTTAGCACTAAAATGATAACAATCAGCCTAACATGTGAGTCTGTGGTTTTCCCCAATAAAGATTTGAGGCCTTGCACCTGATTTAGGCCTACTACACCAAGAGCGAAACCACAAATTAATCCAGTGAGTGACCATAAGGCCTGAAGCTTGAAGATCACATTTAAAAATCCAATGGGGAGTGAAAGTTGTGGCTCCATATGAATTTTCCCTGACATTTTAAGTGAAGGGATGTGGGGTGGCTCTGTTTGCCCAAGGTAAGAAAAAACGGGGCGTGAGAGTCAAGGCGTCGTACCGTCTGGGCAGACGGGGCAGCACTCGTCGTGGGGAATCACTGGGTTGGGGCAGTCGGTTGTGTCCTCGCAGATCACCTCGTCGCACATAACGGTGCCGCTGTCGCACACGCAGATTTGGCATGGCTCTGGTTTCCAGACGTCCCTGTCATTGTAGACCTGGCCGTCCAATGTGCAGCTGCCGCCTGTGCCTTCGGGAATAACGAGTGAAATAGTTGCATGAGCATGAAAGCAGAAATGTTATTTGAGTATGTCATAAAATATAAGATGTTCATGTCTAATATAGGTCAGTTTGGTTCTTGTTTACTGACGTATGCATGAAGTTAAATCGGTGACGGGAGGTGGGAAATGCTTATAAGGCACTCTTTTGTCGTCTATAAATAATGTCGAAATCTTTTCAGTCTCACAAGGGACATGCGACTGGTCTGGTGTTCTCTCTAATGAAATGAGGCCATCTTTTGAGAATTTTGTAGACGTGGGAACAGATTACAGCTCGAGCAAACGCACACCTTTACTTTTGCTTGAAAATGTTTGGTTTGAAATTCACCCCTAGGTGGCGCAGTGCAGTTATTCCCAGATTGCATTATTCAGAGGAAAAAGCTTGAGAGAAAATTTCCACGTCTGCTGAAGCTGACCGTCCATCATGAAGTAATTGAAAACTGTCGGCTTGGCAACGACTAACGTTTTCCTTCAGTGGAAAGTCTGCAGAGTCCGCATGTGTTTTCAATCATCATAACAGAGGGGGGAAAAGTGAAAGGCATGGGGTGGGGGGATTGTCAAAATATGATGTCGTTGCATATTTAACCACCAAGTGGCGCTGTGAGACTGCTTGGAGTACTTGAGCCCTACAACAGGTAAAATTATGGGTCTGGAATATTAATTAAAAGTAAACCATACATTTAAACTATTTGCATGTCTTGATATTCTTCCAGAAAATGATTTTCTTTTAGAAAATCAAGTAGTTTTGTTTTAATTTAGTTAGCAGACTTAACTATCCAGTTTGGAAACATGCTCATCCAAGAATGAGATCATCGCTCTCTCTCTCTCTCTCTCTCTTTGGTTTGGGGAAAACTTTTTTAATGGATGTCGCCCATATCCTGATTTTTTTTCTTTTGCTGGAATTGCACATTTTTATTCTGAATAAATTGCTTGTTTTTCCCTCCAAATGGCCAATTCAATCACTAGACAATTACTTAAATCTGAACATTTTCCCTTAAAGTTCTACATTTCATATCAGTTCATTTTTAGTTTTTTTTTTTCATTTAAAATAAGTACTGAGCACGATATGGACTATTTGCTCTCGCTGTGTCTGCTTTTCTCTTTTAGCAGCTGTTGAGGATAACAAATTGCGCGTGGAGGAGAGTCTCCAAACCTGTGCCAACTTGTCTCCAAAGGCTCGCGCATGCAGAGCGTGAAAAGGCCCAGTGGGTCTAATGCACATCCAGACTGAACAAACTTTCTTCCCCCATTCCAAGGGAAAACATGATCTATGCTTAAGGCTATAGGAAGACGCCTGCATAACTTATTCAGTCCTGAGAGAGTAATTTCTCTCTGCAGCATCACATAATAGCCTCACCGCTTCACTTTTGCACCCACTAACCTCCAGCAAAAGCTTGAAAAGTTGTAGAAAGTTATACTTACGATCATCCTCGCCTTGTCCTCTTGCCAAAAGC
The DNA here is from genome assembly GCF_012432095.1 of Onychostoma macrolepis. Taxonomy (NCBI): domain Eukaryota; kingdom Metazoa; phylum Chordata; class Actinopteri; order Cypriniformes; family Cyprinidae; genus Onychostoma; species Onychostoma macrolepis. The sequence continues at coordinate 43,059,096 of NC_081157.1, read as the reverse complement.
ACCGTTGCGCTGAGCAACAGCGCCAACCGAATATCCACAAAGCTGAACATGTCTAAATATTAGACATGTAGACTCTTTGAGGCGAGGGAAGTTCTTTTTTTCCTTTAGACTCCAATCATACACGGTAGGGTCCGGTCTTCAGTGACTCCAATCCAGACCCCAGCAGAAACTCCCTACTGCCTAAACCAACTCTAGGTCCTGGCTTTTATACCCCAAAGTTTCTGGGAGGCGCCGGGAGCAGCAGATAACTCAAGCATGTTCACGTTTAATAGAATAGCGTCCCTCCTTCACCGAACAGGGGGGCTGTCTTCACAACGTTTGCAGAACGAACATCTAAAGAAACCTGATCTCTTAATAAAAAGGTGAGGGTTTGCTCTCAAAACTTCTTTTTGGTGAAGCTAGGTTGTGTGCCAAGGTGACCACCTGTATTGTGGGCACATCTCCGGACTTTTGTTTCAATCTTCAATTCTGGAAAGACCTCTCGACCCAAAGACTTGCTTTCTTCAAACGAGGATTTGGAGATGAGGACGACGCAGTGCTTTCTGAATTAAACTTGTATCGTTTTTTTAAACTTTGTATACCGACGGAATTCTGTTTTTTTTTTTTTTTAAAGATTCCATAACAAATTTAGAAAGTCATGTTTCTTTAGTGGATTTCTGCTGCCAAGTACTGAATATCTATCTATCTATCTATCTATCTATCTATCTATCTATCTATCTATCTATCTATCTATCTATCTGTCTGTCTGTCTGTCTATCTTGTAATAACGTTAAAAGTTATGTATGTATTGTTTGGACAAATTAGGTTTATAATTATTATTCGCACTTATTATTGTTCGCCAAATTATTCGTATTTGTTCTATAAAAAAGTAGTTGTGTTTGGTGAATATTTTAAACGTATAGGCCTTTGTTCAGGATGGGCACACTTTATTGTTAACAAAAGCATAACAAGAACAATCTTTTATGTTGCCACAATTATTTCTGTCATTTATAGGCCTACTGGATTGCATAGTTTTTCAGTTTCACGAGTTTCAACTTATCGATAATTCAGTTCTACTTGGTCGAACCATAACTGCAGTCACCTTGGCATCATTTTGATTTTACTTAAAACTTCAAGGCAGCAATTAAACTTCATTTTAGTGGGCTTATTTTTGTTACAGTGAAAGAAGCCACATTGTAATATTAATAGAATAGAGAAAAAACACAAATATGGCCTCAGACTATAATAACGGAAAACGCTCTTAAAGGTGCGTGTCCTTAATACGCGGCACGCACGAGCCATAAAAAGTGATTTGGCTTTGTGAGCGGCTGCATCTCTCTTCCGCAGACACGTCGCACCTCTGGAGCTGGCCAATCAGAGCTTACGCTCTCCCCCTCTCTCTCCATCTTCACAGCAGCGTCTCATCCAAGAGCTGCGTCTGCCTCCTTATTCCGTTCAAAAAGAATAGTGCAGATGAAAGGAGTCTAGAGAGAAAGGGAGGGAGGGAGGGAGAGAGAGAGAAAACGCCACCTCATCGCTTTCAGGTGCACACAGGGTCAGTCGCGATGAAAGCACTTGTGCTCCATTCACACACTATGGAGGGTCCAAGCGATTTGACTTAATGGAAAGCATAATGGAAAGGAACGGACACATTTAAACTAATAACCCTCTGAGAAACTTTGATTATGACAAGTGCAGACTGTGTCAAGAGGAACTTGATTTTATTTTTGCAGTTCAGTGGGTCATGTTAATATTATGTGCTTAAATTTATGTACATAAACATTTAACATTTAAAAGATTACATTTAGAACATTAACATTACAGTTAACATTACATTTATCATTTATAACATTTAAAATAAATAAAGGTTGAGTTGAGTACAAATATCTGCATTAAAATACAATAATGTATTTTTCCTTATCAATTTTACAATATAAAAAAATCTAAACTCTAATAGTTACTTTTATTTACATTAATCATTTAGCCAATATTTTTGTTTAAAGCAATTTATAAATAATTAAAAGCCAATGTGAAACTGTATTAGCAGCACCATGATTACTAAGTACAAAATCTAAATTATATCTGTGGGAAACTGTGAAAAGATGTAAAGAGAAAGGGTTTTTAATGAATTTTTATTTGATGTTTTTTATTTTCTGTGGTGAAATGCACCATATATTATTGGCAACACACACTGTGACCTCTCTACAAATCCAAAAAAATTAAATTTTTTGCTTCTAATTTGTTCCCCCATCCAACAATTTTCACAAAAATAGTAACCAAACATATTTCAAATGAAAGGCATAGAAATGAAACAAGAATGCTGCCAAAGGCTTGCCAATTTCTACTGAACAAAACAGCAAAAACGCATTCATCTACTTATAAATATCCAAAGTCAACGTATACCAGAACCAGACGTATAATTTGCAGTCATATAGCCAAACTTCAGTTACACACAATTTCTGAAGACTGAAGGTTGTGTACATTTGAAACATTCTTTGATGCTCAAAATCAAACTTTTCATTGCCATTCATAACGTAAATTGTATTAATAGTGTCAGTCAGCAGCTTGAGTGACACGGTGACAAAAAAAGTGCAATTAAAATAATTCAGTGTCAGTGTTATGCTAAAGATATCTCAAATTCAATACTGTATATAGCATATTTTGCCAGTTGTTGTCAAGAAATGTGCAGCAAAATGTCTTCACATGTCTCTATCATTTGTCTAAATAACTATAAATAAAGAAATACCCAGCATTGGCCAAAGTAGACTTGAAAATTTATGAAAATGGATGCAACCACAAGAAGCCAAGTATTAGTGTTTAGCCTGGGAGAGCAAAGCCTTCTGGGAGCTCTCACATTGTCCAAAGCCAGCATGAGCTGCAAGCAGAGAAAGAGCCAAGCACAACACAGCACAGACAGCTTCTAAAGATGTGACCTGGAAAAGGCAGCAGGATAGAGGAAAGAAGTAGAAGAGCTTTTCATTGGGCCGAAAAATTGATCTTAAATGAGATCTAGTTGGTTTCCTATCAGAGTGAGTGGTTTGTATGGGACTCTTCAGTAAACCAAGACCATTAAAAAGTCATTTTTCTTCATGCAAGATGAAGGCATACATTTGTGTTTTACACCACACTGACATTTATTGTATGGACAAAAACGTCTTCAAAATATCTTTATTTATGTTCCACAGAAGAAAGAAGGTACAGGTTTGGAAACGACATAAGGCTGACCCAATGATGACAGAAGTTTCATTTTTGGGTGAACTGTGCTCTTAAAGGGACAGTTCATGCAAAAAATGAAAATTCTGTTATTATTTACTCACTCTCAAGTTGATCCAAACCTGTATGATTTTTTTTTTTTTTTCAGCTGTCAAACATGAATGAAGATATGCTGGCAACCAAACAGTCGACAGTAGCAATTTAACTTCAATATTATGGCAAAAGTAGCATGGAAGTCAATAGCTACCGTCAACTGCTTGGTTGCCAACATTCTTCAAAATATCTTCAATTGTGTTCCAACAGAAGAAAGAAACTTTTACAGGTTTAGAACAACTTGAGGGTGAGTAAATGACAGGATTTTCATTTTTGGGGTGAAATGTCCCTTTAACAAAGCCTGAATCTGTTGCGTCATGATATCTAGGCATTGTTTTCAAGCTTTTGAACACCTACAAACACATATTACTCTTTCATTATCAAGCAGATTCAAGCTAAACACTAGCATTTCATAGGCTACATTCATACTTGAGGACAAGGGACACGCTGGCGCTGCAGCATTGAGGAGCTTTCCGACCGTCTTGTCATTATGGCAACCGGCTCAGTCTTGCACGGTCGGAGACTCTGCGCTTTGATAGGTGGGTGTCTGTCCTGAGCAAACAGGTGTTGTGACCCACCCCACACTTTCATGGTGCAGAAGGCCTGCTCTCCAAAAATACCAGCCTCACTCTGCTCCTGCTTCCACAGCTGTTCCTCTTTAGGAAAGTGCTTATCCTCTTTATGGTTCGCAGTCATGCACACACATGCACACGCACACACAAGCTCGATATGATGAAGGATCTGTGAACCTGGAAATACGGGAAGCATGTGCTAAAGCAATGGCTGACTGTAAAACACTGATAAATCACGCCCGCTCATCAGAAGGTTGGGTTTGTTTTATTTTACATTAAAACACAGTCAAGGTTCTCCAAAGTCACTCTGTGTAGTTTGGATGCTTTTCATCTCAGCCCGATTCTTCAAAGCTCAGCTTTTTTTTTTGGAAGTTTTGTTTGGAGTTCCTCTAGTTCGAACGGAGTTTGATTTAATGGCATGTGGAAACCACATATTACAACATAGATTAAACTGCTTCTAGTAAATAACTACAAGCACAAGTCTAAATCCATCCGTTTTACGGGAATGTTATGGAAGTAGCTCCAAAAAGCCCAATTAAAGGACGCATGCTTGCTTTCTTGAACAACATGTGCGTTGGCTACCATGAAGACAACAATGTAGTATTTTTTAGGAGCGGTGACTTGCCAAAAATATATTTAACCGCAGTGTTTTTGCCAGCAAGTCAATTTATACATTATAATATCCTTCTCAATATAGTGCCCTTTTAATTTTACACACTAGTGGGGTCAAACGTAGGCGTACTTGTTGGATCTCTGCATTTATTGACTACATTTTGTAACAAATAAGGCTTGCACAAAATAAACTGCTCTGTAAAGCTATGGGATAAACCAACAAATTACATTTGTCAGATGTAGAAGCTGTAGAAAGCTGTAATTGTGTCTAATATAGCACCATACTGTATGTGGAGATTTGAGCCCGGTCTCATGAAAATGTGTATAAATGGTACGCCAAATAAAATGAAAACTCGTGGTATTGATATGCAAAAATGGACTTTGTTCATATGATACGCACGTGTTTGGCGTGCAAATAAAATGCACGTGTTGTTATATTACTGAAATATTACCTTTCACAGAGATACCATGTGAATTGCATGAATATGCAATCCATAAAATAGTTACTGTAATCTGATTATGAGCATTTTTATTGTAATACATTCTAATTACGTGTACTTAATATTTGGAATCTGATTAAGTAATCCAGATTATATGTAATCAGTTACTAAATACACAAAAAAAACTGGTTCTTATAGAGTGTCTTTAGATTAGACAATAAATCTGCAATTATGAAGGGGATTGTTACTATATTCTGGCGATACTGTAGATTTTACACATTACACATGTCTGTATCTACTGGATTTTGGAGGAATTGATTGAAATGTAGGTTCAATCCAGACACCATGGAAAAAAAATCCCAGGAATGCTGGTCCACTAGAGACTGGAGTATGAACTCTACTAAAATGGAAATACAGATGAGAATCTTTGGAATGGAAGAGGAAAAATATTTTCATTTGATCCTTATGTGAAGTTTACAATAAGGTTAATTTCATTAATATTAGCTCGTACATTAGGAGTCTTATGATAAATTATGAAATCATTGTTCTAAACATATTGTTTATAACACATTAACTGATTATAATGATGATTACATAATACCTATGAAATAATGAATCGAACCTTGTTGTATACTGCAATATGTTGGGTTCAATAAGATTTTTCAATTGAATTTTTTAAAGAAATACATTTTTATTCAGTAAGAATGCATTAAAATGATCAAGAGTAACAGTAAAGACATTTAAATTAATGCTGTTATATTAAAATCTCTATTTATCAAAGTATCCAGAAAAAAAAAAAAATCAGTTTTCAGTTTTCAAGATTGATAATAATAAGAAATATTTATTGAGCAGCAAATCAGCAATAAGAATGATTTCTGAAGTGACACCTGTTCGCTGAAAATATATTAAAATAGAAAAAAGTTATTTTGAACTGCAATAATATTTAATATTGCTGTTTTATTGTATTTTTAATCAAATAAATGCAGACATGATGAGCATAATAGACTTCAATTCAAACATTAAAAACCTTTTCGCGCCTAAACTTTTAAATGGTAAAGTATTACAGTCCAATTAAATTTAAACATTAATGATGTCTTGGATATAATTGTGTGGATACTATAAACAACTCTCCATGTTTCACCGTTATCTATTCTTAACACAGATTGAGACAAACAAATAAAGAAACATGACAGCAGTCATATCACTTCCATGTCATGCCTTCTCATGTTGAATTCTTTAGTGTTTGTGGTGGATGTCTTCAGCGTTCACTGAGTTTACAGAGCTGCAGTGGCAGAACGGCACAGCATTGAAATAGAAACGGGCATTTTCAGAAGCTCCTCGTCTGACCCTGCTCTTTGAAATCTATAGTTCTGTGGTCAGAGTCTCAGCAGAGGTCAGCTAGTGATTATGGGTGGAGTCCCACTGGATTGAAAAATGAGGTTAGATCTGAGTAGAGACATGCTTTCTTTCTTTCTTTCTTTCTTTTCTGTCTCTCACTATACAATGACACAATACAATAACAGCTGATTGAGTTTTCAGATGGCCTGCTGACTGATGAACGGAGGAGTGGAAGTTTGTGAAGTAGTACTCATTCTGAAAACAGACTCAAAAAACGCTTATGTGGTCAAACGGTGGTCTAAATCTAGGTTAGGAAGAAAATATGTCTCCACTTAAAACGTGTGTATGAATGAAGGTAATTGACATAAGAAAAAAAATCAACAGATTTAAGCACAATATAGAGAAAAATTGGAGTATATTTTATGAAGGCAATGGCTTCCTGACATATAAATGTGTGTATTGCAGAGAGTTTGTGAACTACTATATAATATATCCTTCACTGAATTTTATGAGTGTTTTTAGAGCATACACTATACTGGAAATAATGTTGGAATAATGAAGTTTTTTTGATGCTTTGAAAGACATCTCTTATGCTCAAAAAACAGTAAAAACAGTAATTATTTGAAATATGTTGATTTTATATGAATAATATGAATGTGTTTTCTATTTTATATTTCAAAATGCATTTTTTCTTCCATGTCAAATCTGAATTTTCAGCACTATTACTCCAGTCTTCAGTGTCACATGATCCTTCAGAAATCATTCTAATATGCTGATTCGCGGCTCAGTTATTGATAAAGGTTCTTATTAGTATCAATGCTGAAAACAGTTTTGCATTAATTAGCAAAAATTACAATATATTTTTTTTAAAATTACAATTAATTACTCCAGACTTTTGACAGATAGTGTGTTTTATAAAGTCAATGACTTCCTGACATATGAATCTGTTTATATCAGTGTTTTAACTGCTATACTATAATGCAAAATCTTTACTGTATTTGTGCATATTAAATCATCTTTGACTCTTTCCCACTCCACTCAACACAGTTTATCAAGACAGTTATTTACTCGCAACAGCAAAACAACTCATACTTGTCTAAATTTTTATTTTTATTTTTTATGTTCCTTTGTTTTAAATGTACTTGTGTGATAACAGTCAGTATGTTACTTAGTCCTTGCATGTCTAAGTATGCAAGAAATTTAAAAAACCGAAATCATAGACAACTGATTAAGCTGCATGCAGTGCGTTTTTGAACGTATTTTCCCCATCATTCGTATGTAAAACCTTCACATGTGTTTGTAGAAATTACAGAACTGTTTCGCTAAATGTCTATTAAAGTGTGTAAAAACACTATGAGCCCTACAGAGTGTTGCGGAAGCTTTATGAATCCTCTGTGAACAGCTGCTTTTTCATCACCCTTCATAACAGGGTCCTAATGAGTACACTGTAGCTGTCCGCTCTGACTGCCTGAACCAAAAGGTGCCTCTCTTTGAAGACCTCGCTTTTATGAACGGAAGCCACCCGTTTGAAGAGCTGTTAAAGGACACGTTTGCTGGGAGCATGGTTGCAAACACACGCACACGCACACGCAACACATCGTTTACACACATCTGCAGGGCAGGAACCAGCACACCAGGTAATGAAGCATTAGAGCTCAGCTTTAATGAAACACTCCACACCGTAGGCAAAGCTGCTCTTCTTTCACATTTCTCCGCTTCTCTCCATCTACAGACAAGCCTGAGTTTCTGTCGTCCAGAGGATTTGTGGCAGTACAGCAGGAGAAAGTGAAATTGAATGGCTTTGTTTCCTGATAAAGTCGTTTATCATTGGGACTGTAGTATATCAGTGCTTTCCTGTTCATGTGGCTTGGAGTTGTGTGGTTATAAAAACATACTACACATCGACTTGTAATATGATACACCTTTACAAAAATGTACCTAGCTTTAATATATTATATTACTACTACGGCATCATTATTATATTATATTATACACTGCCTGGCCAAAAAAAAAAAAAAAAAGTTCCCGTCTGGATTTAAATAAGCAGATTGCAGTGATTAATATGTTACTGGTTTTGCCTTTTACTTCTCAAATAACTGTATCTGAAGAGACGTACACATGTCTATATTCCAGGAAGATAATGTCAAGATTCATCAGGCTCAATTTGTAAAAGACTTGCCACTACAGAATCCTATTGAATGTCTTTTTGCTGTGGAGTAGACTTTACACTGCTTGCCCAAAAAAGCTGCACACTCTAATATTTCATTGGCCTGCCTTTAGCTTTGATAACATTGTGCTTTCATTGTGGCATTGTTTCAAAAACAGTTATGCAACGTCACAACATTTATTTCCATAAAGAGTTGCCTAAATTTTTAGCAGAGATCTTCAAACTATCAAACGATTAATCGCGATTAGTTGCATCTAAAATAAAAGTCTTTGTTTACATAATATATATGTGTGCACTCTGTTTATTTATTATGTATATATAAATACACACACATACAGTATACATTTTGAAAATATTTACATGTATATAATATACAAATATAACTTATTTTCCTTAAATATATACATGCATATGTGTGTATTTATATATACATAATAAATATACACAGCACACACATATATTATGTAAACAAAAACTTTTATTTTGAATGCGATTAATTGTGATTAATCGTTTGACAGCACTAATTATATAACATTAAAGTGTATTTTTTAAGCAATACTAAACTATCTTTGAAGCATGAGACTATATAATTATAATATTTTCATAAATAGCATCTTTTTACAAATACCAGGGTTAAGTCATGGTTATCATGTGAGAAATATGGTCAAAGTTTAAGAAAGCATTATATATGTAAATACAAACACACATTATGTCTCTCTCTCTCTCTCTGTGTGTGTGTGTGTTTGTATACACACACACACACACACACACACACACATATATATATATATATATAAACTTTCACCATATTAATCTTTTGATAACCACGATTTAACTGTGATTTCATTACAGTCGCATATGTTTACTAAGGCTGCATTTATTTGAGCAAAAATACAAACATAATACTGTGCAATATTTTGTTCATATTACAATAACTGTCTTTTTATTTGACTGATTTGTTGCTCAAGAAAAAACATCACAGATTATGTAAGTAAATAATACAAATAAATAATAATAAAAATAATTAACAAACAAACACACACACACACACACACACAAACGCACACACACACACACGCACACCAAGGTCTGTTAATGAGGTGAAAGAAGCAGCAGACACAATAGCTAAGACAGTAAGACCTGTCTCACAGCTGACGTCACTGACTTCTATATAAATCTGAATGATTAGATGGCCAGATGGGTTCCTTTCATATTTCTTCATTGGAAAGATGGACACATTTCAGAGGTTAGATGCACTACTATGCCTCTCTCTACTTGTAGCAGCTTGTAGACAGATGTTTCATTTGGCTGTGCTTGCCCAAGGCACTGCACAGGTTTTTCTTTCCTTTAAAGTTTAAAGCAGGTATACCATATAGCTGCCTTGTTACGCAGGGGCCTTGCAGTCTGAGGGGCCATTTAAGCATCAGGAGAAGTTCATACAGTATGTGTCCTACAACAGTGTGTAAAAATTTACCGTTCCTTCCTCTAAATATAAACTGAAGCCAGGCTTTTGAGACCTAAAATTAACACCCCCATATTAAACCAAAGACATTGCAGTTTCTCTGCTCTATAATAAGGGAGTAACAAAAGGCAAACTGCTTGAGTCTATATGTTCTCCTCAAGATTTTCTCTTCTCTTCTATCTATCTATCTATCTATCTATCTATCTATCTATCTATCTATCTATCTATCTATCTATCTATCTATCTATCTATCTATCTATCTATCTATCTATCTATCTATCTATCTATCTATCTATCTATGAGCTGGGTAGTAAATGATTACATTTAATCTGGATTATGTAATAAGATTCCAAATATCAATTACTTGTAATTGGATTAAATTACATTTTAAAATACTTGTAATCAGACTACAGTTACTTTTTTATTGATTACATGATATACACACAATCATAATTTATTGATTCTCCCCAATTCCTCTTTTTCATCTTTTTAAATGTTCCTTTCTTAAATAACCTCTCACTTATATACACTCAGAAAGTTTTCCAGTTTTGTGTACATTCACACTTTGGAAGATTTTGTTTGGAACCTCTTTCACCTATAATACTTTCCTGAACTATCCCTGAAATAAATAAATAAAAAAAAAAATAAAAAAAAAAAAAAAAATATATATATATATATATATATATATATATATATATATATATATATATATTGTAATAATTATTTCATTTGATTGTTCACAGCTGATGTTCTGATGTTGGTTAATGGTAACATGACATGCAGAGAAACAAATAAAATATCTATTTTTAGTAAGTGTTTTATTTTGATTTATGTTGTTTTAAAATTATTTATTTTAATTTGACATTTTTATGATTTAATTAATTATTAGCTTTTTATTAAACTCACGAAGCCCCTGCAGTTCCTTTATGAACCCCAGTTTGGGAAACCTTGACATAATATAATGTTTAATGCACTTTGTGTTGTTAATAACAACGAATGGAATATATATTTTTCCCTTTGTATTTTTATATCAATATGGTACAAGATTATCCTATTTAAATCAATATAAATGGGTTAGGTCAAAAGTAATCTAAAAGTAATCAAAGGTAGTCTGATTATATTAACTAAAATGAGTAATGTAATGGATTATGTTACTAACTATGTAATTTGTCATGGAATCAGTAACAGACTACAATTTGTAAGTAATCTTCCCAGCTGTGTCTATCTATCTATCCATCCAGCCAGCCATTCAATCTTACTTCCTCATATTCAAATTTGATTTGCAATTCTGCACACTGATTTGTTTGCTTCCTCAATTCATATTCAATTCATATCCTGGAATTGAACTGCAATTTAAGAGGCAATCTCAATTCAGTTCAAAATGTCACAGAACCTTAACAAAATTCACAGCAAAGCTTGCGTTGTTTTTTTTTTTTAAACAAGCCAATTGACAGATAACACAACGCACTCGTCTGCATATGCACCATGTCCACGCTGTGTGTTTCAGTTAGTGTGTGTTTACTGGCCCTGTGAAGTGCGTGTTGGCTTGTTTGCGTGTGCACTTTGCATATGTGTGCCAAACAGTAGCTTCTGGGTGTGAGGCACACTTCACAAACTCCTGTTAGAAGTTAAAGAGCAACGAGAATGTGTTAGTTGGCGCCTGTGCTTACTAAGACACTTCTGGAGCTCAGCAGGTGAGCAGTTGCACACTTACACGGGCTTTTACGGCATCAGCTCTCACTCCAGAACCACAATGCAATTTAACAGCTTCTATTAAACAAAAACTAAGCATGCACAAATTCACAATGCCTGATCAAAGAGGCCACAAAGCTTGCACTGAGCTCTAAAACAGCTTGCATTTACTCAGTCCAAAAGTGCTGAACTTGTTCTATCCATCCATCCATATTGTACTGCTATGCTATAAAGCTGACTACAGCACCTACAAACTTTTAGTAGGATTAAACTCAGAACTCAGTGCAAGCCAAGCCAATCTTTGAAGCATGTGACTAAATATACTATATCAAAAATATATTCTATAAAAATATGTAATATTTTCATAAATAGCATCTTTTTACAAGTACCAGGATTAAGTCATGGTTATCATTTGAGAAATACGGTCAAAATGTAAGAAATATATATAAAAAAGTTTAAAATATATAACAACTACAGCATTCATTTGACCAAAAATACAGTGAAAACTGTAATACTGTGCAATACATACATATATATATATATATATATATATATATATATATATATATTGTATTTTAAAATATATTAAATAACTGCTTTATATTGTAATATATTTTAAAATACAATTTCTTCCTGTGATGCAAAGTTGAATTTCCAAATTTCTTATTCTTATCTATCTATCTATCTATCTATCTAAAAAGTTATCATAATAAATATTAAGCAAACATTAAGCAACTGTTTTCAAAATTGTAATAATATTAAATGTTTCTTGAGCAGTAAATCGGTATATTAGAATGATTTCTGAAGGATCGTGTGACACTGAAGACGGGAGTAATGATGCTGAAAATTCAGCTTTGCATCACAGGAATAAATTACATTTGATTTCTTTCAAAAACAAAAAATAAATACATTAAAATAAATGAATTTCAAATCCCAAACTTTTGAATGGTAGTTTGCATTCATCAACGTTTGTCACTGGGGGAAAAAAAGCAAGTAAAATAAAAACATATTGATCAAGCACTAATTTGAATATTGTGGAGGAGGAGGTGTGAGGTAAATACTGTGGTATTGTATTGTACATGAATATGGTAATCATTCTGTACCACAACATATATCAAAGCATCATAGCATTACCATCTGTACCTTGGCACTGCCACTTTATTTATTTATTTATTTTTGTAAGGAGTGTGAGGTGGATGCACACCTGCAGAAAGGAAATGATGAGGATTCAGTGCCCTCTTCCTCCACGCAGACGGCGTGTTTTACTTCACCCCTTGTCTGGCCGCCAGGCGCTACCATGGCATCACTTCAGCTTTGATAATCTCCTCACGTTCCAGACTAATGACAGGGTGAAGGAGCTGGGGTGGTGGTGAAAGGGGGATCTCGCTCCTGAGTGCCGGCCCAGGTCTGGAGACGACTGTAAACGTCTGTCATTAGAGCAGAGGTAAAAATCAGCCCACACAATTACAGGTGCCCACAGTACACACAGACTGGAGAGAAGTGCAGGCCTCTGGGGAACAGGTGGTTGGAGTTTAATATTTGCAAACCTCAGCTGTTCTGACGTTTTATGGTTACAGAATTTGAATCTAATCGAATAGCAATCATATATTTAGTATGAATTAATAAATTACACTAGTCAACATTTGAAGTGGACCAAAACCTTTCATCAAAGTTTTCCTAAAACCAAAATGCATTCTTGTCTTAGGACAACTTTGATTAACTTTTGATCCACTTCAAATGTTGACTACTGTAAAATAAAATAAAATAAAATAAAATAAAATAAAATAAAATAAAATAAAATAAAATAAAATAAAATAAAATAAAATAAAATAAAATAAAATAAAATAAAATAAAATAAAATAAAATAAAATAAAATAAAATAAAATAAAAAAAAAAAAAAAAATAAAAAAAAAAAAATAAAAAAAATAATAAAATAAAATAAAATAAAATAAAATAAAATAAAATAAAATAAAATAAAAATATTTCTGAATAAATCACAGGATCAATTTTAGTTCATTGTACCTGGGGCACAATTAGCAACATAGTAAATAAATTATTTAAAATTCACTCCATGTTCACTTTGTGTCACTGTTATAAAAAAAAAGCTAATTTATAACAATACCACAATTAAGTGAACATGGGGAGAATTTTAAATCATATGATTTGCATCTTAAAAACTGAAAGTTTAATATTTTATCCAATATATTAAGACATAATGCATTATGGGGGCATGAAAATAATACATAGCAATGATCCACTAATACTTTTCAATACTAGCACCACATATTTATGTTTCCACATGGACTCGGATCAATAAAAGTACAGGTACTTTTGAGTTTTTATTGACCTTTTAATGTTATTTGCACTGTTTTATAGCTAAGGGAAGGATATACAGTAGTTGAGGAAACTGGGAGTCTGTCCACCCTCTGCAGTCCAGTGTTTGGGTTAAATTTGACTTGTCCTCCATGATTATTTGTGTTGGTTCGAGAAGAACAGCGCTGTGGTTCGAGGAGGAGACAAGGCCACGTCTCCATGGGCATCTGCTGACAGAGGTCTTATAGGGATTGGAAATGAATGAAAGGAGGATTTCAAAAAGCTGCTGAGGTGAGCTTCGCCTCCAGGTTCGATTTCTGCTGTTTCCATTTAGCCGAGACCAGCCGTTCTCAATGCCGTCCACCTGATATCACTTAGTTTAGTCCTACCTGCCCTCCCTGACAAATGCTCCGGATGCTTGTTATGCCAGCTCTCAACACAAACACAGACAGCTCTAATGATTGGGCACGCTGGAGGCTGCAAAGCACTATGGAGCCGAGTGTGTGTGTGTGTGTGTGAGCGAGAGCCGCCCAAGCCGGCAAAGCTGAAAGAAACAAGGCGGGGGGCGTCTTCTGTGCAGCTCACCGTTCACTGAGAAGAGAAGCTGCAATTCAGACATTACCAGAGATATTCAAACTATTTCAGTCTGTAAAACCTGTGTGGTCCTTTGAGAATATCAAAATCAATGTGGCATGAGCTTTTGATTAACGTACATTATTGCTCAACCATGGCTGCGCACAGCTCACACCAGACGAGAACGAGTTTAGGAGGGTTAAACGACAACCTACAGAGAGAGAGAGAGAGAGAGACGAGAGAAAGAGACATGTAATTTACCAAAACAGCTTGAAAGAGTGGAAGCAGGATTCTGTTTTACTTTGGTATAATTTAATCTCCTTTGCCTTGGACTGATTATGTGTTTTAGGTTTAGGCGAGGCTTCTTGTCTTTGGCTTTTGATTTTTTCTTCTCTCTTCCCTTATTTTCTTTCTGTCTCCCTCTGTCCTGTTAGGAAAGGTATAAAATATTATAAGATTGCTAAATTAATTCCACCAGTTTAGGTTCAGTGGCCAAACTTGAACTTGAACAACTGCTCTTTCGATCATCTGCAAGGAGTAAAAAGTCAGCAAGTCTCTTACTGTTAGCTTAAAGGAATAGTCCACAATCAAAATTTTGCTCTCAAAATGGCCTTACTCTCAGGCCATCCGAGATGTAGATGAGTTCAGATAGATTTGGAGAAACTGGACGCTCTGCAGTGAATGGGTGCCGTCAGAATGAGAGTCCAAACAGCTGATAAAAACATCACAATAATCCACAAGTAATCCACACCACTCTAGTCCAGTATACCATTTAACATTTTGTGAAGTGAAAAGCTGTGTGTTTGTTAGAAGCAAATCCATCTTTAAAATTATTTTAACTTCAAAGAAATGCAAGTCCTCCATCCATAATATTGCTTTCTCCAGTGAAAGCGTTATCTCGTCTGAATCAGGAGAGAAATATGCACAGATCAAGCCCTGTTTATACGCAAAAACAGTCCAAAACCTTTTTAAACAAATACATTGGTTGATTTTGATGTGAAAAGACAATATTCACTGGAGGAGGCGTTATTATTGATTATTTACTGGTATTTTGGCCAGAAGCAAGAATTTCAAGTTAAAATGCCTGGATGATGATGGATTTGTTCTTACAAACCCACAGCTTTTCACTTCACAAGATGTCAGTTGATGGACTGGAGTGGTGTGGATCACTTGTGGACTATTGTGATGCTTTTATCAGCTGTTTGGACTCTCATTCTGACGGCACCCATTCACTGCAGAGGATCCTCTGGTGAGCAACTGGTGTAATGCTAAATTTCTCCAAATCTGTACTGATGAAGAAACAAACTCATTTACATCTTAGATGCCCTGAGGGTGAGTTCTTCTTAAGCTAATTTTAATATTTGAGGGAACTACATATTCCTTTAACTGTTCCTTAACGTTTAACATTTAGTTTTGAGTATTGGATGAGTTTTCAAAGCTTTAATATTCACTTACAATACATGAAAACGATGCCCTTTTGCACACTGCTCGCTTATGCTCAATGAAATGGCTTTAACAAGGTCTGTTAAGTCTAAAGACTGTCACTGGAAGTACCTCGCTATTGGGATGTTCACAGTTGTAGTCAATTCATTCACTTGGATGTGAGACTGACAACAACAGTTAATGCAACTCAAAATGCCAAAACAATGCACTACATAAAATGACGCCGCTTTGTTTTAAATGAAAGGTCCTTATCTTACCAAGTTTAAAGTAGAAAAACAGTTGAAATTATAAACAAATCAATAATCAACTATTTTATTAGAGGACCACAAGGCTAACGGGTGAGAAAGAGAGATAGAAAAGGAAAGAGACAGAAGGAATAATAGAGTTTATGGAAAGTATGGCAGCACTCTGTGTTTATATTGCCAGAAATGACAGCACAAAAGGAGGACACGAGGCAGCAAAACTCAAAATCACCTTAAGCAAATGCTGATGAGGAGAAGAGACGAGGATTTCAGGAATGTAGGAGAGAGAAAGAGAGGCAAAAAGTCTTTTCACCCTTCAAACCACATTAAAGCCTCTACACTGCTACTGTTTATCAGTGATTAAGATTAGATTACCTTTATTCCTACAGCCTGCAAAGGTCAAACTAGTAACCCTTACAAATATCAGTCATACTATTCAACTCATGATGAACAAATCTGCATTCCCACAAATGTGACATAGTAATTATTATGCAGTATTATATGATTGTCATTTGGTTATTTATTACTAGGCCTATCACTCACAAACGTCCATGATACTCAGATGTCAGTTATTAGAGATCAATTTACATTTAAAATGCTCATAGTTACCAATGATAGTTTATAACTCTCTCCATTTAACACATTTTGACATATTTAAATCAATGTTTCTTCACAACAAGTGCAGAAAATATGAAAAAAAAAAAAAAAAGGCACACTTCAGATTCCCTATATGGGCCTATTTATCACTCAGCAAGAATGTATTAAAAAAGTTTTTTAAAAGACTTAAGATTCTTAAATATTATTATAATTTAAAATAATTGTTTTGTGGAATCTGTGAAACTTTGTTTTTTTTTCTCAGATTTTTGATGAGAAAGTTCAACAGAACAGCATTTATTTTTCTGACTATGTAAAAGTTTTACATTTAAATTTACATGTAAACTTTGTGACCCCAAACTTTTTATGATTTATGGTTTAGTATAATTATTAAAAGTTATGACAATGTGATTACTATAGCCTCTCAGAAGCAATTAGATGTTAAGTATTCACGGCTTGAGAGAACTCTGAATATTCTTGAGTGGAAATTATACAGATTTGATATTTTTCTACAGAAAACCTGAGCACCCTGGCACTGGACACAACCATTTCCTCTCTGCTGTAGGGGAGGACAGAGAAAGCCAGAAGGTCTTGGACTATTTCAACAAAGTGAATGGAGAGCAGATAAAGGAGAAGAATACAAGAAGGTGTTTTTTCTTCTAATTGATTGCACGTGTTCTCAGGAAGTCAAGTAGAAATCTAGTCTCACTCTGTTTACCGCTTAACTAACCAGAATTGCAAATTGCAATGTGCAAAATGTTACTAAAACCTGTTTTAAAAACTTAACACAACCCACATGCAGCAGAAAGGTCTTCGAAGACTAAACCTTTATCTGGAATATTTATCTGGCAAATATTTATAATGTTTTCTCAGTAGTTTGGCGATCAACCACAAGCAGTTGTGTTTAAGAGAGTTAATTTGGGGAGAATCAAGTGAATTTTCATGACTTTGTAGCCACAGGTCTTGGGACTTGTTTTATTCATTCTACAACCTGATGCTCCATTATAAACACACAAAATGTTTAATTAACAATGCACAGTACAAAAACCGGCTGCTGTTTTTGGCTCACAGGTTGCATTCACCTGGATCTCAGCTTCAAGAGCACAAGTGTGCAGAGCAAAACCATAGTGAACAAACAATAAAAATCTGTCATTATCTACTCACCCTCATGTCTTTCCAAACCTTTTTGACTTTCTTTCTACCACTTTGAGAAATATCCTGGCCAAACGCGCCTTTACAATTACATTCAATGAGGACAGGGGCTGCAAAAGTGATAGAAAAGCACCACAATAGTATAAAAGTGGTTCAAATGTCTTGTGCACTATATTCTAAATATTCTTAAACCAGCCCAAGATGGTTGTCTGGCCTTCTTTGGTCTCCCAGTTTTAACTGGTCAGGCTAGGAGACCAGGTGAAGACCAACTTAAACCAACAAGGACCAGCAAACCGTCTTAAATTTATAAGTTGGCTTGTGGGAATTTATGAATAGATCGTAAGACCTTGCAAACTTGTTTATTGTCGTAACTGTCTGTAAAATATGGTATTTGATCTCTACACTATGGATACATTAGGTATACAGTCATCAATTTAAGAGGCATGGCAATCAGAAGCCTCTCTAATTTAGATGAAAAAGGAAAAGGAATGAGGCTTGTTCTTCAGCATGCCATTGATCAGTCATTCTGAGAATCCCCACTCTTGATTTTTCAAACTCTTTCTACTGGGAGCACTTTGCCCAGACCTGCGTGCTGCTGGAAAAATGTCTTGCTGAAAAGCTATTAGTCGCTCCCTTCCCCCTTTCTGCAGTGTTCCAGCCGGGAAAATTAGTCAGGGAGTGAGCTGAACTCTACGTCTGCAGAGAACATTACCTCCCCCTTTCTCTCTCTCTTTTTCTCAGGCTCTTGACTTCTGAAACGCGCAAAAGAGAAAGACAAAACTATGTTGTGAGAATAACGGCCACGGATAGGAAATTTAACAACTTCCAGGTGCATTCCATTATATATTACTGATAAACAACCATATGCAACTGATTTTTAAAATCTGTCCCAGAAGAGAAAGGTGATGTGGAGCTAAATGTTCTGGGGTAAATGCAGACTATGAAGAGGGAGGCCATCACCGTTCCTTTAAGGATAGCATAAACGTTGCCTTCTAGATAGTGCTTCGCTCTCCGGCTGAAGGAATTCCTTCCCATAGGCTAGTTTATCTGACCTGAGAGGCTGTCTGGCACTGACAAACTCCTCATACCCTGGAGGGGGAGACTTGGTGATTCATTTCACGAATATGTACACACACTCTCGCCTGCTGATCCATTGTAGAGGGCTGGGTTCAAAAAAGTGAATGTAAACATGAGGAGGAGCCAAGAAAAATTTACCATTGTACTGACAGAAGTTTGTTATTAATGCTTTTATACTATTTATTTTGCTTCTGTGGACTTAAAATGTGGATTTTCTGCATTGGTCCTAATTGAGAGTAAGAATGAACAGTTAAAAAATTAAAGGCATAATGTAGCTGTACAGCATTATTGGCTAAAATAAAAAAAATAAAATAATGACAGCAGTAATATGACTTTATTTTAACTGCATTCCTTTATAAGCCTTCTTAGGCTTCCTTGCATTCAAAATCGAGTTCTGCATCCTGTTGTTACCTCATTTCAAATTCAGTAATTGAAGTAAGATTTAAAATCTAATCTTAATAAAAATCTGATATGCACACAACGCTGATTTCAGGAGTTCCATTCTTTTATGGTACATGGGTTAGAAACAGATGAAGGAAGTCTGAAAGAGATCTAAAAGTAGTCATGAGTGAAAACAGCATTTGTGAGTTTTAATTGTTGCATGCAATGTGTGAAATGTCTAGGACTGCCCTCGACTAAAGATTTTTCTGGTCTAGTAGTTGTTCATTTGAAGCATTAGTTGATTAATCGCACGTTTATTAATAAACCATTTAAATCATTATAATGAGCCTTCAATTGCCTACATAGCTAACAAGCGCTCACGCACACTCATAAAGCTTGCCACAGCGCACTGCAGAAGCTAATGATTATGAATGTGTCAGGGAAAAACAGTAAGGAGGCTGCATTAACATTTTAATAATTTATTGATACACCTTAGTGCTTTCTTTGTTCTTGGTTTAAGAGATGAAGTCGGCGACACTGACTCATCATCTCCGCAGTAGTGATGCACCTATGCATGTTTCACATGGATTACATAATCTGAGAATATTTGTTTTCTATTTGAATTGGTTCATTTGAAAGTAGATATTTCTCTCTCTATAGATATATTTTCCTATCTGTAAGGCAAGTAGCCTACACACAAGGTTTTACGCTCAAGTTCACATCCTGTTTGCATTCATTATTTTACAAAAGCGCAATGTTTTGTTGTTATTGTGAGTGCACACAAATAAACAGAGTCTTTACAGATTCAAAAGATGTATTACCTTTCATCTGTATGACCAAAAATGTCGGAGTATTTTAGGAGTACGTGAGCGCACCGGCGCCTCCATCTGTCACGCAGTGAGCACTACTGTTCAGCTTCAACATTAGATTGAGTGGCCATGTAAAGTTGCTAATACTTACATATTTCAGATTATATGCCGTATTTGAGGTCGATTGATAGTCGAACGTTTGGATGTCCTGCCTGATGTACCATATTACCACAGACTGGCCGTTAACGATTTGTCCAACACGGACTGCGTGACATCGCCTGTGGAATTTTGTTTTTTTATTTTTTCCTGAGACTAAGCGACTAAAAAAATTTTGGTCGACCAAGCCTCTTCTGGTCGACTAACGGTTAGTCGACAATTAAGGGGCAGCCATAGAAATGTCCTAAAGTGAAAAGGCCCAATAACGATACCACACAAACGCTGAAGAGCTGCTATTTCCTGTGGGTTTAACTGCTTGTCTGACTGTTTTGAGTTTCATTGGAGGATCTGTTTAGATCTGTGTGGCGCCTCGGACTCCGTAAAGCAAAACTTTGAGAGCTGTCTTAAAATTCAAGAGTATAGAGTTTAGTTAACGACAGGAAAGAAGACTGACTTAATTAGCCTCTAGTTGCTGCAGTGTTGATTGGAATTTGATTATCAAAATGGTTAGCCTGAATATATGCACATACAAATTAAAACTCAGTAAATTCATACAAAGTAAATTCAGTAAATATTGGAGAAGAAATACATATTTCCAAAGGTTCACTACTGATAAGTTCTGTGTGTTGATGTTGTCTCTGGCTATTTGGATGAGATCTGTTTGGCACTGTTTCAGGCACTATTTTTTAACTCATTGCCTCCTAAACAGCTCTTTGATCTTGGTTGACCTTTGACCTTTGGCCAGCTGGGACTCTGGCAGCCATGTTCGGAGGAAAAGAAAACATGATTCAAGAAAAACTATCAGGATGGTGAAATATGAAAGCTGAGGTTAATGGCAGGGTGGGGTGGGGGTGGGGGGAATCACCATCTAAAGCTTTATATATCTGTGAAATTAGCATAATCTATCTAACCAAGGACAAGATTATCTGGATTATTGCCTTTAAAATATATAACCTATGTAATCTTTAGTACAGTGAACCTGCCTGCAGTGCAATAGGCAACCACAACATATCACGTATGGAGAGAGTTAGGCTTATTTCCTCTGTCAAACCCACTTTTTCCTCTTTGTCTCATTTGGTCCATCACTCCTTTCAGCACAAACAGCATTCTCTATTCTGCAGTGGCCATTACATCAGCTGTCGAGAGACTGTTGAGTCAGCTTTCAGTCAAGACCAAGTCTGTGTGTGATAGAAGAAGAATAAGAGTGAGAGTTTGTTTGTTTGTTTGTTCCACTCCATCCCGTACAGAGAGAAATGTTAATTGGTGCTAGCTGGACAAAAGATAAAGTGGGTGAATAGGTGCATTGTTAGAGGGGAAAAAAAGAAAATTAAAGAAGAGAGAAAACAGAGAAACTGAATTTTTGAATAAACTCCAAAAATCCTGGACTGAAGAGACAGACTTGCAGTGAGTCATACAAAAGCCAAAGAAAGGAAAAGGTGTAGGAGCTGCAAGAATTGCTTTCAGAGATTTCTTAATGTTTAGCTTCAGCCTTTTTGACACTTTTTGGGCAGTGAGACAGGAAATAGAGAGAAAAAGGGCAAATGTGATCAAGAAATGCAACAGGATGCAAGCCAGATTCAAACTCACATAACCCATATAAGCACCACTATGCAATGTGGAACACATACACTAACCGCCAGACCATCTTCTTCTACTCTACCTTATTTATTCTGTCATAATGTTGGCATTACTGTAATAACGAGAATTATTGTTTCATTTTTATATATTTTTATATATATATATATTATTTTATTTTTAATATATTTTATTTTAAAACAAACGTGTAAAGTGCATGTAACCGTCTATAAAAATAACAACAACAAAAAATGTATAAACTAATGGTACCAAACTACCCTTAATATTTATATATTTATTTGTTTGTTTGGTTACACAGGATATGATTCCAGTCATAAGTTGAAGCTTTAATAAAATTCAAAATTAAAAAAATGTTTAACTTTGAATTTGACAGGGATATTTCTTTTTCTTTTTTACAAGACTGAAACATGCTGTGTTAATTTTCACATGAAGTAAAGCTTCAGATGTTTCATTTAGTTTCAATTGCATTATATTGTACTGTATGATTCTATTCTATTATATTCTGGCATGCATATTCACTCACTGTTTTTAAATTAGACTCAAAATACTTCTTTATTCTTTGGCCTTTTTGAAGCATTTCTTTTTGTATTGTGCATGCCATTTATTTTATTGTGTTGTAATTTATGTTGGTCAGCAAATTTGGTCAGCTTTGCTGTTTAAATGAGCTACATGAATAAATTAGACTTCTATTCTATTCTATTCTATTCTATTCTATTCTATTCTATTCTATTCTATTCTATTCTATTCTATTCTATTCCTTGCTGTGACAGTTTTTAAACACTGTACAACCCCTTAACCCAAAGGTTTGGGCCTCTCCATCTTCTATCTCAGTTCCACTTGGTCTGCAAATATCCAAAAAACTTTGACAAAAGGCCTATGCAAAAAATCTGCGAGAGATGAAGGAAAAAGAACAGGGGAGGAAAAAGAAAAATGAGGATAGCGGAGGTTATTGGTTTAAATGTGTCACATTACTCGCTCCAAGATTTAGCATCTGTCAGGGCATTTAGGAATATGTCCCACCCGTAAAAAGCCATAGACTCCACCCACAACTCAGCCCACTGCCCCGCCCAAGCCTCTGTGGCAGAAGCCTTACAGGAAGCAGCATTCTGGGCTAAGTTCCCTCTGTAGCCACGTCTCGCTTGGCTGAAGCCCAGGCTCACAGGCGGCGGACAATAGCAGGTTTCAACCACAAAAAGTTAGCGTTTACAGTACCTTTTTCTTCTCCATGACGAGACCTAAAACTCAGAGATGTCTAAATCCCAGCATGTGCTTAGAAGAGGACCTTAAAGTACTGTAGCCTTCGTATATATATCTATGAGTAAATCAAGAATCTACTTGAATACATTTTTCCTCCCTCTATTTTCAACACACATCTGTTTGTGCTTAGAGTGACGCTGCCAAGTCCTTCAGTGCTAAAGAATAGAATAAATCTCATCCGTGTCTGCAGCCACATGTGAGATCCAGGCATGTTAAGAAGAGGCCCACCAGACGGCTGCTAGAGGGGAAATAAAGCAGAAGAAGTAGGTGGGATTTGCTCAAAACCGGGGTCAAAGTTCATACCCTTGAAGGTCAATAGTGGCAGCTGCTACAGTGGCCTGGGTACTTTTTTTGCCCTTAAAAATGTGCAGTGACACATTCCAATAATATACCAGTTAATTTTACTTTGGAGGAAAATGAATTCAGCCACTTCTTCATAAACAAATTTATATGCGATTACCTGCATATATTCTCTCAACCCAGGTCCAGGATCAGTCTGTTTTGTTGAAACCTGATCACAGACCTGTGGCTCTTCCCAGAGGAACTTTCTGCCCCACAGGGCTGTAAATTTCAGACTGTGATGCAGAAGTTTTCTCCATTAGACTGAAGCTCCTCCTCTCCATGGGTGACGACCCTGCACACGGCAGAATACATACAATCAAGACATACCAGCCCTAGCATTGGCAACATGGCACAAAGCGGTCAGTCTTGGCTGCAACAGCATATGACTTGTTTTGATTCTTTATAGGCCATGATCAAAGACAGCAAAAGGCTTCTTGGTCTACGCCCTTAAAATGAGTTTTAGCTGAAACCGGCATGCAAATTATATACTAAGTGAAAGTCAAGCAAAATGCACTCAATTTAGGTTCACTTAATGTGCTCAGAACTTCAATATAGCATATATAATTAGCTATATGCAACAAAACAGTCTCAAATGGGATGAATCCAACAAATTATTTGTCACTTTCAGAATAACTAAAAAGAACCTTGTTAAATTGCTATAATATTTTATGAAACTATACATATTCCAATGTTTATTTTTAAAGTTTGTTGGATTTATCCCATTTGAGCGAGTTTTTGTTGGTTTTTTGTTGTTGTAATTATGCTATAGTGATAATATAATATAATAAAATATACAAACACACGTTGGAACATGGATAACTATTTATTATTATCTATTAAACTACTTATATAAATAATTCTAGTCCCAGTGTCGTGTGACTGAAATGTATTGCTTTGTGTAGAGGATGAAATTCTACATGCTGTGTGTCACATGTGAGCGGTATTACAGGACTCTATAGTTCAGCTTTAGTTCCTGTGTCTCGCTGCCCTGACCTACAATCATGAATAAACAGCCTCGGCCCATTACAGACTGAAAGCAGGAGCCTGTGAGATGAAATGCACGAGAGAGAAGGATTAGCTCCAAAAAAAAAGGTTCCACTTAAGTTTTAACATTACGTCTAAAATGGGGAGACCTTCAGACCACACCGCAAAAATGTAAGGAACGCCTTGTTCCTTTAGAATAGCCGTGCTCTCGGCCACTTTCTTTCATTTCTCTTCTCTGTCAATCCAAAATGCAACTGAGTATACAAAAGCACACAAACACATGCGCTCAGTTCTAAAGCCCAGTGAGCTGAGCGTAGGCGTCATTTTAAGGCATTATAGACAGACTCCCAAAGTGAAGACTATTCCAAAAGTTAGATACCTAAGATACCTCAAGTTTTAAGGTTGCACGCATACTTCAAAGTATAGAAAAATTCCATAATGCACTGCAGAGAGCTCAGGTCAGCGAAAAAAAATAAAAATAAAATGCAAATCTAGACAAATCTAAACAACTATTTAGGTAGTGTTCTAAAAAAAATTTTTAGAATATTTTTTTCTAATTAAATATTCCAAATTATATAAATTTATTCTGAATATTTAAATATTATATATTATATTAATATTATATATTTCTCTATAAATATGCCAGAATCCCAAGAATTTGCATAAACTTCCAATTTACTCAATACTGAAATATATCAATAAAATCTTAAATCTTAATCTTATGTCACCTGTAATTGAAATATACACGCTCTCTATATAAACTACTAAGTGACACGACAAAACCATTGATCTACTAGTATTGAAGGAACTGTGGGTGAAATCTGAGCTCCACAGGCCAGGACTGCTCCAAACGACACAAATTTAACCAATCACGACCATATTCAGATTCTGGCCAGAAGAAGCAATCCAGAAACCAAGAGACAAAGCGAGAAAATATGGCTTTCCGATAACGTGGCAGTGTGACGTACCAAGTCTTGAGGAAAATCCACACTACTGAAGTTGAAAATATAGACGAGACACACAGAAAGAGAGAGAGATGAAGACAAAACCATAACTGTGATACAATGCAAAACACAGTAAAAATGACTTTTAATCTCCAGAAGAAGACAGAAAGAGAGGGAGGAAAGAAAAGTTCAGTGTCACTTTAGACACATATTGCTTGAATTAAACTGCAGAGAAAGGGAGGGGGAAGAGGCTTTGAATTCTTTTCCATTGAGATCAGCTCTTTACTGCCTCTCTGACCAGTCTGAGAGAGAAACCTCGACTGTCAGGCAGCTCTCATCCAGCAATGGTGCTGCAGAAGAAACCAGGAAAAAAGCACAGTTAGAAATGATTCCACCGGTGCGAGAAATCAAAGCGCAATGTGACGTGTCACAGCTCTTTCTTGAGTAACTCAGATCCTTTCAGGGACTGTAAAACTTCTAAACAGGTCATAATTGTTTCTTCTACACACTGTTTAATTTAACATTTCATTCTGTGGTCCTGAGTCAGTAAAATCTGACTAATTCATTTAGAAGCATGAGCAGATTTGGGCAAAATCGAAAGATTTAGGAATAGTTTTGCTGCTTTGTTTGCAGTTTGTTTACTATTCAAATCAATAAATGATCTTTCCACAGTCGTTGTCTATATCATCTATATTCCCAGTAGTTTCTTCTAGTAGTTCAAAGCAGTTTGATGATTAAACAACTCTAAAAGCCTTGATGAGAGAAGTGTAAAACATAACTGTGATGCACCATGAAGCACAGCTGAAGCCCATTAGTCCAATTTTATAGATTTTCCCTAGGGATGATACATGTAATGGGTGATATGAAATATGTGCAAATGTGCAATTCTTTCATCGAGTATGTTTTCTAAGGTTTATTTGGTTTTCAAATCATTTAGTTCCTATAAATGCTGGGGATGCATCAGTAAGACGTGGAAGACAAAAACATTACAAAGCATCCAGCTCACTCACAATCTTACATGCTGACTGTATCCACATAGACACGGAATAAGTGACTCATGCGAGGAGCTCTTTATGGGAAGCAACTGCAGCAACACAACAAACACAACTGATTCCTGCATTAGCATAGCTAGCTAACTGATGCTCTACCAGCACAAACATAGCAAACATGCAAATTACTACATTTTTCATCCAATATCAATGTAATTCTTCCCTCAGCTCGGTCCACCATAGTGAATGATAATTTTTTTGAGCTTGCTTTACCTGTAGGAACAAAAAAAACAGAAAAGAAAAAAGAACAAGCTTAAGCCCTATTCGGACGGTAATTGTTTCTCAGGGGGACCTAAGTGATTTTCACCATTTACCATTTTACCAAGTGATTTCTCTCACCACCCCCGTAAAAATCCCCGGTCAATTTACCTACTGTTTTTTGACAAACACCAAGATCGTGTGATAATTTAATTGCCGTCCGAATCCACATCTCTGAGTTTACGAGAAGAAATCGATTCAAAATTCAGTATTTTAAACCCTTTTTGAGCACTCCCGAACACCGTAGGAGGTAACGTTGTACTTCGGTGTAATTTGCATACATATTTATTTCTGAAATGCTGGAAAGTATTTAAAAGAACAATACTTCATGACTGCTCCACCACAGCGAGTGAGAGCAGAAAGAGAAGAAAAGCATGTAAACATTCAAAATGGGTCTTTATTATGGCAGCAGCAGGTATGTAATACAATTTCAAAATGCGTATTATAAACAGATATATAAGCTAATGCGTATAATTATATACAACTATAGCGCGTCTATTTTCCTATTTTTAAACAGGAGATTTAAATTATAAATAGGATTATATATTATAAAATATGCTTGGAATAATAAGAATAGCCTACATTTTACATAATAAGTATTTTTAAATACATTTTACACAATAATAAGAATAAATTTGTAAATAAAACTGGCTCCTCCATTGTGAATGAATTGCCATCCAAATCCATGAGTTTTATTATTGAGGTGATATGTAAATTTATTTTTACAGACGTCCATATGAGAAACAATTACTGTCCAAATCAGGCTTTAGACTGGAGATACTAAAGTCTGAGGTGAAATTTCTCATCAAATTCTCCCAGAATATTTGAGCCATGCCATGCATATTAGTTTCATAGGTTTAAACCCTTAGTGTATATTGTCTAATTTGTGTGGAATTCTGTCTCCTAAAGAATGTTAGGACAAAGATCAGAGGCAAAGTTGATACTTGAAACTCCATTAAAGGGACAATTACCCAATGATTTTCTCACCCTCAAGCCTTCCTAGGTGTATATGACTTTCTTTTTTCAGATGAATACAATCTGAGGTATATTAAAAAATGTCCTGGCTCTTTCAAGATTTATAATGGCAGTGAATGGAGGTTGAGATTTTGAAGCCCAAAAAAGTGCATCCATCCATCATAAAAAGTGCTCCACACAGCTCTAGGGGGGTTAATAAAGGCCCTTTGAAGTAAATCAATGCATCTGTGAAAGAATACCGTATTGACCCGAATATAAGATGACCCCCCTTTTTCGAGATGTACCTTTTGGAAAACCAAATCTTGTTTTTTTTTTGTTGTTGTTGTTTGTTTTTTTCCCTCTCTGTAAAACATTTTTTCTTAAATTATTTTCATATTGTATATTTTTCCTATTTAAATTTTTGTTTTGAAAGTATGGTAAATACTGGTAAAATGTACCATTATGAAACAATGACATTTAAAAATATACACTTTTTGATATACCATAAAAATAACAGGTAGCCCATATGAATTATACATTTAGGCTATCTCTTTCATAGTAGCCTAGCAAAATTTTATTAACAGTAGAAGTGAAATCTTACTGTAGTCTTCAAATCTGGGTACTGTCTTATGTTTTAAAATCACTTACGTAGGAAGTTTGGTCTCATCAGGCTAATATGGCAGTCAAGACTCATGCCGCTGTAAGCTTTGCTTTTTCTTTTGTTTTCACTCGCGATCTTTACAACACACATTACATTACATATTTCATGGCACACTCGTTTTAAGCGTGTTTGGCACCACCTATTGTTGTGGGTGTATTATTGACATGTTAAAGTCTAGACCCTGAATATAAGACCACCGCGTTTTTTCAGATGTATTTCCAAGAAAAAAACATTGTGTGATATTCGGGTCAATACGGTACTATCCATATTTAAAACTTTATAAACTCTAGTTTCTGCTAACGCAAGAGGAGACTGGTTTTCCTTTGCTGTAAACAGACAATTCTCACTGGCACCTACGTCCTACATCATCTGCTGGACACCACTTTCTCGTGAATGTGAGTACGACAGTTAGCAGAAGCAGAGATTGCGGTTTATAAAGTTTTAAACATGCATATTTTTCTTACACAAATGCATTGATTCTCTTCAGAAGGCCTGTATTAACCTCCCGGAGCCATGTGGAGTCACTTTTATGATGGGTTGACACTTTTTTTGGCTTCAAAATCACGACCCCCCCATTCACTGCCATTATAAAGATTGGAAGAGCCAGGACATTTTTAAATATAACTCCTCATGGGGTAATTTTCATTTTTGGATGAACCATCCCTTTAAGTCCATTAAGTCTCTTGAGCTATGGAAGAGAAATCTTTGAACAAACACGTAACCATTATTACGTCATCTTAAATCTTATTTTTTAAGAATCATTTATTGCCTACAATTTACTGAGTGCATCAGGAACAAGTCTACGATACTAAATAATTTGAGAAATGTCAGACAGTGGTGCCTGTTGATTGAAACAAAACTGACCCACTCCAGGCTGTGACTGACCCTTGTACAGGAGCGAACTGTGCACCAGTGTGAATGTCACATCTCACAGGGGAGCACGGGAACCAGGAACGAGAAGACGAGGAATTAGCAACACGGGAGTTTAATATATATAGACAGGATCACAGGTAGGGTAGACACTTACGTAGACACTTAGGTTGACGTACAAAGACCGACAAACACTAACTGAAAGGACTGGGGTTTATAAAGACAAGACAATCAATGAACTAAGGAGACACACCTGGAATCAAATTAAACAATCAAGGGGAGACAGAAACTAGGTCACAGGGCACACATGGGGAGCAAAACACACACAAGACAGTCCAGGGACGTGACATTACTCCCCCCTCCCGGAAGGTGCGTCCTCGCACCGTGGAACAACAGAGGGGGGAAACGGTGGGAACCATGGCGGAGGCTCAGGAGGAGGACGGACCACCGGGAGGAGGTCGGCAGACAGAGACCAGGGAGGCAACGAAGGAGGGAGGAGCCAGGGAAGAGACAGGAGGGACCCGGGCAGGAGGAGCCTGGCGGACCCAGGCCACAGCCATGATGATGGCCCACGGTGGAGCCGACGGAGGGAGGAGCCATGGAGGAGGAATGGCCTCCGACTCCAGGGGGCCGACCAACGGCGGCGGAGCAGGTGGTGGAGGAGCCCGAGGCGGAGACGGAGAGCCGACGAGCCAGGGGAATGCCGAGGATCCGGGGCCAAGGTGGAGCAGAGTGCTCTGGCGACCGAGGCGGCGGCGGAGCTCGGAGATCCGCGGGCGGAGCCGGAGCGACTGAGGACCAAGGTGGAGCTGGCGGGAGGAAGGAGCCCAACTGAGCCGGTGGGACGGAGCGGCGAGGTGCAGCCGGAGGAGCGGAGTCCTGAGGCGATGGCGGGTCGACGCCCGACCAAGGCGGAGCCGGAGGGACGAGGGAGCCTGGTGGAGCTGGAGGATCGACGGGTGACGGTGGAGGCGAGGGAGCTAGGAGCCGAGGTGGAGCCGCTGGGTCAACGGGCCGAGGCAGAGTCCGGGCCGAGGAGGTTGGAGGCGGAGGTGAGGATACTCCACCACCTGCTCCGCCGCCGGCGATGCTGGAGGATGGCAGTCCTGTGGGGCTCGCACCGCCAGACGACAGCGGTGGAGGAGGCAGGAGCGGGTGGGAGGTGGGCATTTGCGTCCTAGGTGTATATGACTTTCTTTTTCAGATGAATACAATCTGAGGTATATTAAAAATGTCCTGGCTCTTTCAAGATTTATAATGGCAGTGAATGGAGGTTGAGATTTTGAAGCCCAAAAAGTGCATCCATCCATCATAAAAGTGCTCCACACAGCTCTAGGGGGTTAATAAAGGCCCTTTGAAGTAAATCAATGCATCTGTGAAAGAATACCGTATTGACCCGAATATAAGATGACCCCCTTTTTCGAGATGTACCTTTTGGAAAACCACATTTTTTTAATTTTTTTTCCCTCTCTGTAAAACATTTTTTCTTAAATTATTTTCATATTGTATATTTTTCCTATTTAAATTTTTGTTTTGAAAGTATGGTAAATACTGGTAAAATGTACCATTATGAAACAATGACATTTAAAAATATACACTTTTGATATACCATAAAAATAACAGGTAGCCCATATGAATTATACATTTAGGCTATCTCTCTCATAGTAGCCTAGCAAAATTTTATTAACAGTAGAAGTGAAATATTACTGTAGTCTTCAAATCTGGGTACTGTCTTATGTTTTAAAATCACTTACGTAGGAAGTTTGGTCTCATCAGGCTAATATGGCAGTCAAGACTCATCCCACTGTGAGCTTTGCTTTTTCTTTTGTTTTCTCTCGCGATCTTTACAACACACATTACATTACATTACATATTTCATGGCACACTCGTTTTAAGCGTGTTTGGCACCACCTATTGTTGTGGGTGTATTATTGACATGTTAAAGTCTAGACCCTGAATATAAGACCACCGCGTTTTTTCAGATGTATTTCCAAGAAAAAAACATTGTGTGATATTCGGGTCAATACGGTACTATCCATATTTAAAACTTTATAAACTCTAGTTTCTGCTAACGCAAGACGAGACTGGTTTTCCTTTGCTGTAAACAGACAATTCTCACTGGCACCTACGTCCTACATCATCTGCTGGACACCACTTTCTCGTGAATGTGAGTACGACAGTTAGCAGAAGCAGAGATTGCGGTTTATAAAGTTTTAAACATGCATATTTTTCTTACACAAATGCATTGATTCTCTTCAGAAGGCCTGTATTAACCTCCCGGAGCCATGTGGAGTCACTTTTATGATGGGTTGACACACTTTTTTTGGCTTCAAAATCACGACCCCCCCATTCACTGCCATTATAAAGATTGGAAGAGCCAGGACATTTTTAAATATAACTCCTCATGGGGTAATTTTCAGTTTTGGATGAACCATCCCTTTAAGTCCATTAAGTCTCTTGAGCTATGGAAGAGAAATCTTTGAACAAACACGTAACCATTATTACGTCATCTTAAATCTTATTTTTTAAGAATCATTTATTGCCTACAATTTACTGAGTGCATCAGGAACAAGTCTACGATACTAAATAATTTGAGAAATGTCAGACAGTGGTGCCTGTTGATTGAAACAAAACTGACCCACTCCAGGCTGTGACTGACCCTTGTACAGGAGCGAACTGTGCACCAGTGTGAATGTCACATCTCACAGGGGAGCACGGGAACCAGGAACGAGAAGACGAGGAATTAGCAACACGGGAGTTTAATATATATAGACAGGATCACAGGTAGGGTAGACACTTACGTAGACACTTAGGTTGACGACAAAGACCGACAAACACTAACTGAAAGGACTGGGGTTTATAAAGACAAGACAATCAATGAACTAAGGAGACACACCTGGAATCAAATTAAACAATCAAGGGGAGACAGAAACTAGGTCACAGGGCACACATGGGGAGCAAAACACACACAAGACAGTCCAGGGACGTGACATTACTCCCCCCTCCCGGAAGGTGCGTCCTCGCACCGTGGAACAACAGAGGGGAAACGGTGGGAACCATGGCGGAGGCTCAGGAGGAGGACGGACCACCGGGAGGAGGTCGGCAGACAGAGACCAGGGAGGCAACGAAGGAGGGAGGAGCCAGGAAGAGACAGGAGGGACCCGGGCAGGAGGAGCCTGGCGGACCCAGGCCACAGCCATGATGATGGCCCACGGTGGAGCCGACGGAGGGAGGAGCCATGGAGGAGGAATGGCCTCCGACTCCAGGGGGCCGACCAACGGCGGCGGAGCAGGTGGTGGAGGAGCCCGAGGCGGAGACGGAGAGCCGACGAGCCAGGGGAATGCCGAGGATCCGGGGCCAAGGTGGAGCAGAGTGCTCTGGCGACCGAGGCGGGCGGAGCTCGGAGATCCGCGGGCGGAGCCGAGCGACTGAGGACCAAGGTGGAGCTGGCGGGAGGAAGGAGCCCAACTGAGCCGGTGGGACGGAGCGACGAGGTGCAGCCGGAGGAGCGGAGTCCTGAGGCGATGGCGGGTCGACGCCCGACCAAGGCGGAGCCGGAGGGACGAGGGAGCCTGGTGGAGCTGGAGGATCGACGGGTGACGGTGGAGGCGAGGGAGCTAGGAGCCGAGGTGGAGCCGCTGGGTCAACGGGCCGAGGCAGAGTCCGGGCCGAGGAGGTTGGAGGCGGAGGTGAGGGATACTCCACCACCTGCTCCGCCGCCGGCGATGCTGGAGGATGGCAGTCCTGTGGGGCTCGCACCGCCAGACGACAGCGGTGGAGGAGGCAGGAGCGGGTGGGAGGGTGGGCATTTGCGAGGGGCCGGCACTGGGGGGCGCTCTTGAAGCGCGGACACTTGGGGGCGCTCTGGCAGCGCGGAGACAGGGAGGCGCTCTTGCAGCGCGGAGACAGGGAGGCGCCTTCTTGGTGCAGGCACTGGGGGGCGCTCTGGCAGCGCGGTGCTGGACGGGACCAGCGGAGACTCTTGGGAGCGCCTTCTTGGCGCAGGCACTGGGGGGCGCTCGGGAAGCGCTGTGCTGGACGGAACCAGCGGAGACTCTTGGGAGCGCCTTCTTGGCGCAGGCACTGGGGGCGCTGAAGCGCTGTGCTGGACGGAACCAGCGGAGACTCTAGAGGGCTCTTGCGAGGGCAGGCACTGGCGGGTTTCTTGCGAGGGCAGGCACTGGCGGGCTCTTGCGAGGGCAGGCACTGGCGGGCTCTTGCGAGGGGCCGGCTCTGGTGGGCTTGCCATACTCTCTGCCGGCGGGCTTGCCATACTCTCTGCCGGCGGCTTGCCATACTCTCTGCCGGCGGCTTGCCATACTCTGCCGGCGGGCTTGCCATACTCTCTGCCGGCGGGCTTGCCATACTCTCGGCCGGCGGGCTTGCCATACTCTCGGCCGGCGGGCTTGCCATACTCTCTGCCGGCGGGCTTGCCATACTCTCTGCCGGCGGGCTTGCCATACTCTCTGCCGGCGGCTTGCCATACTCTCTGCCGGCGGGCTTGCCATACTCTGCCGGCGGGCTTGCCATACTCTCTGCCGGCGGGCTTGCCATACTCTCTGCCGGCGGGCTTGCCATACTCTCTGCCGGCGGGTTTTCCTGGACCGCGAACGGCGGCTGGTGAAGGAAGCGTTGACCTCCAGATCCGCTTTCCCAGTCCAGTAAATCCTCCTCCATGTCCAGCAGCCCCAGATAGATGATCAGCTCATCCTCAGCCGTGATGCAGGGGCGGAGCTCCACTCCGCCACACCGCCCACGGTTGGCTCCTCGCGATGGGCACCGCCGCCGCTCGCACCTGATCTGACGTGTTGGGCTCAACTTCCGGGCGATCTTCCGCTCAGTCGCCGCCGCGCTGGCTCGCAGATCGCAGCGGGCAATGGCTCTCCGTCATCGGTGGGCTCGGGCTGATGCTCCGTACCGCTGGGAGTTGGTGGGCTGGGCTCTGGGTCTGGAGTGGATCTGGCGAGATCATCCTCGGAAGAGACGGTGAGGGGTGATCCGTTTCTCACCAGCATCCACTCCACGAAGGCGGCGAAATCCTCTCGAGGACCATCCTCGGACGACAGCGCTCTGCACGCGGTGTTCAGACTTGCGTTGTAGAATGAGCAGAGCGTGCCGTCCAGGTAGCTGGTGGTATTAGCTATCATCAGGAACAGTCTGGTGTGGTCCTCGAGAGATCTGTCCCCCTGCTCCAGCAGGAGGAGGAGGAATTCGGGCCGGACGAGGGGATCCATCGAACACAACGGAAAGAAAAAACACTGGGTATAACGAGAAAACAAAACGGAGGGAAAAATACGGAGGTTACTGTATAGGTCGGTCTTTCTGTCACATCTCACAGGGGAGCACGGGAACCAGGAACGAGAAGACGAGGACTTAGCAACACGGGAGTTTAATATATATAGACAGGATCACAGGTAGGGTAGACACTTACGTAGACACTTAGGTTGACGTACAAAGACCGACAAACACTAACTGAAAGGACTGGGGTTTATAAAGACAAGACAATCAATGAACTAAGGAGACACACCTGGAATCAAATTAAACAATCAAGGGGAGACAGAAACTAGGTCACAGGGCACACATGGGGAGCAAAACACACACAAGACAGTCCAGGGACGTGACAGTGAAAGACCTTCTCAAAAAGTATCAGATGTGGTCCTTTTGTTTAAGGTACATTTGCTTCTAAGATATTTGCATGCTTTTGTTTGGAGGAGCGGAGAGGTGGTGAAAAAGCCCTGACGGCAGGACAATGCGTGTAGATTGGTAACATATTTGATGACAGATAACTAAAACACAGGTAACTAAAAGCAATGTTTTTACGTCTACATTAATTGTTATTAAATTGAAATAAATGTTAGTGTAAATTGAATAAAAAATCTGAAATAAAGTGCAAAATTAAACATTTTGTTTAACCTGAGGTACTGAAAATAAAACTGAAATAAAAATAAACAAAATATACAAACATTAAAAAATATGACTAAACATTTAACTAAAATAAAATAAAAACTCATTTGAAATATTAATAAAACTATAATAGTATCGCAGTGACACTAAAATAACACTGACAGCAGTTTGAGGTGGTTTACGGGGATCAGGAACTTGAGCTGGAATGGCAGCGCTCTGTTCTTCTGTGTCCCAGACCAGCTCCCCAATCCTTATGTAAACACTGCCAGACGTCTGGGATTATTCACACACACAAGCCACAGCCCATCTTTATATATATACAGTGAGGAAAATAAGTATTTGAACACCCTGCTATTTTGCAAGTTCTCCCACTTAGAAATCATGGAGGGGTCTGAAATTGTCATCGTAGGTGCATGTCCACTGTGAGAGACATAATCTAAAAAAAAAAATCCAGAAATCACAATGTATGATTTTTTAACTAATTATTTGTATGATACAGCTGCAAATAAGTATTTGAACACCTGTCTATCAGCTAGAATTCCGACCCTCAAAGACCTGTTAGTCTGCCTTTAAAATGTCCACCTCCACTCCATTTATTATCCTAAATTAGATGGACCTGTTTGAGGTCGTTAGCTGCATAAAGACACCTGTCCACCCCATACAATCAGTAAGAATCCAACTACTAACATGGCCAAGACCAAAGAGCTGTCCAAAGACACTAGAGACAAAATTGTACACCTCCACAAGGCTGGAAAGGGCTACGGGAAATTGCCAAGCAGCTTGGTGAAAAAGGTCCACTGTTGGAGCAATCATTAGAAAATGGAAGAAGCTAAACATGACTGTCAATCTCCCTCGGACTGGGGCTCCATGCAAGATCTCACCTCGTGGGGTCTCAATGATCCTAAGAAAGGTGAGAAATCAGCCCAGAACTACACGGGAGGAGCTGGTCAATGACCTGAAAAGAGCTGGGACCACCGCTTCCAAGGTTACTGTTGGTAATACACTAAGACGTCATGGTTTGAAATCATGCATGGCACGGAAGGTTCCCCTGCTTAAACCAGGCCTGACTTAAGTTTGCCGATGACCATTTGGATGATCCAGAGGAGCCATGGGAGAAAGTCATGTGGTCAGATGAGACCAAAATATAACTTTTGGTCATAATTCCACTAAACGTGTTTGGAGGAAGAAGAATGATGAGTACCATCCCAAGAACACCATCCCTACTGTGAAGCATGGGGTGGTAGCATCATGCTTTGGGGTGTTTTTCTGCACATGGGACAGGGCGACTGCACTGTATTAAGGAGAGGATGACCGGGGCCATGTATTGCGAGATTTTGGGGAACAACCTCCTTCCCTCAGTTAGAGCATTGAAGATGGGTCGAGGCTGGGTCTTCCAACATGACAATGACCAAGCACACAGCCAGGATAACCAAGGAGTGGCTCTGTAAGAAGCATATCAAGGTTCTGGCGTGGCCTAGCCAGTCTCCAGACCTAAACCCAA
This sequence comes from Onychostoma macrolepis, assembly GCF_012432095.1. Classification (NCBI taxonomy): domain Eukaryota; kingdom Metazoa; phylum Chordata; class Actinopteri; order Cypriniformes; family Cyprinidae; genus Onychostoma; species Onychostoma macrolepis. Next base: position 43,022,468 of record NC_081157.1, on the reverse strand, counting down.
TAGAGAATCTTTGGAGGGAGCTCAAAGCCAGAAACCTGACTGATCTAGAGAAGATCTCTGTGGAGGAGTGGGCCAAAATCCCTCCTGCAGTGTGTGCAAACCTGGTGAAAAACTACAGGAAACGTTTGACCTCTGTAATTGCAAACAAAGGCTACTGTACCAAATATTAACATTGATTTTCTCAGGTGTTCAAATACTTATTTGCAGCTGTATCATACAAATAAATAGTTAAAAAATCATACATTGTGATTTCTGGATTTTTTTTTTTTAGATTATGTCTCTCACAGTGGACATGCACCTACGATGACAATTTCAAACCCCCCTGATTTCTAAGTGGGAGAACTTGCAAAATAGCAGGATGTTCAAATACTTATTTTCCTCACTGTATATAAAGAATGTATACGTATCCTTGACATCACCCAGTGTCCCACATCCCTCACTCGTTCTCAAGCCCATACAAACATACTGATGCTTTTTCCTTTCTGCCCCCCGCCACACGTTTGTCTCTCCCTTTTGCTCTGACCTCCACACACACACACACACGTCCCACCCACACACTCTCCCTCTATCTCTTTCCTTTTCCTTTAAACACTCTCAATCTGTTCAGAAGTTTGCTAGCAACACACTAGCTCTCTGCTCTCTGGTCAGTTTTGGAGGCTTGTAGTGTAAAAAGCGTTAGTATTGTTTTGGGACTCTCCCTGAATGGCCTCACAGTTTCTTCTACACAGTCTGCAGTAAAGCTAGCACTGTTTACAATGACCAAAAGGGTAGCATACTTTCAGCTCCAAATGGCCTGTGTGAATCCAAACAGTACAATGTTAGAGGCAGCTCCTAAAAAAACTGTTATTTTTCAGTAAAATGCTACTCTCTTGTATGTGTCTGACTGGTGTGGGGAACAGTCTCAACACTGTTTTGGTTATTGAACTGAATTATAACCATGGAAAATTCCTCCACAAACTTGAATGACTGTTAATGTGGGTTTCTTTTTCTTCCTTTTTTTAAGTAGTGAAGAAGTTCGCTCTTGCTATTTGACTTGAAATCTTTGCGTTCCTGTTCCATGAATCATCTGCCAAACTTTAACCCATTAAGAGCGACAATAGTTTGAGAATTACCAACAAGGAATTGGAAAAAAAGGAGCCTGCGTGGATATTTAATCTCTTCTCTGTCTACCGTCCCTTTCCGTTTTTGTCTGCCCCACTGCACCGAGCTAAAATTCATCAGCCATTTTTTCTCCTTTTAAATTTGTTTTTGTATTTCCCAAGATGTCAATCTTTTTTTTTTTTTTTTTTCCTCATATTCTCCCACACAACCTCATACACACGCCTTATCTCTGTTTATTTGTCAGGGTGTGCAGGGAAAAGGGCATTGAGTTGTGGATTTTGTTTACATGAGGAAGTGAGATCACAGCAGACCAGGAACAGGCTGTAGCACAACTTCACATGATCTCTGGTCAAAAAGACACTCATGAAACCCTTTCACACTATACGCACAAACAGATTAGCTGTAAAAAGTTAAAAACTGAATTTGACACAAAAGCAATGAAAACATGTGTTAGATCAATTTAAACCTCATGTTCTAACAAAGAATGATAAATACAAGCATGAAGTAAAAAAAAAATGTTCTAACTCAGTCCACACCACAACTATATTGATAAACGGCATAGGGCAAAAATATGAAGAGTTCAGATGCAAAAGCCTTTAAGTGCCATCTGAAATTTTTATCTAAAAATAGCATTTTTCTCAGGCTCCTATGTTTATGTTCAGTTATTTTACTTCAATAGCAATGAAAACAACCTATTCACTGCCATTAAAGTGAAATTACTGACGAAAATGCTCATTTTAGAAGAAAATTTTAAATGCCATTTAGAGACTTTTGTATTAGAACTCTTCATAAAAATTACTTTCAGTGTGTTTTTTCCCTTCCAACTAATGAACGATAAAACATTGACAGCCAATCAAAATCCATCTGAGAGAACAACTGCAGCCGTGCTTAATATAAAAACAATGTTATTGGCAGTTGGTGTAGATGCTAATAAAGCTATTGTTATTGTGTTCGATCTTGGTGCAAACAGGCCTTATGTACCAATCATCACCTGATATTTTAGAGTGTGACACACAAGGCAGTTTTTCATTTGCCAAAACCTGTAAAGCTATTTTTATTGTTGTTAAACAACTTTTAAAAAGAGACTTCTGGTTTTTAGACAAAATGTGACATTTGGGGCGTTCAAAATGTGCATTTTTACTAGCAAACACCTATAGAGAAACCCTGTCATTTCCCAGAAGAGCAGACCGTCTCAGATAATTAAAGCTTTAGGAGAGAGGAAAAGAGATGCTAGTACAGATGGAGTTCACTGCAGATTCAGATGCTGTATATGTATGACCATATATCACTCTTACAGGTAACAGAAATACATAAAGTCAAACTGAACTACATGCAGTAAAAGTTTTACTGAGTGAGGCCACAAATAAAAAAAAAATATATAAGTAAATATGTGTGTATATCAATGTACAGGTTTGTTATCTGATATTACTTCCAGTTTAGCATCACTTAACAGTGAGTTCCAGACAAAGAGGTCTATAATACCTGGAGAAAGCTATCCATTAGAATACATGACTACTTTTGAATAGCTGTCAATGGAGAAAAATGCTTTTATGAACCAGAAATAACAGTGAACAGAGCCATAACCAGCCTGAAGCCTTGGTTCCAGACAGCATAAATAAACTTATAAAAGGGCATCAATGTTATACGGTCTCTCCAAACCTAAATAAATCAATCAATCAATGGACCCTGTGAAACAAATGTTTCCATTGAGTTCAACTGATAAGGCACTTAGCTAAGAAATCTAAATCTATAAGAAACCTAAATGAAACCGGCTACACCTGGTTATGTAGACATAAACCTGTGAAAATCTTTGATCTCTGATTTATCAAAGTATTTCATTATTTTTATAAACCTTTTGAAACCCTGTCTTTTTGTTGTTTTTGTAACTGGATATTGCTGATGTTATTAGTTTACTGTGAATGTATTTGATCTGTTAGAATAAACGTAAAAAAAAAAACATTCTTTTATGTTGCATTTTAATATGTTGCATTTACAATAAATTAGTAATACTGTGAAATATTGCTTCAATGTAAAAAACAACAACAGCTGTTTTATATTTTAATATATGGTAAAATGTAATTTATTCTTGTGATGCAAAGCTGAATTTTCAGCATCGTTACTCCATTCTTCAGTGTCACTTTGGTCAATCATCAATTTGCACTACAGAAGCATATATCAAATCTAGAAACTTTACACTGAAGGTTTTCTCTTCAGTATCCCAAACAGACATCAATATGGACAAATAATTATGCAATAAAGAAACAAATTGGATATTAAATTAGTAATCCTACATATATCAAAAGCCTAAAGAGCTGATTTTGACCAACTGGCACTTATAAGAAAAAATAAATTGATTATATTCTCCTTAATTACATTTAATAATTAAAAAACTGCCAGAAAAAAAGAAAAGTGCTCGACCTCAAGGGATCGCAGGATTGGAATTTGGTCAAAATTCCTGTACCCTTTCTTTCTTTCTGACAAAAAAGGAGGAGTGGAAAGCTGGCAGATCTTCTCAGTAGCACTTGGAAACTAATTAATTTGAACTCTGATCAAAACTGCTCTCTGGATATGCCATTTAAAGCTGAGCCTTTTCTGTTTTGACGAAAAATATCCAAAAAGATAGAACGTGAACTAGGGAGAGCTTCGTTTGCAAAAACCCCAAGGCAATGCTGATAAAGGATCTTGATTTTTACGTCAAATAAATCAGTACTACCAAACCAAGTAAATGCGATCTGCAGATGTGATTTCTCATTGCAAAATACGAGAGGTTTTGAAAGACTTATGTAGTAAGTGTTATTTCATTCTGGTATTTTCTACAGTGACATACAATAGGGAAAGACCTAAAACTCTGAAAGGTCATCTGGTATTGGCGCAGAAAAGCATTCGGAACATTCCTGTCTTAAATAAAGGTTGGGATTTGAGATGTGGATCCTTCAAATTCTTTACACCCACACACCTGGACCAATTAGGTGGTGATTACAGCCCTTCACACACTTATACCTGGATATCAGGTGTACACCAGTGCTCTTACTTATTTCATTGGCTCCAAAAGTCTCAACAACTCTCCATGTATAAACAAAAAGTTGTGTTGCTCAAAAGTGACAGAAAAGACGTTTATAATGTCACAAAAGACTTATATATCAAATAAATTATGTTCTTTTTAACTTTCATCAAAAATCCCTGAAAAAAAAACGGTATGACAGTTTCCATAAAAATACTAAGCAGCACGACTGTTTTCAACATTGATAAGAAATGTTTCTTGAGCAAAAATTTCTCTTATAATCAAGAATTTGAAACACATTAATGCCATACTGTGTGAAAATATAGCCTGGAAGTAAGTCGACTCGACTTGAGTAGCCAAAGGTCTTGGGATAGAAAAGAGCACATAGTAATTGTTGAGGGCTTGTCTTTGCCTTGGCAGAAGGAAACTCCGTCCAATAAAGGGATGAAAATAAACCGTAAATGAAAGGCTTCACAGACGTGGCTGGACCTCGTAGCCTGGAGCAGATTAGAGCCTACAGACATCCTGACCACCAGAGCCTGTGCTCTCTCTTCAGCTCGCTTTCTCACTCGCTTCAGCTGCTTTTCTCAAGGATGTCTCAATGCCAGTTGCTCAGCTGGCACAGGACCCCCAGAGATTTGTTCATGGTATTACAGACTATATAAAAAGTTTACAAAAGATTTATATTCAAAAAAGCTGATGTATCAGTTTTATAAAATGTAGTATAAAAATCTTGCAGATTGAATGGTAGTGTATATATAAATATATATATAAATAATCTATGAAAGCTTACTAATACTCTCTCACTCCTTCCCTTCTGTTTTAGTTAGGCCTCCTTGTAGCTTATACCTGAACTATGCTGAAACTCCCACCATCCCGAGAAACAATCAAACCAGATGACAGCAGGCTACTGGTTGGTAATCCTGCAAAGTGAAAATCCAGATATCATCTGTGCGGTCTGCCAGGTGGATCTGTCACCTGGCCTTTCAGTCTGGATGAGCAGTTGATGAAAATGGCAGTGTGAAAGAGAAATCTCTGAGCATTCAGCTTCACTTTTAGGAAGATTCCAGAAGTGCTGGAAGCTGGAGGCACAGAAATATGCCTCGATCTTCCAAACATTCTTTTGCACCTGGACGGAAAAGTCTTCAAAGAGTAATTGCTGTTGGATCATGGAACTAACAATTTTTAGTCTGATGCAACTATATTTATCATAATGCATTTCTAGAAGCAAGACCAAGAAGAGACAGCCATAGGGCCTGTTTACAGGTGGTTACTTCATGTGTTTTCTGTGATCGGAGAGCTATCTGATCATGAAAAGACCAGGTGTAAATGCCGGATTTAAATCAGATCGCTCAAACCACTTCAGGAGGTGGTCTGGTACGCATTCCAGACGAAACTGGACAATTATAAATGCATCTTGTTGTTGAAACCACATATGTAAATTTTACTCCTCCCAAAATGTTTAAATAAATAAATAAATGTGTGAGAGCGTGTTATACAGTAGGCTATATGATGTGTTATAGACAGATATGATAGCGCTAATGCTACCTGCATCACCGGATGAGTAGCTGAGTATCTCTTCAGCAAGCTGACGTGCAAACTGCCACAAATTAAACTGAAAGGAAGTCGCAGACGCACAACTCACAATCCTCTTCATTAAAAGGAGTAAAACTAATTTATATTTCCAGTGCTGATGGTCCTCTCTCCTGTTGCAGTCTTTGATCTTGAAATAAGCTGATGATGAATAAAATGCGGGGCATATCTGTTGTTTTTGTTAACGTGAACTCCGTAAAATTTTCATATAGTGCGAGAATTGAAGATCGGATATATATATATATATGTTTTAAAGAGACACATTTATGTGGCCAAGTATAAATGGAACCGTTTTAACAAATCAGATCAGGCAAAATGCATGGTGCAAACAGCCCCTTACAGACAAATCTGGAAGTTTTAAATTCCCATGGATAAATATAATTCTGCATAAATCTAGATCAGGGATCTCCAACCCTGCTTCTGGAGAGCTACTTTCCTGCAGACGTCAGTTCCAACCCTGTTTCAACACTTCTGCCTGTAATTACCAAGCAACCCTGAACACCTTGATTAACTGGTTCAGGTGTATTTAATTGGGGTCTGAGATGAAATATGCAGGATGGTAGTTCTCCTGGAGCAAGGTTGGAGACCCCTGATCTAGATACTGTTTAAAAGAAAAAATATCTAGTTAAAAGATAAAGATCTAGTTAAGTCCATTAAGTGTGCAAGATCTACATCTAGTCTTTTAATGCTGGTTGGTGTGCTTGGTCTGGCTTATCCCAGCCCTTCCAAATATGACTGAACCTGATGATGGGAGACCAGTATGTCAATGTAAATGAATGCATCCTTGTATTTGACAAAAACTGTTAAAGAACTTTAAACCTAAACGGATAGCAGGAACAGCTAATGTCAACCATACTATGCGCTATGTGGAACAACACTTACAAAGTAGGTCCATCTCTTTTGAAAGGCCCCAACTTATACTGTACAGCAAGGTGATTGTTTCAGTGGAGCGTGTGTCCAATTAATCAAAATAAGCCAGTTAAGGGAAAATATAAACAACACATTTTACCATTATTGTTTGTGGGATAATTGGACATGGTGAACGAGAAAGATCAAAGACAAGATTATGGCAAAAGCGAACAAGTTTCTTCTCATATGCTGCATCGCATGTGATTAGTGTGCATGCATTGGAGCCACAGGTAGGGTCTTGATGGATGCTTATTCAGGAAGCTGAAGGTTATTTGGACCAAACCTGTGTTTTATGACAAACAGCTCCATTTTACAAACATGAGGATCAAGGCCAAGTGGGACGAGGCGTGCTGGATCCCCCGGTGCGTTAATGGTGGATTGGGGTCTCGGCTCTGGTTTGATGAGGTTCCAGGAAGCAGCAGGGGGCTTCACTGTAAAAATGGGTAGGGGGCTTCAAGAACCCAAGGGGAGAGGTGATATGGGCCAATCATAGAGGAACAAAATCCCTTGACGATGCGGAAAAGGTACACTGGTTAAGGGACTCATGTCAGCAATACTGTTTATGGCAAAATTCACAGTGTGCGCCAATGAAAAAAGGTAGGTTTGTGTTCTTCCATGCATAAATAGATAAAATACGAGTTACAAAAGGAGAGCCTTTGTAAGGAATTTACAATTGAGTTTTCCCAAAAATTAAAATTCTGTAATTTACTCACTCATACAACAGTGGACTCCATTGAGTGCTGCAGGGATGAGATAATTTTGTAGACAAAACCCAGAATTCATCATCCTTGTTCCCTCAAATTTATCCCAGTAGGACAGTGATCCTCAAATCTGGTCCTGGAGGGCCACTGCCCTGCAGAGTTTTGCTCAAACCCACTTACCTGCGATTGTCTAGGGATCCTGAAGACCTTGATGAGCTTGCTCAGGTGTGTTTGATAAGGGTTGAAGCTAAACTCTGCAGTGCATTGGCCCTCCAGGACAAGATTTGAGGAACCCTGCAATATGATTTCATTGGCTGTTGGATTATTGCAGAAAAAAAGCTCAATGACCAATGAAAGTTTTGTTCATCAATATATTCTTCACAAATGAACACAGCTTTTATGAATTTAGAAGCCTAAATACAAATTGACAAATTGAAGTATAAAGCTAAAGTTAGGCTATAAACAAACTACACCAGTCATACATCTTCAGAATCACAGGAACTTCATTTAAAATACAAGTTGGTAAGTTTGAGTTTGAATAGATGCCAAACACAGAGATTGTAAAGGAAAAGTAGTTAGTGGATGAATTTTCCTGTTTGGCCTGATGACATTAAATATCCCAGTCAATTTCTGTAGTCCCATTTATCCACCTGTTAATAGTTATTTTATGTCACAGAATAAAATGTGAAAATATCAAGAGTTAACCACAAATATTATTTCAGCATTTAACCAAAAATCCATTCAAAAATATCCACTGACTTTAGGACGATGGAACCTTAAGTTAAACATGCTACTCGTTTCTACACAGAATGACGTGAGGGTGAGTAAATGAGTAAATTGTTAGGTCAATATCCCTTTAAGATGTTACTTAATTCTTGCCTACACTCTTAAAAATAAAGATTCTAAATTGAGGTTTTTGCAGTGATGTTATAGAAGAGCCATTTTTGGTTCCTCAAAGAACCTTTCGGTGAACAGTTCTAAAAAGAACCATTTTTTGAGTGTGAAGAACATTTTAATGATCCAAAGAACTTTCTTCCCCTATAAAGAATGTTTCATGCAATGGAGAGTTCGATGGATGTTAAAGGATATTCATGGAACCATAGATGCCAATAAAAAACCTTTGCTTTTAAAAGTGTACTGTGCTAGTTATCCAGGATACACGACTGGACTGTTGCTAAAAGCGCCTTTCAACAAGCTATGCCATCCTAACATCACCTGTAAATGAGTTCTGGCTGCATCATCTCCTCCAGTGATCCACCTATGACCACATTACCCAGTAACTACCATCTTCCGCTCATGCTAAGTGGCACTGGGCACATTAGAGGCTTCCAGTGGCCTCTGGGCTGGCAGGAAGCAGTTTGACCTCCAGCAGCGGTGCCCTCTTTCCATTCTCAAACAGAAGCTTTCATTAGCTTGCCTAAGAGAAGGCCCTCATTAGGACCAACGATCATGGTGATATCCTACGCTCTAGGCCCTTTTGCAAGCGACCAGAGACTTCAAAGATGCCTACGGACCCCTCTGTGGCTCCAGAGCCCGGCTCCCTGTAAACCCCCTTCACTGAAGCCTGGTGCGATAATAGGCAGCAGAAGGCAGGTAAAATGAGAAAGATGGTGCAGCGGGATTTATGTTTTATGACTTTCCAAGCCGGTGGAAACAAGTTGTTTTAAAGGCTTGGGACTTGCACCATCAACAGGCTAGAAACACAAAGGGGGATCCCTGTTAAAAACGCCCATAAATAACCAGAGACTCCACTCCTATCTGATGGCCCAGCCAACGTGGCACAGTGAGCTACAAGATGTCAGATCTCCCATAATTATTCCCAATGAGTATTTTTAGGATCTTTAGAAAGTTAAGATGCGATCTTTTTCTCAAGCGCTTTATTAAGTGCTGGGACCAATGCCTGGGATCATTCTATATGAGTAAAATAAAAAAGGTGTAAATCACATAAATTGTTTATATATTATTCTACTCAATGAACAAAATCACAAGCATTTTCTCCAAGTTACAGGCACTTTGTCATTGTATACAATTCTAAAAGTCATTTTTAAATGTAATAAATTGTTTTAATTTATTAAGGATGCATTCAATTGATCAAAAGTGACAGTAAAGATTGATACATTGTTTGGAAAAATAAATAAATGAATAAATCTATTTCCAATAAATGCTGTTCTTTTGAACTTCATTTCATCAGAGAATCTTAAAATAAATATAACGGTTTCCACAAAAGTATCAAGCAGTACAACCATTTTCAACACTGATAAGCACCAAATATTAGATAATAAAAGCATATCAGAATGATTTCTGAAGGATCACGTGACACTGAAGACTAGTAATGATAGCTTTGCATCACAGGATTGTATGATCAGTTAAGTCAGGGGTGTCGGTCCTGGAGGGCTGGTGTCCTGCAGAGTTTAGCTCCACCTCCAATTAAACACACCTGAAGCAGATAATCAAGGTCTTACTAGGCATACTAGAAACTTCCAGACAGGTGTGTTGAGGTAAGTTGGAGCTAAACTCTACAGGACACTGACCCTCCAGGACCGAGTTCGGACACCCCTGAGTTAAGTTTTCTCAACCAGATTGCATGCACATGGGTCTCACAGGAAGAACGTTTCTGGCACATCGCCCCCTAGGGTCGGTAAGAAATAATACATCTATATAAGTAAGTGCAAGTAAAACATGCATGTGCATGACTGCGTGTATCTGGAGAGAAGGTATTACATAGAGGAAAGCCTTAAGGCGTCAACACATGTTCTGTTTGAGGAGAGAGACCCCCAAACCAGTTTGCCATCTCAAAATAACATAACACACTAAGCATCAGCCTGAAACTCCAATCTTATGAAAGCTGCTTATAAAATAAATTTCAAATGACTTCCATGTTATAACACTACTCCTATTTAAGGTCTCAGCAACTGTACATGATATAAAACATGTACAAATGCAATGATTAGAAACTCTTGCCAACAGTTTACTTTGATTTCTTTCATTGCCTTTTTTCTGCAAACAGAAGCAATGTTAGTATATTTTATAAGTGCAAGGCTATTTGTGATAAAACAGATGTGTACAGATTAACATTTGTCTACTGGGCCTTAAGTAGGTCAGAGGAACATATTAAATGAATTAACAAAATAGCATGATTATTTTTACACATGCAGCATTGGTTTCTCTGTCATAAACGTAAAGTGAATCATAAAAACTCTTCTAGTTCATCTACCCAACTAGCATTACTTAAATAAGGCGATGTCTGCCTCTCCCTCCCATTTATGTTGTTAATTTGCATTTACAAATCTACAGTCTGACTGATTTCTACTTAGAAGACATTTTCCTCCTGAAAGCTGGCCTTTTTTGTTTTTCGCTCTGCCCCCAACCCTTTCTCTCTGTCTCTGTTTTTCCATGACTCATGAAAATACTCTGACGAATTACAGAGGTCTCAAGACATGGAAAAACTCAGCTGTACGACTGACCACAACCGCTGACCTGAAATCAGCTGCATGCTCTTCTGAGATGTGATTTAGTCACCCCGAGCTGATCTCACATCAGAGATAGCGCTGCGTTTCAACCCACCTGATAGTTTTGTGTGGAGTGAGTAAGAAAGTAGATGTGGAAAGGAGGAGGGGTGTAAACCAAAGCGATCTATAACGGCAGAGGAGGGATCTACTGTGTGTAACCCAGATTGTCCCCCTGGTGGTGTTGATGCAACAAGGTTAAATGACACTGTGCAACTCCAAAATCAAGAAAATGGATCAAACAAGCGAGGAGGGAAGAAACTCCAAATGCAAAGCTGAATGCGTTTGTGGATACCACAGGGTTTGGGACTCACGTGCAGTAGAAAGGAAGAAAGGGATACAGGGTGGGTTTATTTCATGGATGGGCGGGCCGATATGCAGCATGCAGCCTTCTAACTGGTCGATGTTTGACACCCACAACAAGATGAGCGGTTTCTACTGCTCCATCTGTTATTTCTCTTTTGCTTTTCTCTTTTTTGTACTTTTTTTCCCTCTCCCACACTCATTCTTTTGTTCCCATCTGTGAGCTAAAACAAAACTTAAACTCCCCCTGTCATTCACAAGAAGAATCAACATGATTTTAACTAATAGTCTATGCATTACAAGACAGTATACGTTCATATTAATTAATATATTATGTATAATGAACTAACAATGCATTTAAAGCATTTATTAATTTTAGTTGATGTTAATTAATAAATATACTTCATTACACATTACTGTTATCAGAAATGGTTTAGACATTTTTTAACTAAAAGTTGTGGCATCTACAGAAACAAACAATAACCAAGAAATGCATTACTGTTTAAAAGTTTTAAGTCTGTATGTTTTTTAGATTTTTATTAATATTAAATGTAATACTTTTCTTCAGCAAGGATGCATTGATTTAATCAGAAGTGACAGGTTCCTATTAAAAAAGCTGTTCTTTTACCTTTCTATTCATTTTTCACAAAAATATTAAGCAGCAAAACTGTATTTAACTCTTTGTCTTAAGCATAAAAATCATCATATTAAAATGTGACTCTTTCTGTGAAATCCAGGCTGAAGTCTCAAAATCTAATCATGAGATAACAAGCATCAAAGTTTCAATTTCAACCATTAATTTCACTATGATTTCAATCTTTGACTTTGTCTTAGTCATTATTAAAGACATCAGTGTTACATTTTCACAGAATGTTCTTTAGCTTATGAAGTATGATTTTATGCAGAAAACAGTAAATCACCAAAAAAAAAAAAAAAACGAACAAAGAAAAAAAACCTGGGTCACAAATAATTTCTGAAGGATCATGCGACACCGAAGACCGGAGGAATGATTCATCACAGAAATAAATTACATTTTAATTTAATGCATTTGGTCCCACATTATATTAGGTGGCCTTAACTACTATGTACTAACATCCAAAAATAAGTACAATGTACTTATTGTGTTCATATTGTATTGCAAAATACTTCTGCTGCTATTGAGGTGGGATACGGGTAAGGTTAAGGACAGATTTGGTGGTCTGGGTAGGTTTAAGGGTGGGTTAAGGTGTAAGGGATTGGTCAACAGTGTAACTATAAATGTAATTACAAAAATTAGTTACAGATGTATTTACATGCAGGTATTTTTAAAAATACAAGTACAATGTGAAAACCTGTATGTACACAATAAATGCATTGTATTAAATGATTAATTTAAATGTAAGTACATAGTAGTTAATGCCACCTAAATGTTTTTTTAAATTGTAATTTTTCCCTATATATATATATATATATAATGGTTTGTTTTATTTAATAAAATAATTCAATATATGTATATAGCTAATTTGATATTAGTCAAAAGTTATAAAAGTGTACATTTTACAGAAAGACATTAAAATCACATTCATAGCCATATCTCACATTTACGGACGCCATTGCTTTGTTTGAATAATATGACACATATTCCTCCTCCCTCTCTCTTCCACTGTAGCTAAACTACTGCCACATCAACACTAGGAGTATGTCAGAGTATGAGGGAAGACGGTAATGAAAGGGGAAAAAACTGTAGGGGGGGAGCAGATGTCCTGAAGTCGAACTCATAGAGGAGGAGTGAAGAGAAGACAGATACACGCCTTAAAGTAGATCTCTCTTCAGAAAGAGGTCAGGAGGAGGAGAGAGAGAAGGATTTAAGAAAATAATAGAATTAAAGGTAAATAAACATTAGCACTATTAAAAATGTCAGTGTGTTGATCCTCCACAGTTACTACACTTAAGATAACATCCATGAAAACAACTTTTTTGCTTTGTAACGCTCTCTGAAATGACCAAATTACTGGTTGTTTAATCTGAAAGTTTCTGAGGGAAAACAAATAAACTAGAGATTTGTCAGGTTCTTAAAATATTTCATCCTGTTCTGAATAAAAAAGAAACTTGGGTAACTATTATCTATGTACTATATTTGTTTATACAATATTATATTAATATTTCATTGGTATATTTACTTCAGAATTTTTTGTAATTCTTTAACATTTTTTTTCTTATTAATACTTTTATTCAGCAATGATGCATTTGAATTGATCAAAACAGTAAAGGCATTTATAATGGTAAAAATATTTATATTGCAAATAAATGCTGTTCTTGTGAACTTTCTAATCATCAAAGAATCTTGAAAAAAATGAATCACTGTTTCCAAAAAAATATGAAGCAGCTCAAATGTTATAAACATGGATAATAAGAAGGAATGTTTCTTGAGCAGCAAATCAGTATATTAGAATGATTTCTGAAGGATCATGTGACACTGAAGACTGGAGGAATATTCACAGGAATAAATTACATTTTAGAATATATTAAAATAGAGTATTTCACAAAAGTAATGTTTTTATTGATTTTTTTTTATTTTATTCATCAAATAAATGCAGCCTAGATGAGCATAATAGACGTCTCTAAAAACATTTGAAAAAATCCTACCGACATCAAACTGATCAGTAGTGTGTATATAATAAAACATGAGTGTGTATATATATATATATATATATATATATATATATATATATATATATATGTGTGTGTGTGTGTGTGTATATGTGTATACACACACACACACACACACACACACAAACATATAAATTATTTCCACAGAAAATTGATAATAATGCCCAATGTTTCTAGTTCTAACTGTAAACGTTTTGGACCCTCATTCATTCGACAGCCCAAACTCTGACTGGGTCCTTACACAAGCACTAACAGTCTTTTTGTGAGACCCTGAAAAAAGCAAATCTCACACACAAACAGGAGAGGGGGACAGAGATTAGCTCCACACACGGACATCACGTAAACAAACCCTCACAAACCTGCAGCGGAGAGCAGGGATGCTGGACCATCGGAAAATAAGGTGAGTGGAGAACAAGAGAGAAGAAGAAGAAGCAAATGTGATAGGAGACCAGATCTTCTGAATAATTTTCACTGGAAGTCTCAGACTTTTGGACCCCACTGTGTTACATTTATATTAACATGTACACCAACTGTGCCGACTTTAAACGGACTCATTCGGTTTCATTTTCACTTTATTTGTCATAGTAAAATCATCATGTCAGCAAAACCCTCTAATTTCCAGCATGCAAGTCCTAAAAACCTTTGAATGTGTCTTCTAGTCTTAATGGTTTATACATGGAGGTCTATAAAGGGCTATAGATTTAGTGATATAGAATTACACCTTTAAATCTCCCCTTTGACTCTCTGAGGCTGCTTACTTGCCTCTACCTGCCTGCAGCATAACTAAAGTACCTTCATTCTTTCCCTTTCTGCTGAAGACAGGCATTACAGACTCCAAAATCACTTACAATCAGCTGTAAATATTAGTTCAATAACAACAGTCACTGACTCGTTCTCTACTACAGTACATCCATCCTATAATATTTATATATAGCTTTATATATAAAAACTTTATAACGATTGTATTGATTGCAAAAGACATGTGTGGACAAGTATGGTCACCCATACTCAGAATTTGTGCTCTGCATATCCAAGAGCACGCACGCGCGCACACGCACACAGCAGTGGGCCGCCAATGCAGTTGGGGGTTCAGTGCCTTGCTTTACAAGTCCAACTCTCTAGCCATTAGGCCACAACTGCTCCCAGGCCAAAACAAATCTGTTTTAATTACTATTAGTTCATCTAGATTGAAATTACCACATAAGAGTAGAGGAAACAACCAATTATCATTCATCAATCAGATTTTTACAGGCCATTTGTTGTTTATAACTTGCTTTCTTTTTTATGCAATTGTGGGCAAAAAAATTAAAGGATTTATTTTTAAACTTTTAAAAATGATTAATAATTATTTATGGAGGGCAAGAATAAAAGACGCTTTGATAGAGAAAAAACAGCACTTAGAGGCTGGAATCTCACATTCTCCTCCAGACTTACTGACATTCCTCAGTGGGCTTTGGAAAGAAGGACGATGGTCTTCCCACTTTCCTTCTCCTTAGCTTTCTTCCTGTGCTGCAATCTGATCAGGAGGCTTAGAAGGCCGTTTTGTAGGATTGCTAAGCAGTGCTGTCAATTCACCTGACAGAATGGAAGCGAGTGTTTTCCTGTCTCTTACTGACCTTCGTTTAGGCTAATATTCTTGCACAATCCCCATAATTCTAAAGTCACAGGCCTGGGTCAGTTTAATGAGGATACACAACTCATTTCTTCTCATTATTACAAGCCATATCTATTGCAGCATAAACATACTGTCTGTTTAAATCAGAATGCTTCATAAATATCCGTCAGTCTGGCAAGATAGTGAGGAAGATTTATTTTTGGAAGTAAAAGCTAAACTCAGTACACTGTAAAAGTGATAAGTTGACTTAACTTAAAAAAATTGAGGAAACCCGTTGCCTTAAAATTTTTAAGTAAATGATAATAAAAAAAATAAGTTAAGTGAATTGTCAAGTTCACTTAACTTTTTTTAATTATTATTATTATTTACTTAATAATTTTAAGGCAAAGGGTTTCCTCAATTTTTTTAAGTTAAGTCAACTTATCACTTTGTACAGTATCCCATTCACATTCTTCAATCATGTCTATATTTCAAGATTTTAAAATCTCAAATGTCACATCACTAGATTTTACCGATTAGCAGATCTGAAACTAAAGGACTGGAGAAGAAAAAATGAACTTATTTTCAATAACAGCAGTGAAACACAGCAACAGCATGACTGACGCCCTCTACTGGCCATCCATAACTAGAAAACAAAAAACTGGAGAGCTTCAAATGAAGCAAACTAATCTGAGATGAGGCTGTATACACCTGAATAAATTATTAAAAGCAAATAAAAGGGTATTATTCAAAATCAGCACTTTACTTTTGTACTGAAGTGTTTCATGCATGTGGATATATAGGATTCTCTTTCAAATGTGCTTCTGTCAAATCAGCTGACATGTCAGACACATTGATATTTATCATACTTGTGCCTTTATCTTGAATTTGCAGGGTTCAAAACTGATTTAAGGCCAGATGAGAACAACTGATGCATTATACTGTAGATGAGAGCAGAAAAAAATCAGAGATGGAGAAGGAGATAAGAAAATGAAATGAAAGAAAAAAAATGTATGAGGCAAAAGTGAGGAGCTGCAAAATCTGAAGGAATGAATGGAGGAGATACTGTAGAGTTGATATAGTAAGATCGATGAACAGGCCAGGAAGATTAAAAAATAATAAAATAAATAAGAAGAAAACTACAAAATGAAAACTGGAAGATAAACAAAAAGATAAATAAAAAATAAAACGCTTGAGTAAGAGACAAAAGTGAGGAGTTGCAAAGTCATAAGAAATAAAAGGAAACAGAAATAAAATAAAATAACCGAAGAAAGAAAGAAAAATTAAAATGCTTAAGTATGAGACAGAAGTGAAGAGATACAAAATCTGATGAAATAAAAGGAAAATAATATGGAAAACAAAATTAAAGAAAGAGAGTCTGAAGGAATGAAAGGAAAGAGATAGAAAAGAGGTGTCTAGTAATAGTTTCATCCAAGCAGATTCCCACAGTATACTGACTTCTGTCAAACAAACAAGTACACAACCAGAAGAGAGAGAGAGAAGCTGAATTAAACCAGTATAATAACCACTACTCTGTCAGTCATCATGCATGAATCCACACCCAATAACCTCACACACACACACACACACACACTTTTAATGCCCTGCAGGCATCACCTGTGTGGGTGGAGAGGATAAGGACGTGTGGCAATGTGGTAGAGACTAATTATAGTGTTTTGAGACATAATTTTGTTGGTTCTTCTATCATTCAGATTTCTCCTGAACTGAGCAAATTTGATGAAGAAAAATAGATGCTAAAATATTAAAACAAATCTCAAATGCTAGATAAATAAGCAAGATTTCAGAAGCAAATACTATATCAGATATCGAAAGGCAAAATGTACATTAATTAGAAAGACTCTACTCTGAATGTTTCATCTCTTTGTGAAATATTCAGTGTTGTCTAGTTCCACTCGGCCACCCACAGGGCGGCTGCTGGAGTCATGCTGGCCTGACATGTCCGGTGCAGACGGCAGGACGGAGATCAGTGTTTCTCAGGACTCTCTAGAAATAACAAACCAGCTCTTCTCTCCCTCACAGCGTCTCCGTTTTCCATCTGAGTGTGAGACTGAAACTAAATTTGAAAGAACACTAGAGTTCATTACAGATTAAGATTAAAAGAGAAAGAAGATTAACAAGATGTTACTTTGTAGGAAAAATCACTGCTGCTTTTATTAGATTGAGTGAACTTATAGTGAGCTTCAAACAGGAGGTCTATTTTGGGAAGAATGACTGACTAACATTGATATATTTCATAATATTTTATTCTAGGCTTGTTCAGTTTTGTTTAATATGAGTTTAGTACACACACTATAAAATACACTACCAGCTAAAAGTTTGGGGACAGTAAGATATTTTTGCTTTAATTTTTAGAACTATTTAACATTCTATTCATCAAAGAACCCTGAAAAAAATGGTCACAGTTTCCACAAAAATATTAAGCAGCACAACGGTTTTCAACACTGATAATAAGAAATGTTTCTTGAGCAGCAAATCAGCATGTTAGAATGATTTCTCACTGTAAAAAAAAAAAAAGAAAAAAAGTTGAGCCAACTTAAAATTTTAAGGCAA
Organism: Onychostoma macrolepis; assembly: GCF_012432095.1. NCBI lineage: Eukaryota > Metazoa > Chordata > Actinopteri > Cypriniformes > Cyprinidae > Onychostoma > Onychostoma macrolepis. The sequence goes on along the minus strand of NC_081157.1, from coordinate 43,004,540 downwards.
CCAGCTTCAGCAGATTTTTGAGTTTTCTTAACTTGTCATTTTAAGTTTATACAACAAAAATAACACAAAAATGAGTTCAGCAAACTCAAAAATCTGCTGAAGCTGGTTGCCTTAAAATTTTAAGCTCAACTTTTTTTTTTTTTTTTTTTTTTTACAGTGTAGGATTAATGTGAAAATCAACATGTTAAAAAAATCTAATTTTATTTTAAAATATATTACAATACAAAAATGGTAACAATATTTCACAATTTTTACTGTATTTGATCAAATAAATTTTGCCTGGGTGAGCATAAGAGACTTCTTTCAAAAACATCAATTGCAGCAGACAAACAGTGTTGTAAATAGTAATATTGAATGGGAACTTTGTTCATCATTCACAGCTATTTTTCCTATTCAGAGACAATGTGGATATAAATGGGGGAAGTTTGAGTAGCTTCTACCACTCCACAGGCCTCTCTCTTATCTCTCTTTTTGTGTCCTGGTAAACGTGTCCTAATTTATTGGTCCAGATCTCTCCTGTATTGGAGGGAGGATTATTCTCAGCAGACATTTGTGTTGATACATTAAATAAACATTAAATTTAAATAAACATTGAAAAAATATTTTGCGTTCATCAATGCTGCATTTATTTGGCCAAAAATACAGTAAAAATAGTAATATTGCTAAAAATATTACTACAATCTAAAATAACTGTATGTTTTTTTCTTTTTCTTTTTAATATAATTGTTTTCCTGTGATACAAAGCTGAATTTTCAGCATCATTACGTCAGTCTTCAGTGTCACATAATCCTTCAGAAATCATTCTGATATGATGATGATTTGGTGCTCAAAACAAAATTCCTGTTATTATGAATGTCAAAAACAGCTGTGCTGCTTAATATTTTTTGAGTCCTTGCTGAATAAAAGTATTGATTTAAAAAAAAAAAAAGACATCTTACTGACCACAAACTTTTGAATGGTAGTGTGTATGTATGTATGTGTATGTGTATATACCAAATCATACACATTCGATTGAATTTGCCACAGGTTAACTTCACTCAAAGTGTGGTAACATTTACAAGCATGCTTCGGAGCTACATTTCAACTGTCCCAGATAAGGGTATGAATACTTGTGCATTGGATTCATTTAAATTTTGTATCTTTAGTAAATTTGCAAAGATGTTATTTGCTTTGTCGTTATAGTGTATGGAGTGTAGATTGATGTGGAAAAAAGTAATTTAAAGCAGTTTAACATAAGGCAGAAATGTAACAAAACATGAAAAAATGAAAAATGCAAGGCACTAATATATAAATATTTATATATCCAAAGTAGATACTACATCACTAAAGCAGCGAAATATAAAATATGTCTTGGATAAACAAAAACCCACATACATGCACAGACCTCATGTTTCTCTGGATGCATGAACGTTTGTAATAATACAGGAACCTTTTTTATTAAAAAGTGTTTTAACCTTATAATGACATTCGCTTAAATTTATTTATTTCTTTTTTGCTTGTTTGTTTGCTTTGACCAATTAGAGTATTCAAAAACGATCTAATTAATTTTTTAGCGGTAAGAGTAAAGTCCTATCCTCTTCTTGAGCTTCCTCTCCCCTTTGGAAAAGCACACAGATTGGAAACAGCTGTGGTCCATCCTGGATGCCGTACAGCTGGAAGTCTCGTCATAGCACTGGATCAGCCAACGAGAAAGGCCATAGGAGATCCACATCTGGAGAAGAGAGAACTAGCGGAAAAGGATCCCAGACGCATGCCAGTTTCAGCGTCTATCTCTTTCTTTCACACACACGCTCAGAAGCGCCAGTCCTTGGGCGAGAGGGGAGAACATTCCCTTCTGCTGATGTGAGGGAGGAGATTCAGAAATCAGGCCTAGAAACTGCATGCAGGGAGCTGAGCTGATTCCAGAAATACACCAAGAACATATCAAAGTATTGTATCATAATAAATGTTTTTGAAAGAAGTCTCTTATGCTCTCCAAAGCTGCATTTATTTGATCAAAAATACAGTGAAAATTTACTGACCCAAACCTTTGAACAGTAATTTATATTCCACATCTTGCAATGTCATATGATAGTTTTGCATGGGAAATAGACTCAAATCTAATTTGTTATTGACTACAAACCTTAAAATATACCTTAGCTCTCAGCTCTACGAATTTGGCCAGTAAATAACCAAAAATATTCCGCTTTTGGTGAGCTAAATAAAAACAAACGAAGCAAAGCAAAGCAAGGCAAAACAAAATAATCTATGGTTAGATTTTACTGAAAATGTATGTAAAGTACATGTAATAAACCACAAAGTGATAAGCCACAAATTTGCTACAAAAAGAATAAGCAATTGCGTTCCTTTTACAGTCGCCTCAGCAAATGCACATTTTTTTTCAGTTTGCATTTATTTAAGGAAGGAACATTGCTCCATCAATGCTGCCTAAACAAACACTCTTCACAATTTTTCACAAAAACAAGGTATAGTTGTTACTTTAATGACAGGATCTTTATAATGACCTGACCTTTAAAAAAGGACTTTCTTTGGTGTAACCTTGGCATGAAATCAGATTTTTTCTGTGCTCTCTATACAGTGCCTGCAAGTTTTGTTGTCAACCAAAAAAAAGAAACACATTCTTCTAAGACAACTCAAGAAAGCAGACCTCCTTGATCAGAGCGAGTCACACACACATGGCTGTTATTAGAAAATCCCTATAATAATAGAGCGTTGCGTTTAGAGCAAGTACAACTGAACTGTTTCATGTACAGAGTCCACAAAGAAACAAAATTAAAGATATGACTTATATCTTCTTGGGACTTTGTAACTAAAACAGCATTGTCAACAGCAGTGGATGGCACAACATCTTTATAAAACTTAAAGGGATAGTTCAACCAAAAAAATTAATATTCTGTCATAATTTACGTTTTTGTTCTAAACTTGACCTTCTTTCTTCTGCAGAACACAAGAGGATAATCTGCAGAAGTCCAAAAAAAAACACTATTGAGATTTTTCATCATCATCTTCAGCATTCCACAGAAGAAAGTGAGTCACAGAAGTTCATACTTAAAAATAAACATTCTGTATTGGCATCTGTGGTTCCACAAAGAACCTTTAACGTCCATGGAATCTTTAGACAAAAGGTTCTTATAATGGAAAAGGTTCTATAGATTATTAAAATGGTCTTCACATTATAAAAATGGTTCTTTCAAGAATTGTTCATTGAAGGATTATTTGGGGAATCCAAAATCTTCTTCTTCATGGCTGCAAAAACCGCTATTATATAACCTTTATTTTAAAGAGTGTCCTTGAGGTCATTTTCAGGTTGCCAGCTTGAGGTTCTGTCGTATCTCAAAGTGCTTCACTGCCTCGACTGAAAACCTCATATTTCTCTCAGCAAGATTTCCTCCCTCTGAATCAGTATTTAGACTATAAAGAGCATGAATTACAGCAAGCCACCGTAGGCTATACATATCCTGGCACTGCCCAGCAAAGACAGGCTAATTATGTATTGCGGTGGGTTTAACATGCGTGGCGCACAGACAATCCAGAGAAACCTCCTACGCTCCTAAATGCTCACCGCCATCAACCGCTCTCTCCTTCCGAGCATGCACAGTACGTCGGGCCCCAAAACAGGAAGTCTGAAAGCACCGTGATCCAGGGACATTATAAAAAGATTTCTCCGGTGAAATTCAACTACGTTTTGAAAATGCTGAAGAATTCAACAGTATAGTGTTCAGTGTCCAACACATTTCTTTCTCACATTTTTCCCTGAAAAATTATGTACACTGTATACGTTTTATTTAAGTCTTTCTACTAAAATTTCATGTTTGATTTAATGTGTTACTTGCCATTTCTGTGAAATGTTCTAGCAATTTCTGAATGAATTTTATTTTTTTTATTTTTTTCTCAGTGAAGTGTTACACTTAATTCCCCCTGACAAATTAAAAGGATAATTAATTTTCATATCTTAGCTAAGATCTAAAGGGGCGGAAAAGCATTTAAACCACTGAGGGCCAAACATGCTCTCAAGACTATTTTAGACGGCTTAATTACATCCTGTAACCCTCATAGTGTTTTCCCACTATCGTTCCACTTTAAAACATGTATTGAGCTAAAATACTGAGGTCATGGTGTTTTGGGGCCAATTTGTCAAACATGAAAGTGTTTTAAATTAATTAGTGATTAAATTGAACTCAGTCGCAGTAATACACAACCAACCACAAAGTTATGCATAGCTGTGAAATGGAAAAAGGAGGAGAATACAAGAGCGAGGTCTGTGAGAGTTTTTCCTAAAAATGAAATGAAGGTTATTTTAGAGAAGACTCTATGCGAAAGACACAGAGATGCTTCGAAAATTATAGTATGTTAAAAAGAGTGAGTGAGTCAGAGAGAAGCAAAAGGGAGAGGAGTGGAGTTTGGTCTCTGACAAAGGCTTCATTCATTGCATCTCAGGCTAATATTATACGTGTTTCACAAGGAAATGTCCACTTAGTCCTCCAGAGCACAGGCTCAGCACCACACCTTTGATTCCAGGCCTTGTCCAAATACTCGCCGGAAGATTTAAAAGGATAACACTATCAGTGGTGAAAGTAAGTGTCGGGCCCCAAGGGGCCCAGGTAAATAAACTCACAAGTCAAAGACAAATTGGTTTAGGCAGGTTTCAGACAAGAAACACTGTTTGCTCTCCAAACTGCTGCTTATTTCTAAGCAAAATATTCTCAGTGATTGACTAGTTAAATGGGTTTGTTTCTAAAATATTATAAAATGGAAAGACATTTCGCTTAGCCATTGGAACACACTTTTGGGTGTATTTTAGAGATGTAAATGAGATGTTGGGTATGTAGATGGCGCTCTAGAGCTATAACCTGATCACTACTGATTTTTTCCATCAAATCCCAAGATAGTTTTCCTAATTTGGAATGATTGATTGACTTATCGCCTTTTCATTTATTTAAGAAAAAACACACAAAACACTATAGTAATTTATAGTAAATACTATAGAGTTTTTGAACCATACTATTGTAAAGTACTTGAATTGATTTGTTGCGGTAATTCTATAGTTGCTGTGGTAATATAACAATAATAATATAAACAAATTACTTTACCCAAGTTTTCTACAACTATAGGGTATATTATACTACAAAAACTAAAGTACACTACAGTATTTATTACAGTTTATCAGTTCACTATAGTTAATACTACAGTATGCTGTAGCATTCATTAACAAAGTGTTGTAAATACTATAATATATACAGTATAATACACTTTACTATAGTATGGTTCAGAAACACTATAGTATTTACTATAAATTACTATATATTTTTCATGTGGGCAGTTATGAGTTTATGATGTCAATTCCTTCACTTTGTAAAGGAGTTGCTTATTAATTGATCACTTTTCAAAATTATTCATACAAATTAAGACAAAAAATTAAATATATGACACAAAATAAAGGCGTTAAAGCAGCTTTAAGTAATCAGTGCAATGCTCCATTAAAAACAATTAACAAAAACTGCTTTACAATAAACACTAAGCCTAGATTTCAATGAAAAGACGGTCTCTGAAATAACACCTTTCCAGAAGCTTAAAATAAATTAAACAACAGGCTACTTCACATAACATCAAAGAACAGAACTGGTGGGGGCCAAATGTTTAAATTTCCACATGTTGAGCATTTATGTTACAATGCTGCCTCCTAGAGGTGCGATGTACAACTGATTTCTATGGTGTGTTTGAGGGTTTTTATAACAAGGTAAAATTACACTCTCAATATACTAGAGAAACAGTCACTGATAAGGTGATGCTTTATATAAAATGTAGGCTAAAATGTTCAAAAAAATAAATAAATAAATAAATAAAAGTGATGTCTAATAATAATACAGACTGAACATAGCCTATAGGCCTAAAACTTGAAAAGTTACTGATAAAATAATGTTAAATTATAATACACTCATTAATTTAGGCCTACTTCATCTATTGGAGTATTTAATGTAAAGCTAACATAGCCTAATATTAAAATAGAATTTTACATAATATAAGTGTCTTGGTTAAGTGAGGGGTAATGAACAGCAAGCTGTGCATTAAAGGATTTTATGCCATGGTCTGTCTGAATACTCGATTCTGATTGGCTGGCAGGTGTTGATTAAATTCGTTGAACTGCACAGGTAGTTCCAGGCCAGTTTAATCACTTTCTATATTAATGCTCTTCTTATAAACATTGGTAACCATAGTAACATACAGTTACAGTTGCATACTAATATAGAGTATTAATACTGTAAATCATATGTAAAAAGTGCTATTTTTCAGTACCGAATGGGCTCAAAAAATAGCAATATTTACATATGATTTGCAGTTTATTTTAATAATTATCAAAAATGTAAAAGGTGTGCATTATAGTTGACATCTAGATGAACAGTTTACAGTTTATGTTATGACTGTAAGTCATTCTCCTCAAATGCGATTGGGCTTTAAATTTGCGTTTGAGCCCGCATTCGGTACTGAAAAATAGCAACTAAGTTTCACTGTAACTAGAGACATTGCCGAACACCATTGAGAGACGCACCGAGGTAATTCTCTCTCTCTCTCTCTCTCTCTCTCTTACTTATTAACTGTATTAACTGCATTACTCTGTTATCAACGGCTCAAGCCTCATTACTAGGTTTAAAATGAAGTTTTGGCATTAGCACCGGAGGCGTTGGATGAGATGCGGAAGAAATAATCCTACTCACAATAGCGATTTAAATCGAAATACCGGACGAATGCCCTGAAATATATAATCTGAGCGATGTCTTGAGGTGTGGCAACCGTAGTATAAACGGAATAATTTACTTCGGTCTGTTTAATTCGCGTCGTGGCCGTTACACCTGGGGTGTGCATTATTTTTCTAATAATTCAAGGGCCCGTCGTCAATTATTCCTTATACTGCATACCTGCCAGCTAATCAGAATCCAGTATTCAGACAGAGCATGGAATAATAAATGATAATCTACATTGTTTCTACATGCATTAGGCTCCACATCAACATGGCTGTCACACTAAAGTGGACTGTTTTACATTAGGTATGTTATTGAGTTTCTTAGTATCACCCTTACCGGTGTAAACTCCAAGTTAGAGTGCCTAAGTGATTCCCTCTTTATTTTTTCAAATATGTTCTGTGCAACATTCACCCAAAGCACACAAGTTATGTACTTTGTTATTTACACAATCACACACCAGATGGCACACACATTTAAGTGACTCACCGCAATCTTTTATGTTTGCTCATGGCATGTAAGATTCAAAACAAAAACCTTTCAGTGTTTTATGTGTAGAAAGAAGAGATGGAAAGAATAAAATAATTTTTGTGTGTGCTTACTGAATGCAACTTTATTTTGTGAAGATGGAATGATGAGAGATGGAACGAGAATGGATTTACAGTAGTTCAGTTCCAAACTTGTTTTATTTACAATGAGTTTGCTTCAAGAGGGCTCCCTTTCTTAATCATCAGTATAAGAATAGATACGCACAGCCCAAACTAATACTTTTTGTAAGGTCAAGTATTTGTTCAAGTCTTGCAGTCTCTATGGTGTCTAGTGGAGATGCTAAAGCTAAGCACAATGTGCTCACTCCTCATTCAAGTTTGGATAGCAGACAAAGTAAAACATCCTCATATAATTTTGCCACAAGAAATCACATGTGCTAAGTTATTATGCATCCACCCTTCTCCTTGAAGGGGTTTTTGTCCTCAGGAACTCCTTTTATGAGAGGATCTTCTGCAGCTTGGGCCTCTACCCATTCACAAATCTCCTTTGCAGTTTTAGAAACCTGAGGTAAGAGAGAAAGTATGCCAAACTTTGCCAAAGATTGCCATCCTCAGAAAAAGGCAAATATTTAATAAACAAAAACTGCAAGGGTGGCAGGATGTAAAGAACTTGACAGATATTTATATCAGCGGGCAGAGAAACTTACAGGCTCTCTAGTGTTCTTCACTTCCTTCTGAAGTTGTTCCAACTCCATTTTAAGGATGTCCTTATCGGACATATCCCGTGCCATCTTGCCCTGAGTACAAAAAAAAAAAAGAAACCTACAGAGTCACATTCATTTTAAATCTATGACAGTCAAACACTTTATAAAGATCACTTTTCTAGAAGGATGAAAAATAATGCTGCAATACGTGTCCAAACGAGATCAAGACACATCACGTTTAAAAGCTGTATGACATATGGGACATGTTCCAATTAATCAGAAACGTTCATGTTGTGTGTCACTGGAAAATCTAGTTTTATTGTTCAGACGTTAAGTGAGCGTGTCACTGGAAAATCTGGTTTTGTTGTTCAGAAGTTACGTTAGCTTTTTCACAGTTTTTTACCGTTAAAATCACGGACATTTTTTACAGTGTGCAAGAATTGAGTAATACTAAACCACTAATTATGAAAATAAAATAATTGGAGCCACAGATGTAAATTGACTGCTATGTTGATACTTTAACTAAACTAAATAACATCACAAAACAATTTAAACTGGGCATGCAACAAGTTAGTCATTGTCTTAGTGGTGTCATTGTTTTGAGTTTTTTTAGGTGTAAATTTAAAAACTCTACTCATCTTCTCTCTTTAAATTCTGATTGAGGCACCAAATTAATAATATTTTATTATAATCAACAAGTGCATGTCATAAATGCTCGCAATCTCTATTCTACCATAACTACAGTATACTGTGAGGCCTAGCTATTTATGTATTTTATTATATCTACAAATGTGGTTACTGTAGTTAATGTCACCTAAAATGATGATATAATATTGTCAAGATCATTAGTAGTATTTCCCAGATAAGCATGATGAAGTAAACGTGTACTGTACATTTATGGAGAATCATGCTAACAAATATGATCAACAATTGTGATAACTCAACTTTTATGGTTCTGCCATTGGGGTAAGATGTTGTTCAACTGTTGCAATTCATTTTGAATGAGAAGATTACATTACAATATTCACAATTCCTCATTGCTTTTACTATAACCAAATGTTTACCTGTTTTCTGGCTGTATAGTTATATGTATAATGTCATTCCTATAATTAAACCTTAAAATATATTCATCATGAATATAATACAGAGTTGTCACCTAGAGCGTTGGTTGTTTCACTTACCTATTGGTCAGTGGGGCAGCCGATGGAGGGAACGGGTCGCTCTCTGCACTTTAAGGGACCATGTACAGGGTTTGGGGTCTGGTGATGAACTGAGCGCTTCGGTCTGCTACCGTCGCCTCTTCAGGATCACCTCCAGATGGTAAGAGGTGAGGGGGGTGGAGACTGATCCCCAACAAGCACACTTCCTTTATCCAGATTTCTGATCAGCTTAAGCCATCTTGGTAATTAATGAGATCAAATCACCCGGAATCAGGGAAGAGCGGTTTATTTGTCAGTGCATGTGGGCTGTTTTTCTTACAAGATTTAATTTTATGTAACGTGCCATGGGAAAAAATGGAGTTTGTACAGAGGATCCATATGGGCAGTTGATGCATTTAAGAAATTTCTGAGGTCAACATGTCACTGATCTTCTCTAGATTTCAGCACAAGTGAATTCGTTTTGAATAAAAAGCAGGTGGCCTGGACATGACCGACTGAATGTGTGAGCCATCTTATTACCAAGTCAGTTATCCCGTTAACCCAAAACACTTCCAGAAGAACAAAGTGGTTGACTGCTATTGGGTTTTCAATGACTGTAGGAGCAGGGTGGCTGACAATACACTGTTTACACACACAATTCTTATATATGCCTAATTCAATTTAATAAGATCAACACAAATAAGATGTACATAACATTTCTGAAGTGAAAGGAATGACTGAATACTGATGAAGTACTACACAATATTCGGCTTATTTTTTATAACTACATCTAGATACATTTAACATAAAATAAACATTAATTGAAAAATATTTTTACAATTTTTAGCTAGTTAAATAATATATGAATGAATGAATGAATGAGGCATTTATATAGTGCTTTATTGTGTATTGCAATACACCCAAAGCGCTTTACATCATGTGGGGGGTCTCTCCTCAACCACCACCATCCACTTGGATGATGCGATGGCAGCCACAGGACAACGGCACCAGTGCGCTCACCACACACCAGCTACAGGTGGAGAGGAGAGAGTGTCATAGAGCCAATCAAGTGGATACTTGATAAAGTAAATACTGTGTACAATATTCACTCAAAATTCCCAAAAAGATTTGGAAGCGTACATTACACAGTTTCTTAAATAAATACTTATTGTACATTATATTCATCCAAATCCAAAAAAAATAAAAACAAACATTTATTACAACATTTCTTAAATATTTATGGTGCATAATGTTTCATTAAAACTTATTTTCCATCAACAAGGCTGTTAGCAGACTCAAAATGTTGTATATCAACATATACAACATACCAGCTGGTATATCAGCTCATCATCATATTATAATCGACAATAATAATGGAGATAACTGGCATTGTGACATTAAAAATAAATCTAAATCAATACCACTCATTTTAATCAAATTTTCAAGGCAAGAAACATGAATACAGTAACCTCTGACCTTTCTTGACAGAGGTCCAGACAAGTAATACGTGACTGTTGACTTGGAGGTCTCCTTTGATTCAGTCTCCTTTCACGTAACAATCTATCTGTAGCCAGGCAAGTGACAATCAGCCCATTCTAAGCAGCAATACAATCAGAATGAACTGAAATGCACAATGACAGAGAAATGCAATCCTTGACCTACAAGGATCTTATATTTGGTCTTTTATCTTTGTGATGTCAACGCCAATTAAAGGCCTCGTCTGAGTGATCTGTTATCCTGGAGACAAGCCTCTTGCCTTAAATGCTTCACCTTAGCTAATCCCATCACAAGGTCTTGACTGCCTTAATCCAAGAGATTAGACTCAGAGATGTCACTCTCACTCTTAATTTTCATTGTGAAATATAGAGCATGGTTAAAGCAACTAACAGGGCAAGTTATGCTTATGCATTTGTTAGAAGTACTTAGTAGAAAGCATTCTTATGTCAACTTAGGTCATGCAGCTCACTCTCTGTCCTCAGTACTTGATGTAGTTAAGATAGTTCTTAAAGAAATGGTGAGCCAGTTTTCGCTCTTCTTCAAGTTTTCCTTGATTCCTATAAGAGTCATATTTGTACTGTGCCCTATGTGTCTGGTGACCAACAGAAAGACCTTTACAAGAAGCAACCATCAGCTTTCCAATTCCATCAATGAAGAACTCTGAAGTCAGTGGTGATGGTTCAGATGAAACATGGAAACAAAGAATGGATGGAGACGGGAGGACATTAGAAGAATGAAATGTGTTTGGAATTAATCAATGAGGATGTTTTACTGAAGTAAAATTTGGTACACTTACCAGTGTGACCGAGTCTTTTGAGGAACGGATCAAAGCCAACCCTTCGTACAGCATCAGTCCTAGCCAAGAAATAATTAACAACGCCATCCACTAGATAGCAACGGACACGTTTGTCAGGTTTTGTCAGATCAGTGTGTTACCTCTATTGGTGCCTGAGGTATAAAGAGCTGGCACTTATTTTTGCCCATTGAAGATGTTGAATCTGTGGTTTTCAGATTTGGAATGTCTAAGAAGTGAAATACTGATCTTGTCAGCTGTAGGCATTGGTTTGCTTACATTGGCATGGTGTGAATTGGCCTTAAAGGGATAGTTCACCCAAAAATGAAAATTTGATGTTTATCTGCTTACCCCCAGGGCATCCAAGATGTAGGTGACTTTGTTTCTTCAGTAGAACACAAATGAAGATTTTTAACTCAAACCGTTGCAGTCTGTCAGTCCTATAATGCAAGTCAATGGGCACACAATCTTTGAGAGTAAAAAAAACATGCACAGACAAATCCAAATTAAACCCTACGGCTCATGACGATACATTGATGTCCTAAGACACGAAACGATCAGTTTGTGCAAGAAACTGAACAATATTTTTATCATTTTTAATACACCACTATGTCCAACTGCTCAGGCGTAGTTTACGCAAGAGCCGGAAGCAATCTGTCGCGCATATACGTCACTCATTGTTTAAACAGTGCGCAGAGATTGTGGGTATGACGGCTAATCGAAATGGTAATTACTTGCGCTTATCCTGATTGTTCAAACCGACTTAAATCTAAAAGATTACGTTTGCTCACGCGAACTCATCCGGGAGTGTCGACTTTTCACATATTCCCAGATATCGCTTCCGGCGCTTGCGTAAACTACACCAGAGCACATACAGATGTCACCTACCAGATGCCGTGCACGTGCTCAGGGCACTTGGACATAGTGGTGTATTAGAGGTAAAAAATGATAAAAAAATACTTTTCAGTTTCTCGCACAAACCGATCGTTTCGTGTCTTAGGACATCAACATATCGTCACAAGCCGCAGGGTTCAATTTGCATTTGTCTGTGCATGTTTTTTTTTTACTCTCAAAGATTGTGTGCCCATTGACTGGCATTATAGGACTGACAGACTACAACAGTTTGAGTTAAAAATCTTTGCTTGTGTTCTACTGAAGAAACAAAATCACCTACATCTTGGATGCCCTTGGATGCCCATTTTTGGGTGAACTATCCCTTTAAGATGTGAATTGGCCTTTACGTGTTTACCTGTGCAGGAGGCATGATGTAGTGCTCAATGTTGTTTCCAGACACATGTTCAGGCTTTAGGCTGTCATCCGCAATAATGATCTTGATCTTTGGGTAAAATTTCCTGATACTCTGGATGAGGACGTTCAGTTCCTTATACCTCAGAAAGGTCTTGGTTATTATGGTCACCTGTGAGTTGATATCTGAGAGACAATGTTCCTATGTTTTACTCAGGACAATTTATTTTTTGTTTAACTTACATTTCACATTATATTTATGTACACTCTCAGAAATAAAAGGTACAAAAGCTGTCACTGGGGTGGTACTTTTTCAAAAGGTACACTTTTGTACCTATTAGTACTTAAAGTGTACATATTTGAACCTAATATGTACCTTTAAGGTACCAAAATGGACCCTTTAGGTACAAACATGTACCTTTTGAAAAGGTCCAGTGACAGCTTTTGTACCTTTATTTCTGAAAGTCTAAGCATATCTGATGCCACAATAATTATAGTGTTTTATTTTTGTGTGTGTGGTGGTCTTACCTTTTCCTGGGTCATACAAAACAGGAATTGATGGTCTCCTAATTATAATTGGAAATATGGCTTTGTGATCCTCAAAATTGAAATAAACTAAGGAAAGAAGATATTTTATGTCATTTAAGAGACTGGCAAACACCATTTTATGCCATTTTAACAATAAAAAGCAAACTTTTTTATTTTTTACAGCGATTAGGCTAAATACTGGATACAGATGGTTAGTTTTTTAGTGTATGATGTAACTTTTTTTAAATCTTGCATATAATCATAAAGGCTCTTTCACATCAAGAAGGACAGGCGTCGACATTTAATTATCAGCTCGCGTATTTTGTGGCTAGCATGTATCTTATAACTTGAGTGTTAATCCTGCCTTTTCACTGTGTACTTGAGCAACACACTTTAGTACATATTGTAGGCCTAAGTGCCTTTCCTGTACAGATAGCCTTTACCCAGGTCTGAAGTTTTTGATGTGACCCATTCTCTGAACATAATGGAAAAAGAGGGTGGTGCTGACATTACCCAGATCTTTAGTCTTGATGTGGTAGATGGTGCTGGTGTAGGTCACTCTGGAGAGCAGATCGTTGAGTTGTGTGAGGTTGCTGGATGAGATGGTCAGATTACTCCGACCCTGTCCCTCCACCTGATCTCCATCCAGAAGATCCTCCACTGAGAGAACTCCTTTATTCACACTCAAAGACACCTGCAGGCATAATTGTGATTAATGCAAAATGAAGTACTTTAAGTTCACATCTAGAATAGAACGCTTAAATATGATATTATGGTGAAAACAGAATTTTAAAGTACATGCATTGTGAATGAATACCTCTTCCCTTAAAAAAAAAAAAAAACGAATTGGCTTTGAAACAATTTTCACTCAGAAATTGCTAATTTCATAAATTATTACATCATTTATGTAATACTGAATTAAACATGAAATTTTTAATTTGAAATGTGAAACAATATTTTCTTGTAAAACATTTATTTTATTTACAACTTCAAAAACATAGTGTATCAGGGATTTTACCTAAAATTTTCCTTAAATAATAAAAAAAAAAAAAACAATTGGCATAGCACAAATGGCATTGTTTGCTTAACCTTGTACACCTCCCTCTTGTTTGATGTTATACCTCTCCCTTGTGTTTGAAGAGCAAGACCTGAAATGATGATATAAAACAAAAACAATTCACTTAATAGATCAAAGGAAAATATACTTTTGTAACATTTTTTTTTATATTCTAAGCGGCATATAAGGTGAGGCTTCGCTCAGTTAAACACTCCAAAACATGACTTAGTTTACAGGGAATATATGTTTACCTGGTATCAAACTTTTCCTCAGAGGAGCTACCTTGAAACTTGTCATTGGATATTGGAGAGGAGAGTTGGCTGGAGCTATAATAATATCTGTGTTTGTCCTCTTTCTAAAAAAAAGGACATGAAAAATACCACAATATTAGAAAAACTGTATAAATGGCTGTCAGAATGTCTAATGAAAGAATGATCATTGGAATGTTCGAATGCACCCTTGCTAATAGATAGTATAATGGAGCAAGTCAATCCTCAGTGAGAGATGTAACAACAAAGACAAACAGACAATGGTTAAAATGCTCTACAATTATGATGACTGTCAAAAAATCAGATATGAAATATGCTTTTAAAGTCACACTCATGACAAATGATAACATGATATGGTGTTGTGTTAACAGGACTGTGTACGATGAAGAGAAATCCAGTTCAATCTGAATTGGTGTTGCTTGTATTCACATGCTCTGCGTTCTAGTATGTTATCCATTTGATCTGGCGCAAATTTCCTGATGAGTTCAGTTCCTTGACAAGAAACATTTGGCCTGAGGAGTTCCGTCAAACTTGACAAACATATAAAGACCACAGGTTAGGTAGGCAGAGCATCTAAATTTGAACTACTTAAGATTAATTAGAAAAATTTAAATGACACTTACCTTGAGATTTTATCTTGTTCAGGACTTGCACTGTTTAACAGAATAAAGTAAGCAGATGTAATCACATTGCTTGGTAAATAAAAGCAGACAAATTAATGTACAGACTAGTTGTAAATATAGAATGCAACACAAATTGAAGAAACTGGAAATTTAAAACAATTTTACAAATGGGTGTTTCTTCAAATTTGACCACTTACTTGCCCCAGGTTATTATTATCATCATCATTATTATTATTATTATGAAAAAAGAGAATTTTGTTGTTGTTGGTCACGTCGCACCTTTAAGTTTTCCCTGGTTCTAGACAGCTAACCTTACATCCATCATATATACCATAATAAATTGATACATTTAAACCCACAATCTAAACAAAAAGTAAAATATAACCATAATCTATTTTGATATTTATTGTGATGATTATTTTTTACACAAATTACATATTTTCTATGCTGTCATTCACATCAAAGTATAATTTCCTGTACTGTATTTTTTGCCCTAAAATTTAACATCTGTGTGTGAAATATGTGGGGAAGGAAAATTAAGCTAAAACAAGGTCAATAGTGAACAATTTTTTTCCTTTTTTTTTTTTTTTTTTGAGCTATAGAGAAAACTTTATAAAGTTTGAGGTAGTCATTCCTCTCAGTCCCAATAGGGTCTGGCTGCACTTGCACTTGCACTCTCAGACTTGCACTCTCAGACACCTGCACTTCCGCAAGTGAAGTCACTTGCAGTCTTTTTTGTTTTTTTATTTTATTTATTACGTATTTTTTTAAATTGAATCTCTCCACATTTTACACAAGTAGCCAGGTGGTGAAGACAAGAAAAAAGAAACTAAATTACCAAATCACTTGCAATCGCTACTTGCACTCTTTGCACTTGCAATCCACACAAATCGTGCGTGTTACCATGGAGACAAGACGCTGTGGTGGTTAAACGATTAAAACTAATTTAATATCATAACATACAGGGTCCTGCAAGTCATCTGTAAGAGAAAAAGACAAGACCCACAAATCAGTGGCCACAGAACAGTGCGCTTTTAAACCTCCCGTAGAAAATCATAAACACTTAATGGCTTAATGTGCTAAGATAGTGCTATTAAAAGATCAAATTCAATATACAGTTTATTAATATAATGTATATAGTGTTTGCCTCCCATACCGCAAAACGTGGCATAATGTGGCATAACGGACTGAGATTATAAAGACCAAACTCAATATGCTCCTCTTTATTAAACCATAATTAATAAGTATTTTCCCATTTTGAATAAAATGTCTACAGCCCTTTTGTATCACTGTCTTTGTCCATTAAGCTACATTACTGTTTTATTTATTACGATTTTCTATGGGAGGAAAACGTTTAATGTGCAACGTCTGCTTGCCTACACGGAGTTGGTCCTCTTAGTTTTAATGCGCGTTCATATGGTCTGTAGCTATAGTTTGCATAACAACAAGAAATACCGAATTTGGTCTTTATCATCTTAGTCCGTTATTATGCAACATTACGCATTTTACTGTATGGGAGGAAAAGTGAAAGTTTGTGTTCATGGCCATTTGCTTGCCTTGCAGTATATTTAAATAATAAACTATATACTGAATTTGATCTTGTAATAACACATTAAGCCATATTATGATTTTCTACTTGAGGTTTAAAATCACTTAATGAGAGCATTGCGTTCATATTCTGCTGTTCTGTGGCCACGGATTTGTGGGTCTTGTTCTTTTCTCTTACAGATGACTTGCAGGACCCTGTATGTTATGATATTAAATTAGTTTTAATCGTTTAACCACCACAGCGTCTTGTCTCCATGGCAACACGCACGATTCAGCTCCCAAAAAAAGACAAATAGCCTAATAATGAAAAAAAAAAATAATAATAATAATAATAATTATATGGTCACACCAGTGTGATTAGAACATACAGTCCAAGGCATATCCTGGTTTGCGCTTTGGCTGGCGCTAAGCCAGAGGCAGATGTGTTTTTAGAGCACTGTGCATTGTAACCAATCACACATGATTATTCCGCTGAGTTTATCAATGCAGTGGCCAATCAGAGGCGTTCAGATGAGTCATTGCTGAAACGCTGGTGTTTTGCTCAGTGCCTGTGTTCCCTCACTAAATTCTGCTCTCTGGTGAATTCTCGCATCAGAAACAACAAAGTGCGATGTGAGTAAGACATTCATTTCACAGTGTAAACAGCTTCATTGATTTTAATGGGAGTTTTTGAGAGTGCTTGAAATCTGGCTAGACTGAAGTCAGTGATAATGCTGTTTGATAATGAAAATGTTCTTTGCTCTCTTCCTGTACAATGAAAATACATATGGCATGACACCCATATCTGGTACAAAGTAAAAAGTAAAAAGACAGGTTTTATGCGTAGTTAATAGATTACACTAATATTAGGCTACTTTGACCACCTCCCGTTGTAGATCAAATGATCTATAAAGGTGCAAAATGCATTTACTTACACATATTTGAAAATCGAGATATTTCACGATAGGTAACACATTTGGGAATATTTTGGAAAAAAAAAAAAAGGAAAAATTAAAACAGTTATACAGTGCTATCATTTCTGTGCTTCTGAATGTTTCTGTGTGCATGCAGTGCAATCAACGATCTCTATTTGCGAGTGGCGAGTGGCGTGTGTGTGTGTGTGTGTGTGTGTGCGCGTCAATTAAAGCAGTGTATTAATATAGAACAGAGATTAAATTGAACAGTTTTAATGCACAATTGGCCTTGTCACACAAATACAGTGGTGTTCAGTAGGATCACACTGTGTTATTCGAAGTCTAATCTAAACATTAAAATGAAAAAAAAAAAAGTTTTTAGTTGTTTTCACAGATCTGTGTGAACAGGGATTGTTTTGACAACATTGTCGTCTATACACAACACTTTTCAAAAAATGTTCAAACATTTTTTAATTTTTAGTGCATTGTTTTCGTATAATTGTTCCCTAAACAGTTGTTGCCAACCATTCTCTAAGGTGACTAGAAGTGGCAATTTCTAAATTGCTTAAAATAACTAGGTTTTAGCTGTTTGCGATGCACAAATTGGTCTTTGTATGACATCTAAGTACCGTGAGAGTGATAGAGAGCAGAGTAGATAGCTCCTTATGCTTTCAAATCGCTCTCGCGGTACTTTGATCGTTATTTTAGGCAATTTAGAAATCCTGGGCAGAACGTGTCCCCGGGAAATGGCACATCTGCTCACCTTACTTTATAGCAGGGGTGTCCAAATTCAGTCCTGGTAGACCACCACTTTCCCTTCAGAGTTTAGTTCCAACTTACCTCAACACACCTGCCTGGAAGTTTCTAGTATGCCTATAAGACCTTGATTAGCTGGCTCAGGTGTGTTTATTTGGGGTTGGAGCTAAACTTTACAGGAGCAGGGTTGGACACCCCTGATTCACAGTCTCTACTAATGAGCTGATGAGTTGAAGAAGACATACAAAAATACAAGAAACCAATACAGACTAAGAGAAGTAAACATGAAAAAAGCCTATACAGTACATACCGTTGTGCAAGCGTGCTTTTCTTGGCTTTCAACAAGTCATTCTGCATAAAGTAGATGCTCAGTGCAGTACCAAGAAAAATCAGGACAAATATAAGGCGGATGTACCTCAAGCACTTCATTATGGGGGATGATCTGCAAGAACCGTTACACACATTAATAATAGTGTGGGGATCTACACAGGCAGACACACAATACAGCTGCATCACATTCACCCAATACCTGGGATCACATGATGTTCTGGGAGGTCACATGGCTAATCAGGAAGTGATAAGTGTTTGCTGGCTGTAAGTCAGACTTTCTTTTGTGTTGATGCTAGGTACTGTTGTGTGAGTTGGGCTCCCTTTTCATGCAGGTATGATTTGTCATGGTAGAGCATGTTTAATCACTGCCATTTCATTTTTATTAGGGTAATCCTAGAAGCGCTTGTCTACTCTTCACGGAGGACACAGGCTTCTGCATGGAGGGTTAACATTTATGCGATCACCTCCAGTGTGACCCGAGCTGCTGGGCTGCACTGGTAAATGCCTCAATATGTATACTTTCCATTGGATGTTTTATACCTGCATTGGGACATGTTTTAATGCTTTTCTCTGTCTGTAGCAACGGAATATTCATCTTTTTTTTCGTGCTGTGTCAATGTGCTGTGGGACAGTTGAGCATATTGAAAAGTAGGCCTATATTTTCTAGTTATGTTTGAGTTGGCTATGCTGTTTAATGAGGTTGGCAACTAACATGCTTGGTTTCTATTGAAAGGGGACCAGGCCAGCCACTGTTTTTCTGTGATTAATATATTTTTCTTTATTGTTTCCTGTTGTTGTTCGTTTTGTTTGATTATTTGTTTGGTTATTTGTGATTTTGCCCTTGGGCCTACTACTCATGTGCCACATTCATAGTATTATTGTGTATTGTTTTCTTGACTAATTGTGGCCATTAATGCTGGTGGTTCTCCTCCTTAACTATGTTCTCTGCGTAGGCTATCCCTGTACAAGGCCGGATCCACACTGATGCTTTGCCCCTTCTCGTCGGGGAACCACACTGGGAGAGACACTGTATTGGTGTGTACTTGTAGCTACGACACGGTGTGATATTTTGTAGTGGTATCTAAAGATATTAAGTGTGTAGTGTTTGCTGTTGTTGCATGCTTCGACTGGTGTCGGGTTGCTGTCTCCTGTTTCTGTCTCCCCAGGGGCCTCCTGAGCAGGGGTTTTGCATTGGCTGATCCGACCTTCCTAGACTGAGGAAAACTCCACCAGTCGTTTATCGCAGTATTTTTAAGATCCGTTCTTAATAACCTTTTACAATTTTTGTGTACTAAAGTGTAATAAATTGATACATTTATATCTCTGCCTCTTGTTGACTGTCCCTGTGTGGGTAAAAACTGAGTTTGCCACACTGTATTCAGAGAAAGATTTGTGGTTCCTCCTGCCTATCATCAGGGGGTGGCGTAGTCAGATTAAAAAAAAAAAAGGTACTGCTTGGCACATTTTCTGCAGATTTTTGTGTGAGCTGTTCCTCAGCTATATTTTTGTGTCCCTTTAAGCTATATTTTCACATTTATTAGATAAAACGGAGAGAAACATGAAGCAATTGGTGAAGTGCGAAGGAACAGGAAAGAGTAGGTCACACAAGCTGAGATTTACACTCCGGTTGTTTGACGCATATATCTATACCAAATAAACATGGCTGCCAAACGCACACTTATTATAATTGCGCCAAAGGCCAAGACGAAAAAGTGTATTTTGACAACATTTACTCGCATCACCTGTCACATTACTGCACTGTATTTGAGTGCCACCCATGAGCTTATATCCCGAACCCTTTTTTTAACATGCCTGGTAGCCATTGTTTTTGTTTACTGACCGTGGTTCTAACCTGATCTGTACTAAAAATGAATCGGCCAAGGTGTTAAGACAAAATCTTAGCATGAAAGGCAATCGTCAAAGCATTCTGCTTAAGAGCAAACATCTCTTAGTCATCAGTAAAAACAGTAGCCACAAAAGCCATCATCGCAGCTTCTCTATCATCATTTAACGTAAATACAGCCTCTCTTGTACTAACTTATGAATTAGCAAAATGAGAACCACATATGGACACCCGACAAAAGTGAGATGTACTTACAAGTATGAAATGACCATTTCAGAAGAACAGTAATGTCAAGTCTTTTTAAAACCTCCCAATCTTAGCTGCTTTCTCTTTCGAACATGCTTGAGATATGCGGCTCCTCCTTAGCCAGTGGCTGGAATAGAGCTGACCACTTAGCGGTAGAGAGTTAGTGGGTCAGATTTCTTGCACATGTTAATACATTTATACAAATGGAAGGAGTGGAAAATCTGCAGAGAATAACAGGGCAAACAGTTTGAGATGGTCCTCACTGCAGAACACAAGATCCAGGGGGTGTGGTTGGATCTAGATCCAACTCCTCCCACCTTACATTTATCTAAACCTACCTGTCTCCACCCCCTGATCCCTAAACCCACCCATCCCCATCCCTAAACCTACCAATCTCCACCCCCTGGATGTGGATCCAACCCCGCCCCCTGGATCTTTTGTTCTGCAGTGAGGGACTACTGAACAGTTTTGAGTAGAACCACCAAAACCCCAGACTCTCATATAATAAAAATATTTTTCTCTAATTTAGGTCTTTCACCAACTACCATAAATAATATTGTGAAAAGATTCAGGGAATCCAGAGAAATCTCAGTTTGCGTAGGGCAAGGCGGAAACCTCAGCTGAATACGTATGACCTTTGAGCCCTCAGATGTCATTGTATGAGAAACCTTCATGCTGTGGTGTTAAACATAGCCGCATGGGCTTGGGAGTACTATGGAAAACTGTTGTCACTTTACACAGTGTCTGCTGTTGCATCAAGAAATGCAACTTGAATATCTGTTACATCAGAAATCTATACATCAGTCTTAGGCAGAGACACGCCAGTGAGTTCTCTGGGCCTGAACTCATCTCAGATAGTCAAAAAGACTGTGAAAATGTGTGCTGTACTCAGATGAGTCCACATTTCATCTTGTTTTTGAGGAAAACGGACATCAAATTGTCAATACCAAAGCGTGCATCCAGACTTTCATCAGCGACAAATGCAAAAGCAAATGTCTGTCGTAGTATATGGGTGCATCAGTGCAAACGGCATGGGTGACTGGCATATGTGCGGGATTGAGACATACAGATGAGCTCAAA
This sequence comes from Onychostoma macrolepis, assembly GCF_012432095.1. Taxonomy (NCBI): domain Eukaryota; kingdom Metazoa; phylum Chordata; class Actinopteri; order Cypriniformes; family Cyprinidae; genus Onychostoma; species Onychostoma macrolepis. The sequence goes on along the minus strand of NC_081157.1, from coordinate 42,982,764 downwards.
AGTTTACAACTATCACTAAACAAAAAAAAAAAAAAAAAACAGCTGTGGATCATTTAGGGAAGAACACAGTATTAAAAATCAAGGGGATGTAAACTTTTGATATTTCTATAAATTCAAATATTATTTTCTCTTGTAGGCTATATGTAAACATCTTTTATGTGAAATATCTTATTCAGGTAAGTACTAAATAAGCAATAACATGCATTTTGTATGATCCCTCTTATTTTGGTAAAATAATTAACATTTTGCAGATTCTGAAAGGGGGATGTAAACTTTGGACCTCATCTGTATACTACCATCAAGATGACATCTTTCATGGGAAGCCCATGGTTATTAGATCAAGACAATGCCAGGTCTTATTCTGCGTGTGCTATAACAGCGTGGTTTCGTAGACACGTGTGAATGTGACTGGCCAGCAGATCTGTCTCCTATTGAAAATGCATGGTCCATCATGAAAATGAGAATCAGACAATAGCAACTATGGACTGTTGAGCAGCTGAAGTCTTGTATCAGGTGAGACCAGTCAATTAAATATAGTTTAAAGAAAATGAACAAATAATATTCTTGATTTTATGACATTTCACAAAACGTCCCAACTTGAGATTGTAGTACCTAAGGCTAGAATGGACAACTTGATTTAAACAACTCACAAATAATGAAATAGTAAAATACCAATTGTTTTGCTTGTTACCAGCATTCTAGCTCATCACTTTTAAATGATGTAGTCAGTTCACTTTGGAAGTGGAAGAATCCTTATTATATTTGCTCTGTTTATGTATTAATAACAATGTAACTTTTGCTGACAAAAAAGTTCAGCGACAACTCCTCCCCCCACCCCAGCCATATTGAACATGGAAATAAAGTGTTTTTCAGTTTTTCCTTTGTATTTCAACTTATATTAAGAAAAAAATATTTTATATGAAGAAAATTGTAACCTTCATAAACTTCATTTAGAGCTATTAAAAAGAAATTTGAAGAAAATGCATTCATTACATCTATTTTGTGTTATTTTGTTCTTTAATTATTCCTGTTCAAGTGACAAATGCTATAATTTATTAATGTTCAGTGCTATCACATTATTAATATTCAGCTGTGTTCATCTTTATTCAGATGTATTCATTTTCATTTTCCCTTGTCAATTAAAAAAGAAAAAAAGCGTAATTGATGGTACTTCTCCATTTTATTAATGTAAACCTAGTACAGGCTATAAGGTATTTTAAGACCAGTCAGACAAAAGATTTAAAAATATATATTAATAAATAATACATATAAATGTATTCAATGCTATAAAGGTTTACAAATTGATTACAAAATATTACCAGTGTAATAGTGACCAAACATGTTCAGCAGTCACTGAGCCACTGGCATCTTAAACAGACACATAAAGACACTTAAACTTACAGCCAGCAATCATCTCAGAAAAAAAACTAACATGTAGACTGATATCCATTATTGGTCAAATAAACTAATTTACAGAGAGAAATTTCTTAGTCTAGGGTTCCAGCTGGTTTCATGTTTATATAAAAAAAAAAAAAATAGGACAGGCTCATTTATTTATTTTTAGAATCACACTTGTAACTGTCTAAATCTGAAACAAGGATATTTACTAGTCAAAATATTCCTTCGGTGGTCAAAAACAGTCTTATGGGAGAGGAGGATAAAAGCCTGTCAGAACTGTAGGTACTTCAAATAGTTCTTAAAAAAATGATGATACACTTTTCTCTTCCCATCAGCTTTCTTCTGAGTTCTGAAGTAAGCATATTTGCCATGAGGCCGATGTTTTTGGTGGCCAATGGACAGGCCTTTGCAGGAAGCAACCAACAGTTGTCCAAGTCCATCCATGAAGAACTCTGAAGAAAGGCAAGGATGACAATAAACAATGGAGCAGAAGAAAGGATACAAGAGATAATGCCATCAGAAGTCCATGAGATTCATCTAGGGACTAATTATAGATCATCTACAGTACATTGTTTAGTATGTGAGCAATGTTTCTGATTTAAAACTAGTCTAATGTAACTCTGGTCCATTGAACTAGATTACAGTATATTAAAAGATTAATATTCAGTGTGGATTATCGATTTAACTGCACCAACACTATCAGATCCTTTACTGCATTGACTCGGCTATTGAAATGACTTGATCTGAAAAATGACACTATTGCCCGTAGAGCTGCTTATGGCTGAATTCAACTCCTTTCAAAATTGAAATTTGCAACAATAAACTTGAACTTGTCTTCAGTAGAACTGCTTGACATAGTTGATTAATTGTGGAACACGAACACTGTAATGTTTCTGTTTATTAAAGTGAAGCTGCTTTGAAACAATTGTATAAAGCACTATACCAATAAAAGTGACTTGACCATTAGGAGGAGGAAACAGAGTTAAAGAAACATTAATAAATAAATAAAAATAGAGCAATAACAATGGACAAAAATGAGTAAATACTTACCAGAATGACCCACTCTTTTCAGGAACGGGTCAAAGCCAACCCTTCTCACTGCATCCGTCCGCCCCAAAAAATAATTTACAACTCCATCTACTAGAATGCAGTCCTCAAAGTTTGGAAGTGGCTGATGAAACTCTTTTTTAACACGTGTTAGGCAGCCGCCTTCCTCTTCATCTCCCTCTTCATACTTCAATTTGAAATAAAACTGATTGCCTGATACTGCACCACCAAGCTGGACAGAGTCAAAAAGAGAAAGGTTTCTTATTACCCCAAGCAGAAAGTTTCATAAATGTACTGCATTTTTACAAAAACAAAATTCTTACAATGTCCAGTTCTGGAACCGCTTCCATAATCTCTACAAAGCTCTCAATCCGGGTTCCATTCAAAAATACAAAGTCATCGTCCACCCACAGGAAATATTTAGTGGTGACTTGTGATATTGCAAGATTCCTCCCTGCAAACCAGCCCTGAAGAAAGCAAATCATCGGCAGCAGAGCAGTGAATAAGTAATCAATAGTCACATATCAGCTAACAGCAGGGCAGAAAATACCAATAAACCACTGTAAATATAGAAGAGCCTTTTGATAAACGCAAATCCAGAATATAAAAAGTGTTTACCTGTGTAGGGGGCATAATGTAGTGCTCAATGTTTTTTTCAGTAATAGGTTCAGGCTTCAGGCTGTCATCCGCAATAATTATCTTTATCCGTGGGTAAAACATCCGGATACTCTTGATGAGGACATTCAGCTCCTCATACCTCAGAAATGTCTTGGTTACTATGGTCACCTGTGAGTTGACATCTGAATTGCAAAGGAGAGAAGAAGGTGGATTTCACTAGCAAGTTTTAGAAACTCTACAGACATTTATGTAAGAAGCATATTTGGTGCCATGAAAGCATCCTGTGTTTTTGTGCTTTTACCATTTCCTGGGTCATACAGAACAGGAATTGTTTGTCTCCTGATTGTGATGGGAAACATGACCTCATGGTCCTCAAAAGTGAAGTGAACTAAAGAGAACATTTGATTTGAAAAATAAATGATTCATAAATTCTCATTAAATTGTACTGTACACTTTCAAAAATAAAGGTTCTTTACTGGCCATGAAGAACTTTTAACATCCATGGAAACTTTTCAATGCATAAAAGGTTCTTTCTACTGTAAAACATTTCTTTAGATCATGAAATATTCTTCATACTAAGAAAAATATGGTTCTTTTTAGAACTGTTGGGGAATCTGTTCTATGGAATCACTGCAAAAACCTTTTGGAATCTATTAAAGAGATAGTTCACCCAAAAATGAAAATTCTGTCATTAATTACTCGCCCTCATGCCGTTCCAAACCCATAAGACCTTCGTTCATCTTCAGAACACAAATTAAGATATATTTGATGAAATAAAAAAAAAAGCAAGGCTCCTACCACAATCAAGGCACAGAAACGTAGTAAGGATGTCGTTAAAATAGTCCATGTGACATTAGTGGTTCAGCCGTAATTTTATGAATCTACAAAGAATACTTTTTTGTGCACAAAGATAACAAAATAACGACTTTATTCAACAATTTCTTCTCTTCCGGGACAGTCCTCCACCATTATCGACATTATCAGTGAGTAATTATTGACAGAGTTTTCATTTTTGGGTGAACTATCCATTTTAAGAGTCTAAGTGTCTCTCCTGTACATACACAAGTCTGAAGTTTTGATGTGGTAGATGGTGCTGGTGTAGGTCACTCTGGAGAGCAGATCGTTGAGTTGTGTGAGGTTGCTGGATGAGATGGTCAGATTACTCCGACCCTGTCCCTCCACCTGATCTCCATCCAGAAGATCCTCCACGGAGAGTACTCCTTTATTCACACTCAAAGACACCTGCAGGCATGATTGTGATTAATGTAAATGAAGTGTTCCTGCAGGCTAAAGCAATTTCAAACAAGGATATAGGCTTCAGTCAATGCCCTTGACCACACACCAAGCCTGTAAAAGTTGAAACCAATCCTTAAAACGATTTGAAAGCAAAGAAAATCCAAGTATTTGAAAGTAAATTAATTATGAAAAAATTCTCTCATTTCAGCCCATCACCTAGATTAAAAAAATAAAAATAAAAGATTTAGGAGCACAAAGTAAAGGATTGTTGTCTAAACCAACCTTGTACGCTTCCCCCTTTTGTGCCTGAAGAGCAAGACCTTAAAAATGTTTGGTATTTAGAAATATTTCTTTATGATTATTTTTTTCAATTTTATGACATTTATAAAATACAATCACAAAATGAATAAATACTACACAATTAAGTAATACACAGGAGCAAGTAACTGAAAATCAGGGTAGAGGATGCCATTTTAAACAACATTACATATCATATATGCATACCTGGTATTAGAGATTTTTGCATTGGAGATACTGTGAAACCTGTGATTGGATATTGGAGAGGAGAGTTGGCTGGTGCAATAATAAGTCTGTTCAAGTTTGCCCCCATCCTGAGAAAAATAAATGAACAAATCTACATTAACTTACAAAATGCATATGAATATCACATAGATGAAGGTAGGTCTGAAGAGATAATGATCATTTCATGGTATGAAAACAACGTAGTGGTAATTTTTATTTTTTTTCTTCGTATAAGAGTCCAGATGCAAAAGCCTCTAAGTGCCGTCTGAAATTTTCTTCTAAAATTAGATTTTTTTTTCAGGCTCCTATATTTATGTTCAGTTATTTCACTTGTATTGCATAGAAAAGGACCTATACATTGCCATTAGAGTAAAATTACTGAACCTAAACATAGGAGCCTGATAAAAATGCTCATTTTAGATGAAAATTTCAGATGGCACTTAGAGGCTTTTGCATCTGAACTCTTCATATATATATATATATATATATATATATTTATTTATTTAAATATATATACCTAAGTTGATGTTGCCTGTACTCCTCTGCTCTGCGTTTCATAATGTCCTTCAGCAGTTTTTCTGATATACTAGGTCTTGTAAATATACCATTACTGAAACACGATGAACGATTTGTACTGAGAATTGGCCCAAGTCTGTGAAACACACACACACACACACACACAGGCAATAACCAAGTGAAACACTTTGAAGCCTTTTATTTAAAAAAATTAAACAAAGCACTAATGTGACCCTTAAGGCCATACACTTGTACTGCTGCTGCTGTACTTACTTTGGTTTGACGAAAATTGCATGGTGAGAGGTGCTGAGCAAAAAAAAAAGAAAAGAAAGAAAGAAAGAAAAAAAGTCACTTATTAAAACAACTGAAAATTTTAAAGGATGTAGTCTAATGATTAAAGGGCAAGATGCAACCTGACACTTACAGTTGTAATATTATAAGTGCACTACAAAACACATTGAATTAAAGTGTCTTCTGAATGACAGAAAACAAGGATAGTTACCCAGAGTACCCAGATTCTATTAAGGTTTTCATGAAATCCAGGGCCCCCAGCTGGATGAAACAAATGGCCAGTGCAGCACCAAGCAAACTCAAGAAAATTTTAAGCAGGAGGTGGTGGTTGCAGGACATTATGGGATTAGATCTTTAAAGACAAATACATTATATGTCAATAGCAGTAGCACGAACGAGCACAAAATATTTTGAGAACATTATGATTGCCGATAATTCTGCAGTTCAGCATTTTTCAAAATATTTTCCTTTGTAATTGTAAAATTTACAAATTTCTAAGTGAAAACTTGTTTCTTTTGTTTTTTTTGTTTTTTTCCCCCCCAAAAATAAAAAAAGTTGTAGGTAGCCTCAGAAAGGCAGTAGGCCTATGCTTTTATATGAAAACAAAACCAGATCCAAATTATAAACTTTTTAACTTTTAAACCAGAGTAAGATATAGATTTGAAATAATTATGTCACAAATGTAGGAAAAATATCAAATACACCTATTAAAAATTTTTTTTTTTTTTTTTCTGAGGTGAAACAGATTTAACCTTGAACCTTTAACCAGATCTCATGAGTTGGAGATTTCAAATTAATTCATACCTGTGAGGGTTTTGCTTGTAGCTGTGAGGAAAGTACACACAAACCCAGCGCGGGTTTTAAGGCGTGGGTAAGAATTTATAATAGCCTAATTTCAAGCTGCCAACCCTCATGCATTCAGCATGACTCCAGCAACTGACAATGTTCTCATGCATTGAAAATAACATTCAGTTGCTACTGTAATAATAAGATTTGGCCGCCTCTCCAGTGCATAGGCTACATGTGGTTGCGCTCTGTTTTTGTAGCGTTGAACAATGAAGCCAATCAAAGACTTTTTGTTATCTTGAATAGGCTACCTCTGACTGGACATTGCGATCCTCTCATTGTAACACAGAAATTGTATACACCATGTACTGTAAATGAAAGATTAATTGTGCAGTAGAGCTTCATTGATTAGAGTACTTGTACATTGCGTTCATTCGTTTTTTGATTTAAAATTGAAAACAGAAACATGAGAAAAGGGCACCATTAAAAAAGGAAAAAACAAGAAATGCCTTTACTTTCTGTTTTTACACTCAGGGGTAGAAAATGGATAAACAGCATGAATGTTCGATTTCCACGTGTGGGCGGAAATGAAACGCCCCTTTAAACTGATTGGTCAAGCAACGATCAAATGGTACCATCATCGTGTCATCTTCAGTTTTGTGCAACAGAATAAGAGTCCTCTGCTGCGTTTATTGCAACTCCTGCATTCATCTCCCTCTCATCAAACAACCAGACTAACAATTGGTTTGATACAAACCATACTGGGGCAGCGCCTAGACAGGGCTTACTTCTGTGTACACTGTTAGACATTTCTGTAATTTCTGCAATTATTTACTGTATATCACCCAGTATAATACTGCAAATTCCCTTTACATTAAATAATACCCTTTGCATCATGAGAATTTTCTGTGACCTCAGACCCCACATACAGAAACTTACTGTATTTTTAAAAATTGCTGTATACTGTATTTGCTGTAACGGCCTCTTTGGCGCCATTCTATTGAGGTTGTTTTATTTTCTTCATTTCTTACATTTGGATTGACACGATTTGCCCTACACCGTGTCTATAACGCCGCAACAGCTTGGGACTGACTACACTGGACATGTTACTTGTAATGATTGGAAAATCCGTTTGTACTTCCTGTCAGAAACAGCGGCTAGCACTTGGAGTGCATCTGTACGTCAGAAATATACCAGGGCATCACTTTACTGTCCGCATCCACTGTAGATAGTATATAATATTACTATACTATATATAATGAGTGGGTTCTATATTGTTTTTTATCGAGTCGCGCCGCGCCACTCGCGTCCGAGGGAGACACGGAAGCAACGGGGCAGCGCCGTGGGTTTTTCCCGGGGATGAACCCGCAAGAGTGGAAGAGCTCCGGAGAACATCTACGCTGTGTGTCGATGCACCTTACGAGAGAATATGACCAGCAAGCAAGGTAAAAATATATGTACGTTTGTATGTGTGTTTTTGTCAGAATTTTACACACCAGTTTACCTAATGTTAGTAACATTTACCTGTCAACATGGTGGTAACAAACTTACTATGGTAAACTGAGCTGTCGTTTCAAACTACTTTTGTCAGTTTATTGAATTAAGTTACCGAATTAAAATAATTTTTAACGAGCAACGCTTATCGTATATTAACATTAGGTTAACTAATGTGAAATTTTGAGAGGTTTGTGAATTCTATGTGGAGTTTGCCTTTTAAAAGTGTGTCATTGTTTTTCAGAGAAGACATTTCTGTCACTAACAAAGTGGATGGTGAGCACAGGTGGTGGCCAAGTTTTGGAGCAGCACCTGGGTTTTGCAGATGTTTGTCTTTTTCCCCATTATGTTTCTGTTGCCTAAAGATTCTTTGTGAGGATGAATCCAGAGGACACAACATAATGCACTGCAAAACGTCCTAAGACAGGAGAAATGGTGAAGATGCACTGTTCCAGCATTGGAAGACTATATTTTTAAGTGTTACACATGCAATGTTTTAAATAAAGAATTTGATATTTTGTAATTATTGTATCTGTTTTAACTGAATGCCAGTAGTACTTATGTAGAGTAATAATAAAATTAATTCTATATAAAAATAATGAAATCTAATGAGACCTACTGAGAATAGAATATACACACGTTTAGGAAAAGTCAGGGTAGCCTATTATAGTTATATCGGTTTTATTTCAATAAATTTATTGTATTGCAAAATTTAAAAACGGTCAAAATGACTGCCTTGGTAGTTAGTGTTAATGCACATTTTATCAATTGAATAGCATAGTATATTTGACTGTCCCACATTAGGCAAAACATGCTGTCCCACTTTTGAAAACATCCTTTTCTAAAGTGGGACGACAAATATTGCTTCAAATAGAAAATATTCTTAAGACATTTTAACAATATTATTGCAAATTTGATGTCCAAATACATCACAAATATAATTTGATAACAATTTAGAACATTTTTTTTTATTTGTAACAGATTTATATCCTTAACATTAATTTTGTCTAAATCCTATGTCACTGTCATTTCAGTAAACTTTGCAAGAGGTACTTCCTGTTTGATGATTTTCATGGCCACGTTTCTGACATAATTTCCAGAAAGTCAAGTGATTTCAATAACTTGACACCCCTACTTGAATTCAACACCAAGCATGTTCACTTTAATGTTGTAAAAGAAGAGATAAATGCGCTGAAGCTTAGGTGTCCTGAAGGCATTAGTCACTGTCCCACATTACACTAATCCACCCTATTTCAAAGTAGCCTACATTTAGCCTACAGCACGATCAATCTGCATTATGTAGAACATTTTACACCATTATTAGATAGGTCTGAGAAAATATTTAGATTAAACAAATATAATAAATCTTGAAATTAAATAAAAGAAACATACCTCTCTGTCATCTGATATTCAGTTTATTATTTTTTCTGTTTTGCTCGCTTTTCATTCAAATTAAAAGCTTCCGCTTCTTACCATAAATCTTGCACGATATTTTATTTAAGCACGTGTATAAAGAATGGCTGTCAGAAATGCTCCGCAAATGAAAAGCCTCACAGGACAAAAACGCTTTATTTGAAGTGCGTGAGCACTGATCGAGACTCCAGACCGCACTTTGGAAATCCACGCTCATCCAGTTGGCTGAGTTACGTTTCGTGGTAAATTAGGGTTAGGAGAGGCGTTGGTTAGAGAGCAGGACTAATCCGCACGTGTGTACAGTCATTCTCATTTCACATATTTTGTAGACTATAACCACACAAAAAAGAAGGAAAGTGGCACATTGGGACATCTTAAATGGAACAACATTTAAATGTTTCCTCAAGGGCTAACATATTTATTTTTTAAAAAATGGGGGAGAGAGAGAGAAATATGTTGAAAAAGATGAGAACCAAATTCACAAATATCTTTTAAGAAATTTCAGAGAAATTAAGTCTGTAACAATGTTCCTGAGTGCAATTCTTGACAAATTCTTAAGAAAGTTTTTCTTAAGATTTTCTTAAGAACATCTTATGGCTTTGGTGTTGTCTGTATGCCAGGTCTTACTCAATACTCAATGTACTCAAACATCATAAAGGCTGCCTTTCAGCTCTGCCTGCAGATGACCATAATAGGCATAACGTGTTTTGGTTGCTACTGGCTTGATTGGTCATTAAACATCTTACCTTTGAGGATTTAAGACAAGTTGGAGGTAATCTACAATGATTTAAGAACATTCTTTTCAGGAATTCAGATTTAAGTGTCAGATTTAAGATCATTGTTATGTTTTTAAGAAAACAAAGTTCCACCAAAAAGAAAACATTTGTCTTAAATATTTTTATGAATCTAGATATTTTGATGTAAGATTTGTATGTGATAATGATAAATAAATCCGTAAAAGAAAAAACAAAGCAAAAAAACAAAAAAAAAAACAACAACAAAAAAACTAAAAAAGTACTGGCCGCTCATTACACACAACATGATCCATAAATTTTTACGGACATTTCTATTAACTCTAAAACACAATGCAATGAAGTGTGAAATTCTAAATACTGGTAAAAAACCTGTAAAAAATCAATACGGAAAAATTCCTTATAGGAAAAATTCCAGATATTGTGCCCTATTTTTACAGATTTTTATTTAGAGTGCAAGGTATGCAAGTGTGATTGGGGTTGTTTGATATATGGAGCTTTAAAAATTAAACATTGAGCTCCACATACACACGCACGCACACAAATATTCATAGTAGTTAACTGCAGATTTTTTAATTTTTTAAATCTGTAAAAATAGGGCACAGTATGCAACCCGAATTCTGAAAATGTTGGGACGTTTGAATAAAATTAAAACCAAAAGACTTTAAAATCACATGAGCCAATATTGTATTCACAATAGAACATAACAAATGTTTAAACTGAGAAATTTTACAATTTTATACACAAAATAAGCTCATTTCAAATTTGATGCCTGCTACAGGTCTCAAAATAGTTGGGACGGGGGGCATGTTTACCATGGTGTAGCATCTCTTTGACGTATTTTTCATTTAATGATGCTCCAAATGTTCTCTATAGGTGAAAGATCTGGACTGCAGGCAGGCCACTTCAGCACCCGGACTCTTCTACTACGAAGCCATGCTGTTGTAATAGCTGCAGTATGTGGTTTTGCATTGTCCTGGTGAAATACACGTAGTCTGGAGGGGAGCATATGTTGCTCTAAAACCATTATATACCTGAACTCTTCATATTTAATATGTTCACATTTTATCTGATGGCAAATAGTGTAAAAAAGATAATGAATAATTTTCAGTTCTACAGATGTTTTGTCCATGTTTTATCAACTGCTTACACACATTTTCAAAACTTTGCCTCTTTTTTTCAAAACTTTACACACAAAATCAAGAATGCAAAATGCCTCACATCTCTTGCAAAATGAAGCACTGCATTCAAAATATCACAAACGTATGTCAAAAGGAAACATTTGTCTCACGTTGCAAAATCCTTTGCTATAATAATATTATATTTTTGGATATATCACATACACACAGTAATTCAAAACCTAAAACTCTTCTTTCATGAGCTCCTATGTACATTTATGTACAAGATTGAAAGTAATTGGCAGAGAAATTTTTAAAAATTCATGGTAAACATGAGAGAGATTGAAACCAAACTTTTTTTACTGTATGCATTTGTGGTTGTGAACACAGTATTACTGTCACGATGTGGGTGCTGTAAGGATAAGGAGCACACTAAGATGAAGAACTTAAAATAAACAGTCTTTAATAATCCGCAGGAGAAACTTAGAGCAAACACAGCACAACCAACATGAAACTTAAGCAATACCAGACAAAAGAACTCAGGAGAACACAGGGCTTAAATGAATGGAGACAAACGAGATAATTAATCAAACACAGCTGGACACTAATGATTACAATGAGGACAGGAACAGGAAGACAACCAAATATGGGCATGAACACATGAGGGAAAACTGGGTCATGGGGAGAACATTGGGAGAAAAACACAACAACACAGGACTGACAATTACACAGTATGAAAGAAAAGAAATAAATCAACCATGTGTAGTTTTGTAAATGTTTTTTATAGGCCTATTCTAAAACTAGATAAAATATTTTATCAAGATAAAATAATTTTTGGCCTGTTCTGGTTACAGTTTTATTAAGATATATAAAATGGTCATCATGAGGAATCAAATTAACATGGATCTTTTGAAATAATAAAGCTAAAAAAATGCAGGAAAACCTGAAACATGAGATGCACCAGGTACTACTGTACCAGAATGAGCTGTGCTTTACAGAACGTATCAAAGGCAACCCGCCAAACCGCATCAGTCTTTGTCAGAATGAAGTTGATGACAGCCTTGTTGAATGAAGTTGATGGCAATGATTTTTTCTTCCTATGAAGACAAGCTGAAGACAAGAGAGAGCGAGCACAGTTTCAACAGGTGAAATGATTTAAATAATGGATGTAGCAGTAATGGATGGATTAGCTAGACACAGCAGCTGTCAACTTTTTCCCACCCTTCCAATCAAAATAAATACTGAAACAAATAAAAACAAAAGAGGTTGAAATACTCGTATGTGTTCTCACTCTTACCACACTCTAAACACGGATTTTGTTTTAAATAAACGTTTTTAGCTGTCTTTAATTATTATTTCTTGTTTTTGTAAAACACGTCGCCATTACTAAATATAATTAGTTATTTGAAGTAATCAGACGAAATATTGCATGCAGTGATAATGTTTAGTAGAGATTGCTTAATGTGTTAATGCCAACCGCCAATAAACACCAAAGAAGAAGAAGCTTAACGTGTTAAATTTCTCTAAGGGGGAGTGTCACTACTCGATCCGTACCGGAAACACGATTTGTACTGCGCATGCGCGGAAATGCGTCTACTTCCTGTCTGAAGTACGACGAAACAATTTACGGCAATTTTGGGTAGTTTTAATAAAATTGTTGTCATAATACTATTACTAATAAAAAATGTAATGTAATAATTCAGGTGTTGTTGACACTACCCGATCCGTACTGGAAAGAGTTGTTTAGTGATTCTCCTGATATAAACACTTTTTTTGATAAAATATATCAATTATATTATATTGATTAATCGATTAGATTTGCACAAATTAAATCAATTGAATAGTTTACATTTGCTAGACTCTATTTGGGTAATACAGATGTATATAAGTGAGTGTTTTACATTACATTTTTAATTTTCTAAAGATATGATTTACTTATTTCAGCATACTTAACAAATGTCTGCATCTAAGAAACACACAAAACACTTTTTTCTTCAAATTATTTATTCATTCCTTCCTCCCTCTTTCCTTCCCTCCCATCCTCCCTCCCACCCACCCACCCATGCCTCCCACCCCATCCCTCCCTCCACTACAATTGCTGATTGAGGAACATGGCATTGACCTTAAGGCCTTGTTTATCAACACAGTATGACAAAAATGTTTCCATATCATCTTGATACTGAAATATAAACAAAAGTCATCCTTTGCTTCAGAATTCACTCTCCAGGGCCTTCTTGAGTGCATTTTGTTGATCTTCACTGTTCATCTGCAGAAAAGCAGGCTCTGTCACCTCTCCACGAAATAAGTCTCTGTGATTGTGAACCCAGTACCAAGCTGTATGAAGGTCTCTCACAGTGGTAGGCTGTTGCACCTGGTGAAGAACAGTATTATAAAATATAACTATATAATGGCACAAACAAATTAACCCTTAAAATGCATAACTCAGATCTTTAGCAACCCAGGACATCATTCACTGCCTTCTCCTCCTTCATTTTTTAAAGTTAGACATCAAATTTTTTAGTATTCCTCAATTTATTAATTATAAACAATATAACAAGAAAAAAATATATGCACAAGAATGCCTGTTTTCTGATTAATTTTTTGTAAAAAGTGTATTGTAAAATGTAACTGGTTTGAATGGCTTTACTGCAAAGAAATTACTGTACACAATGAAATATAATTGTCACTGTCATTTGATGGTGGATGTGGTGAATAAGCTGCCAGTGATCAAAATATTGATTTTTAAGTCATTGAAAATGATAGTTCTGAGAATATGGCTAAGATCATGAATATGAGCCAGATGCTGGATATACTGTGGAAGTGCGCTCTGACGATGACAGCGATGGTAAAATTATCTGCTCAAATTGAACCCTTATACATGTCAAAAGGTAACGAAATATGCTTTATTGTATTCTTCTGTAATTGTTCTTAAAACATCAAGAGTTTTTTTGCTTTTTGCTATTGCAGCACTTAGAGATCCATCCATGCTGGATATATAGGTCCGGGCCACTAAAGACCTGAATATGTAATAATGATTTCCGAAACATTCATGCATTTAAGGGTTAAACTCTTTTTCCAGCTTGCATGCAACTCCTTGATATATGACCACTAAAATCATTTACCTTATCAGTGTCCTCTTCAACCACAACTCTTCTGCTGGGTGTCTGTTTGGTGGTGGTAGAGTTTGACACCCTAAAGACAGGCTCAAGGGTTCCCTGAAGGAGTTGGGATGCTTCTTCTGCCCAGTGTGCAAATCTCTGTCCATGCCTTTGTAAAATATGTAAATGTATATGCACTCTATTTGTATAACACCTTTCTAGTATCACTTTGCCAACAGTGACTTAATACAGCCAGCATACTGAAATTTTAACTGTAGAGTCTGTCATACCCTTCAAGACAAAACCTCTCCATCAGCTGAATGCACCACCACTGGCGAATCAATGGCACCTCCTCCTAAAAGAGTGCAATACACAAAAATAAAAACAAAACAAAAAATCCACATAAAAGTAGTTTGGTATATTCTTTGTGAAAATCTAGCTTACCTCTGTGAATGTTAATGGCCATGATGTACAGGTGCTGAGAGCATACTGTGAAATACAAATAACACTGTAAGACTTTGATTTGATTATTTAACGGCTTTGACAAATGAAACATTCTTACCATCAGCATGTAGATGCCACAGGAATTTCCTGTAGACTGTTGAGGAAAACACTGGAAAAGGAAATTTGCATCCACAGTTAGCTTTAAAAACAACTGCTGGCTTGTTTAAACATGTATACATAAATATCCTAATCCTTTTAGGATCATTTCGAGCCAGAAATTATTTTAGTTTATTTTTAAAACCAAGCATTGATCATTATGGTATGAGACTTTATGACTTTTGTCACACTTGAATTGGGAACATGCACACAAAAAAATGAGTGGATAGCAGAGTTTCTGTGGTTATAATTAAAAAAATAAAAAATAAAAAAAACGTTAAAAAAAAAAGCAACAAATCCTTCCCTTGCGGGTCAATTTGAGCCGCATGGGAATGAATGAAGTTTCTGAAAAAACTTTTTTTGGTCACACTTTATATTAGGTGGCCTTAACTACTATGTACTTGCATCAAAAAAATAAGTACAATGTACTTATTGTGTTCATACTGTATTGCAAAACACTACTGCTGCTATTGAGGTGGGATATGGGAAAGGTTAGGGTCACGTTAAGTGGTATGGGTAGGTTTAAGGGTGGGTTAAGGTGTAAGGGATGGGTCAACAGTGTAATTATAAATAATTACAGAAATTAATTACAGATGTAATTACATATAGGTATTTTAAAAAAATATAAGTACAATGTAAAAACATGTACACAATAAGTGCATTGTACCAAATGATCAATCCAAATGTAAATCACTGTCATTTTGACTTAGTACTCAAATTTAAACTCAAATTTAACTGTGGTGGAGACCAATGAGTTTATAGCATATTAATAGTTTTAAATATATATTTTATATTTATTACATATTTATGAAATTGAATGTTAAGATTAAAATTCAGTTTGAATTAATTTTATTGCAAAATATATATTTTTTATTTTTAAATCTATCTGACTGCATTAAAAAAAAAGCATATTCGAGCTTCAAATTGGACTAAGTTTATATGTTTCACTTGTTTTGCACAGTTAAGAATCTCCATGGGATCCTATAGGCCCTTCTAGTGGCAGTAACCATAAAATGCTATTTTGGGTCTTTTTTTCCCCTTATGGGAGAAGAAAATTAAATTTAAATTAGCTTTACACAACTCCATCATTTTAAACATACCTCAAGGTCTCTTCCTGTTTTTCAGTCCAGGATCCTTGGTCAATGAAGGTTGCAATGTGTCTGACATTCCAAAGAAAACACAAAATACATAATGTGTAATTGAATGATCAGTTCTGTAGCCTGAGAAGGAGGCTCTTTGATGAACTTGAAGCCTGAGAACAAGGGTCTTATACGAACTTGAAGCCTAAGAACAAGGCTCTTATACGAATTTGAAGCCTAAGAACAAGGCTCTTATACAAACTTGAAGCCTGAGAACAAGGCTCTTATATGAATTTGAAGCCTGAGAACAAGACTCTTATACGAATTTGAAGCCTGAGAACAAGACTCCTTTTGGAAATTGTAACCAAATAACACGCCTGGAACAAGGCCAATAAATTAACTCTCTTTAGTCTCAACCTAAATATGGTTCTGTAGGTCTCATCTCCAAAACCATCAGGGCGAAGAGAATCAAGAAAACTATCTCCTCTTAGCTACAAACAAAGCCTGCAATCAATGGGTATTTTGTTAATATCCATGAAAATCGAACTCACTAACCCTACCTGTTGAATTTGGAAATATTACAGCTAGAAAGATTAAAAGAAACTCAACACAGAGCAGATAGTGATCAGCTTCATCCGCCTGCCTGCTCCAAGCTGGAAATAGTATGATATCCTTGGACCTCACGTTTTCCTAATATTATTGTGACAAAATAATATGCATGCACAAAACATACTTTTAACATACTTTTGTGCCTATTCCCAATAAAACTCTCTCGGTTGATAAGATCATGATAGCAAAAAAAAAAAAAAAAAAAAAACTTACAGGCAAACTATGCTCTAGGTCCACATTTTTGTCTTTCCAGGTGGGAACAGCATAGAGGTCCACAATGTGAACATTTTTCCTTATGGAAAGAACATAAGTTATTAAACATGCATACATCCAAATTAATACTTCTAAAAGAAGATAATAGTATAAAGTACATGTCTTCGCAGCTTCTTCCACAATCTTGAGGCAGGCATTTCCGATCTGAAATGAATTGCAGAACGATTACATCCCTGTGAAAGCTGCCATGTGTAACATTATGCATTATCTGGGAATTTTTTATTTTTTGTGCAGTAAATTAAGACACTAAACATACGCACATTAGATTCCATGCACTGGCTTAAACCCAGGCTCCAGAAGTCTTCTCGTGTGAGGCAAATTTGGCCTTGCTTTATGATCAGTTCTTCCGATGGCGATTTTTGTCCAACACATACTTTAACTAAAAATAAAGAACGTTTAACAGATTAAGTAATGGTTATCATTTAAATATGCAAAGTGTCACTAAATAAACAATACTTACCAGTTCATCTTGAATATGGTCCAAGTCCTTCTCCCACATCAAACCCGAACAAGCATATGGATGCTCTACCTGCCATTTGAATGTTGAGTAGCAGTGGTCCTGGAGGAACATCCTCTCAGTTGGTCCATCTGATGATATACAGATACGTGACAATGGACTATAAGCATGGAGCATTCTTTAGAACTTCTGTATATAGTTCAGCCAGCTTAAAACTTCCGTGAAATGCCATTTGACGTTGTGGTATATATGTAGATACTCTTGAGACCCTCACAGAAACCTCTCCTGCCTCATTCTTGTCAGAAACTCAGAAATAATATAACTCCAATCACCGTAAATAATGACGGCCTATCTTATCTAACACTTAACAACATAAAATTGTATATGCTGATCCTGGTAATCTGTTGGTAAACGTTGGCTAGCTAGTGATGTTATCTCAAACAACATTGTAATGGTATTCTTCATACTTGATAACTTACATTCATAGTCATGAAACACATGATCTGTTGGGAGACCAACACAATAAGGAGTTAGTAGATATGACGCAGACAGTCTACTAATACTCTTATGAGAGTTTGTTGACATGTGATTGCAACATTACTTAGTGTCAACAGAATGTTCAAAAGGGACCATCAAAATAAAGTGTTTCCAAAAATTTTTTTCAGATTGTTAATGAATTATGTAGAGAAACCGAATAAAGGGCACTCCCCTTATAGCACAGCGGAGTTTGACAGTTCACCGGAAATAACTGAGCTGGCTTATCTAAAACCAGGAAGTAACTGTACATATAGTACATTAGTATATGTATAATATTTCTCAATCTACCATTTAATTTCAAACTGTTTTATACAGAGTTTATCAAACACTCTTACTTTTCAATCTGTAGTATGTCCTCAGTCTTGACACGTTGACCCTCTGACAAGCTGACCCTTTGACGATAGTGGCCACCCCTTTGGAAGTGATGCTGGCCACAGTATATGGTCCTTGGTGCTGACTTGTAAATGTGTCTCCTGTCCGTCGTTTCTTGGGGTCCCGTGAGAGCAGAACATCATCACCGGCCTGAACTGAACATACTGCACAAACTTGCGCTATGCGATTTTGAAATGACTTCTGTTGCATGCTCTGTGCTCTCTATGTTGTGAAGAACCTACAAAAAGAACAGTACCCAAAATTAAAACTCATTTAAAAATACAGAATTATCTGGTCTATTGATCAATGGAGTCTCAGTCAGGCCAAGATAGAACAATAAGGAACCAGGTTTAATCATTACAATGTAACAGAGTGAGGGACAGTGGCTTCACATGAGGATTCAACTGCTTTTATAACTAAAGAGAGATAAAGCAGAATCGCAGCAAAAAAATACATAGATCAGCCTATGCCTAGGTCTAATTCTGATAGCAATTCACTACTTCATTTACCCTTATTATTCAAATACAAACCTTTTCATTGAGAACTTTCATCTTATTGACTCTGGTGTCGATGTCGTCTTCTGGGTCAGCAACTTCAAAATCATCTCCCATGGGACAGGCATTCATGACCTCTGGCAGACGTGGGTGTCGATGGAAGAGGAGGAAGTAGGGACTGTGTCTAGTGGAGTACTGATCACATAAGGAAGCTTCCCATTAACTATTAAGTTTGTATTTATCTATAAGTTTGAAAAACTCCATCCTTGACATTAAATAGTAAATAAATTCACCAATTCAGTTTTACCATTGACAACTAACCATAGATATTATAAATATAATAAGTGAGACAAAACCTGCTTTGCAGTGTTGATTCCATACACCACAGCAGGAAGGTGGAGGTCCCAGTCATTGTGGTTGTCATTCACATACTTCCTGAGTGCGCGCTTGATATTCTGATTAGTTCTTTCATCCTGTACATATCAATGCATTTAGAAAGTTGATGAATAACCATAAGGCAACAATAGATCTTAAAAACAGGTATAAAAAGAGTCACCTGCCCGTTGGTTTGGGGATGGTAAGCACTGGAGACGGCATGTTTGATTTTCAGCATACTGAAAATGCTGTCGTTGAGCTGCAGAGGGATCATAAGTTAAATTTGCAAGACTGGAGTAACTGTAGACAACAACATATCCACCTTATTTTTTAACGTGGAAGTAAACTGTTCTCTGTGAATGTGCGAGACTTCTCCTTATTTCCTATCGTACTTAATGAAGTGGAAGAATAACAGTAAATAATGCAGTAAACGGTAAAATTGTTTGCACTACAAACCAGTGTGTTCATAATTAAAATAATATGGTAAAACACACCAGTTTGCAATATCAAGCAACAAAACGAGCTGTTTTGCACAGCTAAATATAGCCGGAAGCAGATGAGACCGAAGTCAGACACATTAAATTTACAAATGGCTGCAAGCTCTTTCAGGAAAAATAAGGTGGAAATGTTGAGACAAGAGTAGGGGGAAAAAAACATAATTAAACATTTACAAAACTTCACCTTGCAGACAAACTCCTTCCCTTGGTCTGTAATGATTTTCCTAACCATGCCGAACAAGTACAGCTTTGCGGTTATTATTGCAGACACCTCAGCTGCTGTCTTAGATTTCATAGGTTCTGCAATCACCCACTTGGTGTACAGGTCAGTCATGGTAAGGACATACTTGTTGTTGCGTGCTGTTTCTGGCAGTGGTCCAATCAAATCCAAACCAAGCACCTCCCAAGGTTCTTTTACCTGCATGGCACAAAATTAGCATCAACCAAATGCTGGTAAAACTGTACACAAGGTTGAGACTAGTTTGTTAGTCTCATCAGTTTGCTAAAACCTTATAAGCAGTACCTTAATAGAATGCAAGACTGGCACAACAGTCTTGATAGGGTCATTCAACTGGCAGCGGTGACAGGATCTGACCTAAAAAGCAACACATTTTTTGAACAAAATGTCAAGAAACACCACTTGATACAAGTTGGTGATGACAATAAATATAACTTCTAAATCAAGGAGGTACTGTATCTAACAATCGGAGGTGGTAAAAAAAAGACAAATTTTTAAGTATAGATACTTGCATAAAAAAAAAAAAAAAAACTGGCAGAAGTAAAAAAAAGAAAAAGAAAGTAAAGTACTCTGTAGTAGATTACCCATTCTTTCACATCTTGGATAATTGTAGGCCAATAGTATCCAGCAATAACCCTGTTTTGAGTGCCTCTGACGCCACTGTGATTTCCAGTCCCAGGGTTATTGTGGCACTCCGTAAGAACAGACCTCTTCTCTTCCTCTGACAGGACAACTAGCCGCATGTACTGCCTACTGGGGCCGACGTAGAAGAGTCTGTCATCTATTTTAATAGGAAAAAAGAAAAAGTCAAAAGAAGCAGCAATTTAATGTAAAAAGATCAAATTACATAACCAGATATGGGCTGAACAAGTAAGTTACGTTACAGTGAACGTAGCTTGATATTTTTAAAACAATTATTATTATTTTTTAATGTTTCGGTACTAATAGTTACCCTTGATGATGAAATTCACCGACGTCCGTCGTACCTTCCGACGATTTGCAGAATTGTCAGGAATTTCTCCTTTTAAGAGAAATTCTTGAAGCTGTATATAAAACGCAAAAGAATCCATATCGCTACTGTCGTAAAAACGTTGACAGTGACAGGAAGTGGAAGCATTTCGCGCATGCGCAGTACAAATCGTGTTTCCGATCCCTATTTGAACACGTCTGCGTGAGCGCGCGATGTTTGAAGAGACCTGAGACCTGTTGATGATGCACGCGATGGATTTGGAAAACATCATGAAACGGTGAGTGTGTAAATTAGCTTCTTTCTCTTGATCTTTCTGGGAAAATTGATCATCCAAAAGACCGGTCCGATGACAGCGTTACTGTAGTTAAAGCTAAAGTAGTCTTATAGGCCTAACTTGCTGATCGACGGTTTTTCCCCTGTCGCTTCACCGAAGCTATAACGTAATGCTAATATTAAAATCCGTGTTTCTTTTGGTTCACGGTTAAGAGAAGTTCAGCAAGTGTGTTTCTGCATGTTCAGTTTAGCTGTGATGTTAGCATTTCATTACCCTTAGCTTCAGTTGTTTAAATCAGCACGTGTGCATGAATTAGCTTTTTGTTAAGGCTAGTTTGTCTCTTAGATATATATTCGTAAATAACTGCAACTGAGTTGTTGAGCTTAAAGTGATGTGTATATGCTAAACATTTATGCTAAAAGTTACAGTTAGTCTTGAAATGTAACACTTTTTTTTCTCTGTTTTAGGTGTTCATGGAGTTCTACAGGATTGTGGGCAAGAATCTCAAGCAATCATCTAATTGAGATATTTCAGTCTAAAGAGGGGATGTTGGGCAGCTGTTGACCGCTTTCACAACAAATCAAGGTTAGTCCATATCCATTATAGACTTGCATTGCATTGTTTTTCACAGCTTAAGTAATGAAAATGTATCAAGTTTACAATATTGGTTGTGTAATACAATCAAAATTGTGCCTGACTGGTTCTGCTTTCTTGTGATCATTTCTTTCATTTTATTAATCGATTCATTTTACTCCCCAACAGACTAAAGAGCCGACTGATACTAGGTTTCTGGTGCTCAGAGGGCTCCCTTTTGCCCTTTGTGACAACCCTACAGATTTCTACAAAGTATGCTTTGTAAGTAACCACTGTTTTCTCTCAAAATATCTAACAGGACATAAAACAATCATTTCACCATTAATTGATAGTTCCTGTGTTCGTCATTTCTGATAGTTAAAAAACATGCAAGGTTTTTTTTTTTTTTTTTTTTCTTCAACTGATGGTAGCCATTGACTTGCATTAAATGAATTACCAAGAATCAGAGTTACAGCTAAAAATCTTTAATGTTCTACTGAAGAAAAACTCAGCGATGTTGGATGGCCTGAGGGTGTGGAAATTAACAGCAGATTTTAATTTATCCGTGAACTTTTTTTTTTTTTTTTTTCTTTTTTTTTTAATGGAACATCATGGGTTTCTGTCCCTCCATTAAAAGTCTATATTACCAAAATTTAAATAATCATTTTGAGGAGAGATAATTTAAATTTTTTGATGGACTATTCATTTAATTAACTCCAGCAGTTGTAACAAATTGCTTAACATTATTTATGGTTATATAATGAAAAATTTCATGATTGTGCTCTTTCGTTGTTAGGACTCTGATGACGATTACGCATTCCACCACCTGGACATTGGAATCATCCTCATTGAGCATGAAGGTGATGTGCTCTCATCCTCTCTCCGTCTCAATCCAGCCTCATTGAAGATCATCATTGAAGGAGATTTTGTGATGGACAGTATTGAAGACTTGTCAAAAGCTATGTGCATTCTGTATGGACTTACGCACTGCATCTCAACTATCCTAAATCTATGAAGAACACCTTCCAGATCATCCAACAGGTACTTCTCATGTTGGGCCACAGTGAACTAAAACCCAGGTTGCAAACTCTGAAAAATTGTCTTACAATGTTAGGAAATGCAAGAAGCTTCAATGAGAAGTCACTTGTGTTCTGCCGTACGAGACATTAAAGTGTATTCTGTCTCTGCATATCAGTGCTGTTAGTGCTCAGTTAATGTGTGTTCACACAATTCTTCAGCCAAGTTTAAAGTTACAGAGACTTGCCTCTGTTTTAATTTAAGCCCAGTTGTTAATGCACATCCAGGCATTCACAAGAGATATAGCATATATTCTTGAATACTGTGTTCATGTTTCTTCTACAAAATAGTTACAATTGTTAACAAGCTGTTCCAAAGCTTATTTTTCTTGTCTTGTGGCTGACAAGTTTTATGTATTGTCGTGCTACCATTTCTTTGGTGAACAATAATAAAAAATAAAAAAAAACATTGGTGCATTTACATCTGTTTTTCTTTTTTCCAATTTATATGAAACTAAATGTTTAATACAATAAATCTCAAAATCTATGTCTAATTACATGACATTACATAAATGTGTCATTACTTAAAAACATTTGTTAATGTTATTTGCTAATATATGTTTTTGTAGTTGTAACTTGAAATAGCTATTTTATACAACCTATACTCCAAATAATAATTGATGTGAACTAATGATTTTGAGTAAAGATTACTAATGTAAACCTGATTTGTCTACTGCATGAACTTAAGGTTCTATGTTAATACAACTGAACCGGTTTAGTTTCACCCCGTGTAAAAACTAAAATGGTTTCGTGCAACGGGTTTCCTCGCAAATTTCTAGTAAAGTCAACTAATCCGGGTTAAGAGTGCAACAAGACTGAAATGCCTGGTTTAATGGCAATGCAAAGTCCACGCAAAGGCCACATACAAACATATCTTCACAATCATTTCATATGGTTTTCAGTGGCAGTGGTCATTTAATTCAGAGTAGCTAATTGTAAAATTAAAAATAAAAAGTAGCTTAATGTGTCAATGGGCTTTGTGTATTTCAGATACGTCCATAACGTTGGTTTCATATTATGCCACATAAGTGCATATTTATCTGCGTAGGAGGCGTGATGTAGTGCTGTATGTTGAGACCAGATGCATTTTCTGGCATCACACTATAGTCGGTAAAGATCTTGATGTTCCGGTATAACTGGCTGATATTCTTGATGAGGACTTTGAATGAGGAGTTAGTATCTAGTCTCAGAAAAAGAAAAGAGAGAGAGAGGGTGTGATAGTCAAACCTTCAAGAGCTAAATCCAATGTGGGTAGATGCAATAAAAACGATGGATAAAACCAATAACATGCATGAGCCAAACATCTATAAATTAGATAAAATTCCCCACAGGTTCGGGCTTCCTTTTAAGGCCAAGCCCATTCAGCTGAAACAGCGCAAATAAACCAGCTCGTAAATTTTATAACACGCCGAAGTACAATAAGAACACAATAAAAACAGTGATGGAGGACAACTCCATCACAGAGGGGATCATATAAGCATGCATATATTCAATATTGTGTAATTTCAATTGTGTGTTCCTTCCCGCCTCTGGGGACAGAGGGTTCGAACTCGGGACGCCCGTAACACAATCATTTAATCATTTTTATTATTCCATTTAATCATATAGTCATTTAGGAAAATCTATATAACCATTTATATACTTATTTCATGGATTTATTCATTGATTTGTCTTTTCAAATTTTTTTATATTATTTTTCCATTGTCGTTTAGTCTTATGAATGTGTGTTTCTAGGGCTGTTTGTCTTCAAGAGATACGAGGGAATGTTTATGGAAACTCAAGGATTACGGGATGTTGTTGTGAAGCAGTTTGGTATAATACTACTTGTTGGATTTGTGCTGGTCAGACAAAGTCTGAGCATTGAAACATACACAACTAAGACTATTCAATAAACTTTTTTATCATCACATCGTCTCCTGCTTCTGCTCATCACTGGCTTTTCTCAGTCAACTTCTTGGATGATAGAAGACTGTTAAAAGAGTTTTTGGACATTTTGAGTATCAGACAAGACTTGCTGATAACAGGTTTTGGGTATTAGACTACTTTGCTGACTATAGTTGTTCAAAAACCAGACAAAACGGATACGTTCTGATAGGATCTGGCGTCCGGCTGGCTCTTAATATATGGCATGATCTAACAACCTGTTGACAGTTTGTATAACTGGATGGTTGAGTTTTGACAGTTACAGATTTTTCTTGACAGCAGATCGAGTTGTGTGAGGAAAGAAAAGTATAATAATAATATTACCATAAACTAATGACAGAAATCTGTGACATCTGAGATGTTACACTATATTTATATTTTATATTTGCTCTATATTTTCAGAAAAATACTTGTTCCATCTGTCATATAAAAGTTAAAAGTTTCCGCACAGTAACTGAAGGAAAAAGTTTTGCTAGCAGGCAGAAGATCTTCATTAATCTTCATTGCTGACTGTATTAAATTATGAAGCAGGCAGCAGACCTGAATTGGATTTACTCCTCATTTGGTAAAACCCACTCACTATCTGGTTAAACATATATTTATTATTATGTTATCCCAGTTAGTGTTAAAATTCTCCCATATTGGCATTGTTTATCCCAACAGAACATATTCAACATCAATAATTACATAATAATATAAAATAAATTAGAATGACTTAAAATATAAACAGAATTGTTGGAATATAACCAAATAAATTACAAAAATAAGGTCCAACAATATAAAGTGATGATCATTAATGAATTCTTCAAAATTTATAATTAGGCTGAAAAAAAAAAAGAGTTTAAGATAAACAGTATTCTAGACATTCTTGAATCTAGAAAACACTGCAAGGAAACCCACATTTGTCTGAAGTCAACATAAGTATAAATCAGTCTCAAACCTGTTCGGCTTTTGATTAGTGAATTTTTATTTTTTTTATTTTTTTTTATAAATAAAAGTCAAAGAAGCAGAAATTCCAAAACATGCATTTCACAATTGTACATTCTATATCTGTTGCCAGGCAACAACAACATTAATTATCCACATAATTAAGATGAACTCATTTAGGCACAGGGAAAACCTTCCTTCAAAGTTTGGTAACATTTCACTTCTTCACAACTTCTAAAAAAGTTACCCTTCAAAAGTAAATATTTTACTAATAAAAGATTAATAACCCCTCTGAAAAGCAATTTGATAAAAATATCAAGCTCAATTTAAGGGTGAATTTTAATTCACTCTGTAAACATTTTTCACATTTCAAACAAATAAAGAAAGTTTATTGCACATAACAATCATATATATAGTGCTGTAATATATTAAATGCATTTTTTTTCACAACAGTAACCCACAGTAATAAATATGATAAAAATTAAATACATATAGTGAAAATATTCATTCTCTGAAATCAGTTCTTCTCCTGAAGACACAAACTTGGTTCATGGCTTTTGTTGATGCTGATTCCACTGACTGAATTGCTTTACTTTTTAACCAATTTACCAAAACACATCTGAGGTGAACCTTTGTTCATATACATTCATTTTAAAGGGGTGGTTGACTGGTTTTTTTCTAGGTTTGATTGTGTTTATAGGGTGCAGTCAAACATGTGCTCATGCTTCGTTTTTTTAAAAATGCATTATTTTTTCACATAATTTACCTTTATTCTACACCACTCTGTCCCTTCTCTGATAAACGTCCCGATTATTTCCTGGTTTTATGAAGCCTCTCCCTCAGAAATACGCAATGGGCTGAGATTGGTCAGCTGGTCCAGTGTGCTGTGATTGGCTAAACCGCCTCTAGTGCGCATCTAAACATCCCGCCCCTCAGCTCAGCGGCATGTCCTCCGGTTGTATTGTAAACAATGGCGTCGTCTATATTGCTTATCAATTTGAGCCCGAATGAGATGTAGAGGATATTGAAGAGGATCGCGCAGAACCTGTGCAAGCACGGCTCTTAATGGTATGTTTGTTTTGTTTGTTGTTGGTTCATACTTTTAGATATGCTGTTATTTGTAAGTGCTACTGCTTCTGTTCGCTTTTAATATACGGTTTTATTCTGATTAAAGCTTTAATACAGCACGCGAGTCCATGTATAACGCTTCTCATTGCTATGTGAAAATAAGTGTATAATTGGAACAGTTTGTTGGAGCTGATCTAATGATCTGAATGAGAGAAAGAGAGAGAGAGATGCAGAGCAGGGCGACGCGAGGAACAGTATTAAGAACCGCTGCTTTAGAACGAAAGATTTTGAAACTTGTGAATACATTAGAATCGTTAGAAGACAGAATTGCGATTCATACATGAATAGATTTTTACGTGCACCCCTAGTTTTCTCTTCCTCTTCTCTAAAGCAGCGCAGCATGGCCTCGCCCCCTTCGTTACATGTTTCCGGGGGCGGGGTTTATCTGGGTTCGTGACGTATCAGACCCGGGAAGTAGTTTGCTGTAGTCCCTTACCAGCCGTTTTTGTAGGCATTAAACTGCCAGAATTTTAAAAGACAATATCTCTGTTTGCATTGAACTTTCATCGCCGCAACTTTGCAGATATTGTTTATGATCAAACAGCAACATTACACACTAACTAACGTTCAAAAAGTGAAATCGCAATCAACCACCCCTTTAATGAGTTCCAGTTTTCAGTTTGGTCTCAGTGGGAGAATGGTCACCCTTCTCCTCAAAAGTCTCTCAGTACCTGATGCATTTCAAATAATTCTTGAAATAATGATGGGCCAGTTTGTTTCTTCCATCTTTTCGTCCTGGAAACCTAAAGCGCCTGTAATTGCTTTGCTTGCGTTTCTTCTGATGGGAGACTGAAAGTCCTTTGCAAGAGGCAATCAGCAAATCTCCAAGACCATCTAGAAAAAACTCTGCAGGGGTTTAGGGTAGAGACAGAAAAAGAAGACCAATCATAAAAAGACACTCAAGAAAATAGTATGTTTTCGTAAGTCAGAATTTTCAAGGAAAAAGATTTACTCTTTAGAATGAAAGAACAGTCTGATTCACTGCAAATTTTTCACATAGCATTGTCATTAAATATGAAAATAGGGCGTTTCACAGGTATTCAGTGTGCAAACCATAAATTAGGCAATCATCCTAAAACCCCGAAGATGCACCTACCAGTGTGAGCCACCCGCTTCAGAAATGGATCAAAGCCAACCCGTCGCACCGCATCTGTCCGTGCCAGGAAGTAGTTGACGACCCCATCTACAAAGATGCAGCTGTTAAGGCCTGGAACTGATTGCATCTTCTTCCTATGCAAACGTCTGAGACAACCACCTCCTCTTCATCCCCTTCATCGTACTGAAGGCGGAAAAAGAACTGATTTCTTTCCACTGCACCACCAACCTGAGCCAGAGAGAGAGAGATGGTAAGGAACTGCCTCTATAGCTGAAATTATCCACTTTTATTTATAGGTTAATAGCTAGAAAAGGCCACATCATCTTTCCCTCACCATCCGGTCAAAATGAACACTAATACAAAAAAAAGAGGTGAGCAGAGAAAAGCAATGGGTCTAATTCACTAATCATTTCATGGATTGTTTATATTTAATACACAGAAAAACATCTCATGAAAATTTGTAAGCATTTAAGAACATAAACTTATCTTAACACATTTTCTTATCATCACACAAAAATTTGTGCATATACACATTTAGTGAATGAGATCCATTTTTCTCCAGCATGAATTCTCTTTACTTACCACATCCAGTTCTGGAGCTTTTTCCATTATCTCCACAAAGCTTTCAATCCGTGTATTGTTATTGAACATGTAGTCATCATCAACCCACAGGAAGTATTTAGTGGTGACCTGAGAAACAGCCAGATTCCTGCCTGCAAACCAGCCCTGAGGAAACAGATTTTCCAGATGTCATTCTCCCGACAGCATTATGTTGATCAGTGTGGCCTTAAAAAATATTTACCTGTGCAGGAGGCATAATGTATTGCTCTAAGTTGTAACCAGTCACGTTTTGCGGCTCCAGGCTGTCGTCTGCAATGATGATCTTGATTTCAGGGTAAAACTGTCGGATGCTGTTGATGAGGATGTTCAGCTCGTCATATCTCAGAAAGGTCTTGGTTGTTATGGTCACCTGTGAGTTAATATCTACAGTAAGACAGAGAGAAAGAAGGGTCACTGACCATACATAATCTAAACGACATCAGACATGTGCAAGTTTTGTGGTCTTACCTGTCCCTGGGTCATACAGAACAGGAACTGATGGTCTCTTGATCACAATGGAAAATATGGCCTCATATTCCTCAAAAGAAAAATTAACTAGGGAAACAATGAAAAGTTATTTACAGTATCTCAATTTAAAAATAAAAATATATTGAATCTAAATCCAAAAGTAAAAAGTAAACTAGACTGTATAAAAACAATGAGCACAATAGCTCACACCCATTCTCTGAACATAATGGAAAAGAGGGTGGTGCTGACATTACCCAGATCTTTAGTCTTGATGTGGTAGATGGTGCTGGTGTAGGTCACTCTGGAGAGCAGATCGTTGAGTTGTGTGAGGTTGCTGGATGAGATGGTCAGATTACTCCGACCCTGTCCCTCCACCTGATCTCCATCCAGAGGATCCTCCACGGAGAGTACTCCTTTATTCACACTCAAAGACACCTATTGGTAGATGAATTGATAATCAGTGGGAAATGCATCAATAATCATGACTGGAGATCTTTCACAAAGAAAGTAACTAGCAGTCTTGAGTTTGCATTTGAAGAAAACAGAAAAGATTCATTTGGATCGTGTAAGCCCTTGCAAAGTAAAGCGCAAAAGACCCTCCACCTTCACTGACAACATCAAACCAGAAAACCCCACACATCTATGTGGGCCACACATATTTTAAAACAAACCTTATATAGTCTTCTTTTTTGTGCATGCAGAGCCAAACCTGTGAAAATGGGCAGTTTCACAATTCATATCTAATTTTCATAAATAATAACCTTTTTCTTCTAACCAAGATGTAAAATTCCATGAAAGTACATTTTTACTTAGTTAATAAACCTCAAATCTTTATTGTGTACACAGTAAACAACTAATTTCTTTTTGCAAAAAATATACAGGAACATCTGTAATGGCTTCTGACAAATAAGACTTAACATTCCAAGCAGAAAGAGATATCTACGCAAAGTCATAAAAACATATAAGATCAGAAACCTGTTCCAATGGGCCCGGTCTCATGAAAATGCATATAATACGCCAAATAAAACCGAAAACTCATGGTATTGATATGCAAAAATGGACTTTGGCGTACATATGATTGGCGTGCATATAATACGCAGTTTTCACGTACATGATACGCATCTCTACCCCACAACCCTAATCCTAGCTTTTTGTTAAGGCTAGTTTGTCTCTTAGATATATATTCGTAAATAACTGCAACTGAGTTGTTGAGCTTAAAGTGATGTGTATATGCTAAACATTTATGCTAAAAGTTACAGTTAGTCTTGAAATGTAACACTTTTTTTTCTCTGTTTTAGGTGTTCATGGAGTTCTACAGGATTGTGGGCAAGAATCTCAAGCAATCATCTAATTGAGATATTTCAGTCTAAAGAGGGGATGTTGGGCAGCTGTTGACCGCTTTCACAACAAATCAAGGTTAGTCCATATCCATTATAGACTTGCATTGCATTGTTTTTCACAGCTTAAGTAATGAAAATGTATCAAGTTTACAATATTGGTTGTGTAATACAATCAAAATTGTGCCTGACTGGTTCTGCTTTCTTGTGATCATTTCTTTCATTTTATTAATCGATTCATTTTACTCCCCAACAGACTAAAGAGCCGACTGATACTAGGTTTCTGGTGCTCAGAGGGCTCCCTTTTGCCCTTTGAGACAACCCTACAGATTTCTACAAAGTATGCTTTGTAAGTAACCACTGTTTTCTCTCAAAATATCTAACAGGACATAAAACAATCATTTCACCATTAATTGATAGTTCCTGTGTTCGTCATTTCTGATAGTTAAAAAACATGCAAGGTTTTTTTTTTTTTTTTTTCTTTCTTCAACTGATGGTAGCCATTGACTTGCATTAAATGAATTACCAAGAATCAGAGTTACAGCTAAAAATCTTTAATGTTCTACTGAAGAAAAACTCAGCGATGTTGGATGGCCTGAGGGTGTGGAAATTAACAGCAGATTTTAATTTATCCGTGAACTTTTTTTTTTTTTTTTTTCTCTTTTTTTTAATGGAACATCATGGGTTTCTGTCCCTCCATTAAAGTCTATATTACCAAAATTTAAATAATCATTTTGAGGAGAGATAATTTAAATTTTTGATGGACTATTCATTTAATTAACTCCAGCAGTTGTAACAAATTGCTTAACATTATTTATGGTTATATAATGAAAAATTTCATGATTGTGCTCTTTCGTTGTTAGGACTCTGATGACGATTACGCATTCCACCACCTGGACATTGGAATCATCCTCATTGAGCATGAAGGTGATGTGCTCTCATCCTCTCCGTCTCAATCCAGCCTCATTGAAGATCATCATTGAAGGAGATTTTGTGATGGACAGTATTGAAGACTTGTCAAAAGCTATGTGCATTCTGTATGGACTTACGCACTGCATCTCAACTATCCTAAATCTATGAAGAACACCTTCCAGATCATCCAACAGGTACTTCTCATGTTGGGCCACAGTGAACTAAAACCCAGGTTGCAAACTCTGAAAAATTGTCTTACAATGTTAGGAAATGCAAGAAGCTTCAATGAGAAGTCACTTGTGTTCTGCCGTACGAGACATTAAAGTGTATTCTGTCTCTGCATATCAGTGCTGTTAGTGCTCAGTTAATGTGTGTTCACACAATTCTTCAGCCAAGTTTAAAGTTACAGAGACTTGCCTCTGTTTTAATTTAAGCCCAGTTGTTAATGCACATCCAGGCATTCACAAGAGATATAGCATATATTCTTGAATACTGTGTTCATGTTTCTTCTACAAAATAGTTACAATTGTTAACAAGCTGTTCCAAAGCTTATTTTTCTTGTCTTGTGGCTGACAAGTTTTATGTATTGTCGTGCTACCATTTCTTTGGTGAACAATAATAAAAATAAAAAACATTGGTGCATTTACATCTGTTTTTCTTTTTTCCAATTTATATGAAACTAAATGTTTAATACAATAAATCTCAAAATCTATGTCTAATTACATGACATTACATAAATGTGTCATTACTTAAAAACATTTGTTAATGTTATTTGCTAATATATGTTTTTGTAGTTGTAACTTGAAATAGCTATTTTATACAACCTATACTCCAAATAATAATTGATGTGAACTAATGATTTTGAGTAAAGATTACTAATGTAAACCTGATTTGTCTACTGCATGAACTTAAGGTTCTATGTTAATACAACTGAACCGGTTTAGTTTCACCCCGTAAAAACTAAAATGGTTTCGTGCAACGGGTTTCCTCGCAAATTTCTAGTAAAGTCAACTAATCCGGGTTAAGAGTGCAACAAGACTGAAATGCCTGGTTTAATGGCAATGCAAAGTCCACGCAAAGGCCACATACAAACATATCTTCACAATCATTTCATATGGTTTTCAGTGGCAGTGGTCATTTAATTCAGAGTAGCTAATTGTAAAATTAAAAATAAAAAGTAGCTTAATGTGTCAATGGGCTTTGTGTATTTCAGATACGTCCATAACGTTGGTTTCATATTATGCCACATAAGTGCATATTTATCTGCGAGGAGGCGTGATGTAGTGCTGTATGTTGAGACCAGATGCATTTTCTGGCATCACACTATAGTCGGTAAAGATCTTGATGTTCGGTATAACTGGCTGATATTCTTGATGAGGACTTTGAATGAGGAGTTAGTATCTAGTCTCAGAAAAAGAAAAGAGAGAGAGAGGGTGTGATAGTCAAACCTTCAAGAGCTAAATCCAATGTGGGTAGATGCAATAAAAACGATGGATAAAACCAATAACATGCATGAGCCAAACATCTATAAATTAGATAAAATTCCCCACAGGTTCGGGCTTCCTTTTAAGGCCAAGCCCATTCAGCTGAAACAGCGCAAATAAACCAGCTCAGAATTTTATAACACGCCAAGTACAATAAGAACACAATAAAAACAGTGATGGAGGACAACTCCATCACAGAGGGGATCATATAAGCATGCATATATTCAATATTGTGTAATTTCAATTGTGTGTTCCTTCCCGCCTCTGGGGACAGAGGGTTCGAACTCGGGACGCCCGTAACACAATCATTTAATCATTTTATTATTCCATTTAATCATATAGTCATTTAGGAAAATCTATATAACCATTTATATACTTATTTCATGGATTTATTCATTGATTTGTCTTTTCAAATTTTTTTATATTATTTTTCCATTGTCGTTTAGTCTTATGAATGTGTGTTTCTAGGGCTGTTTGTCTTCAAGAGATACGAGGGAATGTTTATGGAAACTCAAGGATTACGGGATGTTGTTGTGAAGCAGTTTGGTATAATACTACTTGTTGGATTTGTGCTGGTCAGACAAAGTCTGAGCATTGAAACATACACAACTAAGACTATTCAATAAACTTTTTTATCATCACATCGTCTCCTGCTTCTGCTCATCACTGGCTTTTCTCAGTCAACTTCTTGGATGATAGAAGACTGTTAAAAGAGTTTTTGGACATTTTGAGTATCAGACAAGACTTGCTGATAACAGGTTTTGGGTATTAGACTACTTTGCTGACTATAGTTGTTCAAAAACCAGACAAAACGGATACGTTCTGATAGGATCTGGCGTCCGGGCTGGCTCTTAATATATGGCATGATCTAACAACCTGTTGACAGTTTGTATAACTGGATGGTTGAGTTTTGACAGTTACAGATTTTTCTTGACAGCAGATCGAGTTGTGTGAGGAAAGAAAAGTATAATAATAATATTACCATAAACTAATGACAGAAATCTGTGACATCTGAGATGTTACACTATATTTATATTTTATATTTGCTCTATATTTTCAGAAAAATACTTGTTCCATCTGTCATATAAAAAGTTAAAAGTTTCCCGCACAGTAACTGAAGGAAAAAGTTTTGCTAGCAGGCAGAAGATCTTCATTAATCTTCATTGCTGACTGTATTAAATTATGAAGCAGGCAGCAGACCTGAATTGGATTTACTCCTCATTTGGTAAAACCCACTCACTATCTGGTTAAACATATATTTATTATTATGTTATCCCAGTTAGTGTTAAAATTCTCCCATATTGGCATTGTTTATCCCAACAGAACATATTCAACATCAATAATTACATAATAATATAAAATAAATTAGAATGACTTAAAATATAAACAGAATTGTTGGAATATAACCAAATAAATTACAAAAATAAGGTCCAACAATATAAAGTGATGATCATTAATGAATTCTTCAAAATTTATAATTAGGCTGAAAAAAAAAAAAAGAGTTTAAGATAAACAGTATTCTAGACATTCTTGAATCTAGAAAACACTGCAAGGAAACCCACATTTGTCTGAAGTCAACATAAGTCTCAAACCTGTTCGGCTTTTGATTAGTGAATTTTTATTTTTATTTTTTTTATTTTTTTTTATAAATAAAAGTCAAAGAAGCAGAAATTCCAAAACATGCATTTCACAATTGTACATTCTATATCTGTTGCCAGGCAACAACAACATTAATTATCCACATAATTAAGATGAACTCATTTAGGCACAGGGAAAACCTTCCTTCAAAGTTTGGTAACATTTCACTTCTTCACAACTTCTAAAAAAGTTACCCTTCAAAAGTAAATATTTTACTAATAAAAGATTAATAACCCCTCTGAAAAGCAATTTGATAAAAATATCAAGCTCAATTTAAGGGTGAATTTTAATTCACTCTGTAAACATTTTTCACATTTCAAACAAATAAAGAAAGTTTATTGCACATAACAATCATATATATAGTGCTGTAATATATTAAATGCATTTTTTTCACAACAGTAACCCACAGTAATAAATATGATAAAATTAAATACATATAGTGAAAATATTCATTCTCTGAAATCAGTTCTTCTCCTGAAGACACAAACTTGGTTCATGGCTTTTGTTGATGCTGATTCCACTGACTGAATTGCTTTACTTTTTAACCAATTTACCAAAACACATCTGAGGTGAACCTTTGTTCATATACATTCATTTTAAAGGGGTGGTTGACTGGTTTTTTTCTAGGTTTGATTGTGTTTATAGGGTGCAGTCAAACATGTGCTCATGCTTCGTTTTTTTAAAAATGCATTATTTTTTCACATAATTTACCTTTATTCTACACCACTCTGTCCCTTCTCTGATAAACGCCCCGATTATTTCCTGGTTTTATGAAGCCTCTCCCTCAGAAATACGCAATGGGCTGAGATTGGTCAGCTGGTCCAGTGTGCTGTGATTGGCTAAACCGCCTCTAGTGCGCATCTAAACATCCCGCCCCTCAGCTCAGCGGCATGTCCTCCGGTTGTATTGTAAACAATGGCGTCGTCTATATTGCTTATCAATTTGAGCCCGAATGAGATGTAGAGGATATTGAAGAGGATCGCAGAACCTGTGCAAGCACGGCTCTTAATGGTATGTTTGTTTTGTTTGTTGTTGGTTCATACTTTTAGATATGCTGTTATTTGTAAGTGCTACTGCTTCTGTTCGCTTTTAATATACGGTTTTATTCTGATTAAAGCTTTAATACAGCACGCGAGTCCATGTATAACGCTTCTCATTGCTATGTGAAAATAAGTGTATAATTGGAACAGT
Organism: Onychostoma macrolepis; assembly: GCF_012432095.1. Classification (NCBI taxonomy): domain Eukaryota; kingdom Metazoa; phylum Chordata; class Actinopteri; order Cypriniformes; family Cyprinidae; genus Onychostoma; species Onychostoma macrolepis. The sequence goes on along the minus strand of NC_081157.1, from coordinate 42,947,347 downwards.
TTGTTGGAGCTGATCTAATGATCTGAATGAGAGAAAGAGAGAGAGATGCAGAGCAGGGCGACGCGAGGAACAGTATTAAGAACCGCTGCTTTAGAACGAAAGATTTTGAAACTTGTGAATACATTAGAATCGTTAGAAGACAGAATTGCGATTCATACATGAATAGATTTTTACGTGCACCCCTAGTTTTCTCTTCCTCTTCTAAAGCAGCGCAGCATGGCCTCGCCCCTTCGTTACATGTTTCCGGGCGGGTTTATCTGGGTTCGTGACGATCAGACCCGGGAAGTAGTTTGCTGTAGTCCCTTACCAGCCGTTTTGTAGGCATTAAACTGCCAGAATTTTAAAAGACAATATCTCTGTTTGCATTGAACTTTCATCGCCGCAACTTTGCAGATATTGTTTATGATCAAACAGCAACATTACACACTAACTAACGTTCAAAAAGTGAAATCGCAATCAACCACCCCTTTAATGAGTTCCAGTTTTCAGTTTGGTCTCAGTGGGAGAATGGTCACCCTTCTCCTCAAAAGTCTCTCAGTACCTGATGCATTTCAAATAATTCTTGAAATAATGATGGGCCAGTTTGTTTCTTCCATCTTTTTGTCCTGGAAACCTAAAGCGCCTGTAATTGCTTTGCTTGCGTTTCTTCTGATGGGAGACTGAAAGTCCTTTGCAAGAGGCAATCAGCAAATCTCCAAGACCATCTAGAAAAAACTCTGCAGGGGTTTAGGGTAGAGACAGAAAAAGAAGACCAATCATAAAAAGACACTCAAGAAGATAGTATGTTTTCGTAAGTCAGAATTTTCAAGGAAAAAGATTTACTCTTTAGAATGAAAGAACAGTCTGATTCACTGCAAATTTTTCACATAGCATTGTCATTAAATATGAAAATAGGGCGTTTCACAGGTATTCAGTGTGCAAACCATAAATTAGGCAATCATCCTAAAACCCCCGAAGATGCACCTACCAGTGTGAGCCACCCGCTTCAGAAATGGATCAAAGCCAACCCGTCGCACCGCATCTGTCCGTGCCAGGAAGTAGTTGACGACCCCATCTACAAAGATGCAGCTGTTAAGGCCTGGAACTGATTGCATCTTCTTCCTATGCAAACGTCTGAGACAACCACCCTCCTCTTCATCCCCTTCATCGTACTGAAGGCGGAAAAAGAACTGATTTCTTTCCACTGCACCACCAACCTGAGCCAGAGAGAGAGAGATGGTAAGGAACTGCCTCTATAGCTGAAATTATCCACTTTTATTTATAGGTTAATAGCTAGAAAAGGCCACATCATCTTTCCCTCACCATCCGGTCAAAATGAACACTAATACAAAAAAAAGAGGTGAGCAGAGAAAAGCAATGGGTCTAATTCACTAATCATTTCATGGATTGTTTATATTTAATACACAGAAAAACATCTCATGAAAATTTGTAAGCATTTAAGAACATAAACTTATCTTAACACATTTTCTTATCATCACACAAAAATTTGTGCATATACACATTTAGTGAATGAGATCCATTTTTCTCCAGCATGAATTCTCTTTACTTACCACATCCAGTTCTGGAGCTTTTTCCATTATCTCCACAAAGCTTTCAATCCGTGTATTGTTATTGAACATGTAGTCATCATCAACCCACAGGAAGTATTTAGTGGTGACCTGAGAAACAGCCAGATTCCTGCCTGCAAACCAGCCCTGAGGAAACAGATTTTCCAGATGTCATTCTCCCGACAGCATTATGTTGATCAGTGTGGCCTTAAAAAATATTTACCTGTGCAGGAGGCATAATGTATTGCTCTAAGTTGTAACCAGTCACGTTTTGCGGCTCCAGGCTGTCGTCTGCAATGATGATCTTGATTTCAGGGTAAAACTGTCGGATGCTGTTGATGAGGATGTTCAGCTCGTCATATCTCAGAAAGGTCTTGGTTGTTATGGTCACCTGTGAGTTAATATCTACAGTAAGACAGAGAGAAAGAAGGGTCACTGACCATACATAATCTAAACGACATCAGACATGTGCAAGTTTTGTGGTCTTACCTGTCCCTGGGTCATACAGAACAGGAACTGATGGTCTCTTGATCACAATGGAAAATATGGCCTCATATTCCTCAAAAGAAAAATTAACTAGGGAAACAATGAAAAGTTATTTACAGTATCTCAATTTAAAAATAAAAATATATTGAATCTAAATCCAAAAGTAAAAAGTAAACTAGACTGTATAAAAACAATGAGCACAATAGCTCACACCCATTCTCTGAACATAATGGAAAAAGAGGGTGGTGCTGACATTACCCAGATCTTTAGTCTTGATGTGGTAGATGGTGCTGGTGTAGGTCACTCTGGAGAGCAGATCGTTGAGTTGTGTGAGGTTGCTGGATGAGATGGTCAGATTACTCCGACCCTGTCCCTCCACCTGATCTCCATCCAGAGGATCCTCCACGGAGAGTACTCCTTTATTCACACTCAAAGACACCTATTGGTAGATGAATTGATAATCAGTGGGAAATGCATCAATAATCATGACTGGAGATCTTTCACAAAGAAAGTAACTAGCAGTCTTGAGTTTGCATTTGAAGAAAACAGAAAAGATTCATTTGGATCGTGTAAGCCCTTGCAAAGTAAAGCGCAAAAGACCCTCCACCTTCACTGACAACATCAAACCAGAAAACCCCACACATCTATGTGGGCCACACATATTTTAAAACAAACCTTATATAGTCTTCTTTTTTGTGCATGCAGAGCCAAACCTGTGAAAATGGGCAGTTTCACAATTCATATCTAATTTTCATAAATAATAACCTTTTTCTTCTAACCAAGATGTAAAATTCCATGAAAGTACATTTTTACTTAGTTAATAAACCTCAAATCTTTATTGTGTACACAGTAAACAACTAATTTCTTTTTGCAAAAAATATACAGGAACATCTGTAATGGCTTCTGACAAATAAGACTTAACATTCCAAGCAGAAAGAGATATCTACGCAAAGTCATAAAAACATATAAGATCAGAAACCTGTTCCAATGGGCCCGGTCTCATGAAAATGCATATAATACGCCAAATAAAACCGAAAACTCATGGTATTGATATGCAAAAATGGACTTTGGCGTACATATGATTGGCGTGCATATAATACGCAGTTTTCACGTACATGATACGCATCTCTACCCCACAACCCTAATCCTACCCATCGCATAGCATATACACGCCAAAGTCCATTTTTGCGTATCAATACCACGAGTTTTCATTTTTATTTGGCGTACTATTTATACGCACTTTCATGAGATCGGGTTGTTCCAAATGCAGGAAAGAGTTTTACCTGGTATCACAGTTTTTGCAAGAGGTGCCACTACGAAACCCTGAATGGGATATTGGAGGGGTGAGTTGGGTTGGGCTAGTATAAGTGACTCCATTTTTGTCCCCATCCTAAGAAATGCAGAATTAGAACTTTTAGAATTTAGCCAAACCGAATTTAAGAGTAACGAGAATGAAATGGAATGTTCTTTGACCTGAGCTGGTATTGACGGTACTCCTCAGACCGACGTCTCTGAAGGTCTTCCAGTTCATCCGCCGGCACATGTTGAGCATTTAGAGTGTATCCTTCACAGGAACAAGATGAACGATTTTTGCTGGGAAATGGCCCAATGTTGTGGTCAGACAGTCTGCGAAAACACAAATAATATGGTAAATATCACAGATAAGAGGTTACATGAAATGATGCAGAAGTAATATAAAGTTACAGAGAATATTCTGAATAATTAACCAGCCACTGACCTTTGCTTAGAAAATTGGAGGCGCCTGGTGCTGCAAAAAAGAAAAGAAACCAAAAAAAAGTCACCTATTAAACAAACTTGCAAGACCACAGGAGGACGGAAAGACAAAAAGTGACAAACAAATATGACCAAGAGAGAGTAGTAGGGTCATACCCTGATGGCAACAGTCTTCTTGTGACATCTGTAACATCCAGAAATCCACTTTGTATACTATAAATACCCAGTACAGTAAGACAGAGCCCAGTTAGGAATAACTTAAAGAGAAAGCTGTAGTTCATTTCTGGAGATGATCTGAAAGGAAGAAGTATAAAGCAAATAAGAAAGCAGTTAAATATAGATTTGCTGGGGTTGTAGCCTTACAACCAATGAATGATCAATCAAACCAAACAAAAGTAATCTTAACAAATGAAAACACAAAAACATATAGCATTGATCATATAGGCTACTAAATATATGACCAAAATAAAATGAATGCTAAATCAATCAATCAGTCAATGTTTGGTAACATTGTCTGCACCTTTCTCCCACACACTTTGTGGTGAAAAAGACCAACATTATCCCTTAATTTAGCAGGGTTGTTCAGTAGGTTCAAGGTCTACCTAAGGGTTCCACTGATCAAAAAACAAACAAACAAAAACATCTGCAATGCTAGTAACAGCGCCTTCTTTTCTACGGACATAATGTAGGCTACTGTAGCTACACCTGACATTCCCTGCCAATATTGCTACACTCTTAAAAATAAAGGTGCTTCACTATGCCATAGAAGAACCTTTTTTGTCTAAATGGTTCCATAAAGAACTTTTCAAATCTGTTTCACAAAAGGTTATTTGTAGGTTCTTCAGATAATAAAAATGTAAGAAAGAGATGGTTCTTTAATGAACCTTTGACTGAATGGTTCTTTGAGGAACCAAAAATGGTTCTTCTATGGCATCGCTGTGAAGAACCTTTTAAGCACCTTTATTTTTAAGTGTATAGGCTACTTTACCGACCCGGCTTGATAAAACTGACGTCTCGCGCCACAGTTTCCAGGTCCACGCGCTCTATCAGATCCACTGATCTAGGCTATAATAAAGGACTCGTATAGCCTATAGGCGAATCGGTATTTGTTTAAACTCTGGAATTTCCCCGGAAACGTTCCATTCATATCAGATCGAAGGACTCGCAACAGACATCAGAATTACAAGCGTCAAAGAAGTGCTCATTATGAATTCTGTTTAAAGATAGGCTACTACATTTAATATCTATATTATGCTATAGCATACCTTAATCCCTGCACCATTTTATACAGTTGTTCACTGTGTTTATGTAATGTTGTGCTGTAATGTTGTTACGAACTGCAAATGTTCCGACAATAATTTCGTTAACAGCTTATTTACAGGTTGGTTAAATTAATAAGTAATTCAACAAAATATACATAACAATTAACTTCAACTGAAACTGAAACTGTAAACTAGCAAAACGCCACAGAAGTCTTGAAGAGTCTGACATATGTTACTCAATCAATAAATAAAATTCACGCACCACAACAAAAAAGAAATAGCTAACGCTGAACTGCCTTCGAAAAGTAACAATTAGCCTACCCTAATTTACATACACATATACTAAAACAAATCTTGCACGACTGATAAACTGCCAATCGGGTGATTTTAGGTCATCAAATCTCTAATTACAATGTCTTTAAGGGACTTTGGCCACTACAACTGGTGCGACGCGCGGAATAGTCTACGGTTCAGGTCCAGATTGTCAAATATATGGTTTAGGTCCAGATTTCTCTGCAGTTGCCTACTTTATGAAATGCTGGATATCAGTTCACCCATTCACAAAATAAAATGTAATTTATTTTGCCTTTCTACGTTTGAGTTGAAAATAGGCTAATAGCCTATTTTGCCCATTTTTATATTTAGCCTAAATTATTTTAGTCCCAAATTACGCTCATGCTTAAAGGTGTGTTAGGCTATAAACTAAATGAATGGTGCTCATAAACGAAACTGAGGAGGCTTGGACCCAGTATTTGTTACGTCACGACTTATACATGATTTAATTTCAAAACTAATTAACAATATCCTTAGGCTAATCACATCCTATTAAGCATTTGAATAGAAACTAATAAAAATAAAACTGCCGTTTTTCACCTGTATGTGTTCGACCTCAGAAAATGTTATTTTAAAATTGTATGCTCATAGGCTATAGCAAAAAATATTTACACAAAATATTTTTTATTTGCTATACAGTTATTTATACGGCTATAAATATAATAATTAAAGACTGCCTCCAGCTAGCGTTTAGTTTGTGCTACTCTGGAAGACGCTCCGGAAACATCATGTCAGGTAGAAAAAAATACATCAATAAATTAAATGAAATAAAATACTATAGCGCAGCTACACTAAATCACTACACTGACAATTTTCCACAGCATAAACCCCGCATTTCAAAGTCCAGGGTAATGTGTAACGCAAATTACAATAACTCTAACTTGACTTGATGATAAACGACGAATAATGTAATTGGTGGTCATTGAAAATGTGCATTGATTATAATGCTGTAGTGACAAATCATTCAGATATTGAACTCACCTTTAATTCACCGGGAAACACAGTCTGCTCAATAGTCACACTGGAGAAATAGCGATTCTCCAAACCCGCACAACAAGTTGTTCAGTGTCTCCCTGACACTTCTGACTAGCCCATAGACGTTTTCATTACTGTTTTGGCTCAGTTTGGTTGCCAAAGGTAAGGGTGTGTCTCACACAACAAAAATGACAACAAATATGTTTGTTTTTTAATTTATAATAATTTATTTCCCAGCACATGCATGTTTATGACCTGTAAAAACACCACCTTGTACATTAAAACGCAGTCTTCATTCTAGCATCCTGTCAACCACAACAACATGGTGAGGCAAACTGAACAAAATGTTCCTTGAGACGTGAAATTCAAATGCCACTGCCTCCCCCTTTCTGTGAGCTCCAGCATTTTTCTCTATAATTTTCACTATCAACTCACATTTCTTGTTCTCGATATAATGAAGTCCACTGTTCTATAGATTACATCGTGGCACTGGTATTCCAATTGTGACGTCATAACTGTGAAACTTCTGGCACTCCAAACACACATGAATCACTTTTTTGAGAAGAACACAAAAGAAGATTTTTTTTTTAATCCCCATACAGTAAATATATCGTCCACGGGACAACGACTTAAAACCTCAAAACTCCTTTTGTGTTCCACTCTAGTCTTATGGGTTTGGAATGACATTGGCATTGTTACCAATAGTAGGCCTATACTTAAAGACAGTTAAGATATGAAGCCCGATACAGTGTGTGTGAGGCGAGTATTGTTTTCAGGACCCTTGAGGCTGCTGAAGTGGTTTTGCTTCTGTTGCGATGTGAGAGCAGAAGGAGTCAGGAAGGCACTTGGCGTACTCCACCAGCTCGTAAGACTCACGGATGTCCGAAAGGCCGAGCCAGAATACAATCCAGTGCCCATTTACGAAACTGCCATCACAGTGCTTGAAGTACCTGAGGATTTTAACGCAGAATGAGATGGGCAAAGACTGAGAATCACAACAGGGCAATGTGGAAGAGAAGACACACCAGGGATTGATGCGGTTCGTAGCGCGGGATCTCCAGAAGAGCTTGCCCACATCCTGGCGAATACACTCCCACAGGATCTGACCGGTTCCTTGACCTTGTTTACTGCTGCTGACCACAAATTTGTCCAGGTACGGAGTGCCGCTGTTCACAGGCTCTGTGGTGATTATAGCAGCCGCACTGTACCTGCAACAAAGCGCAAGAGCAGATTTAATAAGCTCATATTCCGGGAGCAGAATGCTTTAAAATGATGTTTTTGGTTCACCACAAGTGCCATTCAAAAACAACACAACTGTGGCATGCAATAGATTGTGTTTGGTATGCTGTGTCATGCATTGTATTTAACCATTAGTCTTGTTTGCCACATGAATAAGCTGCATGTGACTGTACATGGGAAAGTTATGACAAGCAAATTTATAATCCTTTCTTTTTTGCATATCAAAGTAATTTTTGACATGCCTGGTAAAATGTATTTTTGTCATTCTGTTCAAAACATATTGGTAATTTATTATTTAAAATGATTTGTTTCATAAGTTGTAGCTAATCTTCAGCCAAATGAAATTGAAAGCTTTGCTTTCAAAAGCAGGAAATATCATTACCAGGGAAAATATTCAAATAGTCCAATATTAATTCATTGACTTTCTATTTATTTATTTTAATTTCCAATGACTCAACATTCTGGTTACATGGACCAAGTTGTGCCAGGTTGTTTTTCTTTGGCTGTACAGGATAATTAAAGCTTGCCATTCAAAAACAATGCCCTTACCCCTGAGACAGGTAAATGGAATGCACTCTACCCTTGAGAGAAGCTATATAATCCTCTCTCAGGTTCTTCTCAAAAGACTTGTTAATCAGTGCCAAGAGACGGTCAGTATCAATGTCATCCAGGCTACTGTACCTGTGAAGAAAACGATCCTCACATGAGACATACCCTACTATAATAAAAAAATGATTAAGCAAATCCGAATTTACTCATCCACGTGTCAGTCCAGTCTCATATGCTGATATTTGTACCACTGAACAGCAACAGACCAGAATTGAGGTTGTTAGTCTCTACTAAACCTGTTTGACGTCGTTGATATCAGATGACACGGGTGTGAGTAAATAATCACAGGTAATTGTATTCATTTATACACAAAGTGAACACAACATCTTAAAATGATTGTATAGTGGTCTAATGATACAGTAGCCTACTTCTGACTGAGATACCCGATACCTGTTGTAATGAAAACTGCTTGTTCATTCTTGATTATTTAATGACACCTAAAAGCAAGAAGTGATTATGAAATAAGAAAACCTCGAGTTGTACATTTACACATGTGAAAGGTTCCATATGGTGGATGGATGGAAAGTTGCGACTCTTTTCTGATTGGGCAACATCTAAAAAGGAAACACTGAATCGCATCAATCTCATACCTGTGAATGGGATCTCCGTTTTTAAAAAGGGTGCCTGAGCCTGAAACACGAATAAAAAAGACTGTGGGTTTAAGTAATACAAATAAGGAAAAACTTTGTTCTTTTTATTGGCCCTATATTCTGTTATCACTAACTCTAAATCGTTAGGCTATCATTCAACCTTGTAAAATCCAGCAGCTGTAGTGGGTCATATGTGTGCTAACACTTGATGTTCCACACCGGTCTGCGTGTGATCTCCTTTGACTTTGATGAGTCATATTTGTCTTAGCAGGTGTGTGTTTTATTTCCCCTCTCACCCTTGTGGCTGAAGAGCTCAGTGAGAAGCGTGTCCGCCGAGGTGAGGACAGCCGAGCTCTCCGCCGGAAGCAGGTTGAGTAGCTGCGCTATGGCACTGAGGCATCTGTGCTCCGCGTCACTCAGCCATTCCGCAGAACTCAGACCTGACAGATCTCCCGGCAGTGACACCAAACCCAACACCTGAACAAATAAAGCATTAATTTAATAAGGAACCGTTTCGTAAGCCCTTACGCATATAGTACAGAAATTTTATTCACGTTTTCTAATATGCTTTGTAGCAATAAATTTCAATTCCACCACCCTGTGTTCATCTCACGCTATTGAAGCAACTGTTAACAATCATTCCTTGAACCTTTTTCTGAATTCTTATATTGAAGCACATTTTTATTTATGAAATTAATTTGGAAAGTATTGTTGCACGTATTGTAACATGACAATGTAAATATATATATATATCTGTTGAGATACATAATTGGTTACTATGACTGAATAGGCTTATATAATAATAATCGCAGATGGACTGGATCAGGGGCCTGTACCATGAAGCCGGTTTAGCAGGCTAGCCAGGTAAGTTACAGTTTAGTTTGCGCCAATTCTGGGTTTTAGGTACCATGAAAGTGGCTTGGCTTTTAGCAGTGTTCATCGCCATAGTAACTCACGCTCCACAGCTAACCTGCTCCGGGGCAGGTTATGTTCTGGTTTAGAGATCTTAAACCAATATTTGACCAATCAGCATCAAGCAAAGTGACACGTCTCTGATGCAATAAAGCCACTCCTCCAGTTTCTCTTACTCCAAATTAAAGGACGCTACATAGTAAAACATTTTTAAAGATAAAATCATCTGATTTTTAGAGATGATTATTTTTTAGAATTATTTTATATTATTTATACAATTATTATACCCTTAATTCATTACACAAGCCAGCTTAGTTTAATAGTAATTATTAAGCTTTTATTTAAAATCAATGTAAACATATAGATAATATGCAATATTAATAACTTTTAGAATCAATAGCTTTAAACATGAGTACATATGAGCTTAGTTTTTAAGTGTTTTTATACCTATAAATATTATCAACTCTATAAACTAACTTTACAACTTTTACTTGCACTTATATGGTAAGATAAGTTTTCCTCTTTCATGGATAGATCGTTTCATGATCGTGCTGTGTAAATGTTTAAATTCTTCATATTGTTCAATCTTTTAATCTTCGCACTGACTCTCTCACAAGAAGTGAATCATAGTTTTAAGCCATGTGATTGGCTGCTCATTACTGATGTCACACTTTCATGTGCCCGCGCTCCATTAACTCAGGATCAAGCCTGAGTTGACAGAGAAAGTTGATGATCAGCTTCATGGTACCAACAAAGCCAGATTGGACTGGTTTGGTTTTGTCAACTCAAAACTAATCCTGTAAGCCTGAGTTTGTTCAGCCACCATCATGGTACGGGCCCCAGATCTCTGTGTGGAGCACTGGCTGTTGTCAGACTCCTTGTGTATACAAAAATCTCACTGGATTATTACAGTGAATGTTTTGGAAATGTAAATGGATATTTTCCTATACTGACACACTACAGCAAAAGATAGCCTATAGGGGTCATTCCACGAAATCGGTGCCTTTTGCATCCCTAAGAAATAATCAAACAGATTTAATATAACAACAAATAAATTTGCAATTTAAAAACAATAACAATACTATGTATTATTTCATCCATATTACATAAAAAAGTCAATTTAAAATTATTTTAAATAATTTAAATAGCATTTATGCTGGTAAGGGAAAGATGTTTGGCCTGTCCATCAATACGATTTTTCGTTTTCAGCAGGACTTTTAATTTGCTAAATGAAGGAAAAATTATATAAAAATCACATTCGCATATTGTTCTAAATGCAATCTCATTGTTAAGCAATGTTTATGGCATAAGTATGTATTTATTATATAAAATATACATCATTTTGTTCTAATTAAACTATAGTATCTAGTAACGCTTGTGTCAGTAACAGGGTTGACAAAAATACCTGAATAAAAAAATTAATTACATTGCCTGGGATGGCACAATACAATTTCTTGTCATTTTAAGGTGCCTTCATTTCATGAATATTTAAAGATTGTGGATTAAACCTATTTTATTTTGTATTTTTTCGAAGTGGAAAAGGCCTCCAAACCAAACTCCAGTGTTATCCTAAATAGAAGCACCAAATTGGCAAATTACTTATCAATTAAACAATTAAAAGAAAGACAAATTCTTTCAAAATATCAACCCAGTGACCCTGCAAACACTGTGACCTGAATCAAACAGAGGATGAGAAACACTTTCTTCTTGTCTGTCCCAAGAACACCACTACAAGGCAAATAGTTTTTCTGCAATTTGTAGCATTGAATGTTTCATTCTTTACTCTAAATGGCTAAATGGATTAACCCTTGCCTTGCCGTCTGGACACTGTTTGCCCCCCATTGGATTCTAGCCCGTGTTCCCTGGATTATCTCTCTGCCTTGTCCACTGGATACTGTTTGCCGATCGTCGACCTTCGCTTGCCATAGGATTACTCTTTGTCTTGTCCCTGCCATATCTGTTTGCCATTGCTCGACCCTGCCTGTATTTATGACCATGCCTGTTAATAAAAGCTTGCACTTGGATCCGCGCGTCCCACGTCTTGTCAGCCCCGTTACAAAACTAGCTGCAAAATATGTATACACCATACACACCATATGAAATGGTTAATCCATTGCATCAATTTGCTTTATTTGACATATTCTTCATTGTATATATTTTTACATTGTGTATACAGTACATTGTGTTTTTTCTTATTTATTACTCATTTATTGTCTCCTTTATTACTTTGGTGGTATTATATTCTGTATATTTGTATTAGTGGTGGGCATAGATAAATTTTTTTAATCTAGATTAATCTCACTGTAATCTTGGAATTAATCTAGATTAAAATGGCTCATTTGAATTCTGCCAAGTAGATCAGAATAAGTTCACTACTAGTAGTAAACAACTAGCAGTCATCAAGAATTTAATATTGATAACATTGAAGACATTGTATGATTATTCCTTAAAAATAAGGTTTTAATAGTTTTAGTAGTAGTAGTCTATTATGTTCTGCCCAATGTCTTCAAGTGAAACCGAACTTTTATTTTGACGGGTTGCCGTGAGGATAGTTTTTCTCAAATGAAACGCTCGAATGCTCATGAAGTGACTCTCAGAGCAGTTCTGGAGATGTTGTTCATGTATTTATGTCCTCATTTAGTGAGACGACAGACGTTAATATTGCCGCAAGCGTCACGCGGTCTTCTGTATGAGTAGTGAACAAACCCGTGCGTCTGCGCCATACATTCACACAGAGACACACAGAAGTCATATTTAGATAGACGTTTTGCGGCTTAATATTTACAAATAGGAGTGAGAGTGTGCTCACTTGTGTGTGCGTTTACGTTTGTGTGTGTGCGCACCGCCAAACCTGATATTGCCAAGTGCAAAGTGTTCCTGGGTCAACATCTTTGTTGACCCTGGAACAACATTGTGATTAACCAATCAGATTTCAAGAACCAGTTTATAATTTTTGTGAAGTTTAGGATTATAATCAGTGTTTGGTGCTTGTACATCAGTGTAATTCATCTATCAATTCCTCAGATTTTAGGGATTACTCATGGGTAAGGTTAGGTTTAGGTGTAGGAATATGGTTAAGATTATATTTTTGGATTAAAATGTTGTTCCAGGGTCAACAAAATATGTTGACCCAGGAACACGTTGCACTTGGCAATATCAGGTTGTGCGTGCGCACCGGGGCGGAACTCGCTGTGCGCGCGATACAGAGAGCGCGACCATGTAACGTAGAGATAGAAATGACTTGCCGATTTCCATTGGGAAGCTTCTTAAAAATAAATTTTCCCTGAAGCAAACCCGGCGGCTTCATAGCTGCATCCATGTTAGCACGCATACACACAGGTTCGAAGACTCGTTCCGCCCCTACAGTGCAATTCGGCTAGGTATAACGTTACATCCGCGCTAAAATATCAAGGTGAAAGTCATCATAGTTTGCGTAGTATAGACCCAGCTCCCAACCCAACTTTGAGAATAGATTAACGGCGATATTTTTTTTTATCGCCCGATAAGAGTCTCACGTTAACGCAGCACGTTAACGCCGATAACGGCCCACCACTAATTTGTATACATTTAAATTGCTTTGTTGATGCTATAATACAAATGTCATGCCAATAAAGCAACTTGAACCTGAACTTGAAAGAGAGAGAGGGAGAGAATTAAAAAAAAAACATTTTTTAAACACCTTTATTAAATACAAGGCTGTAAAAAAACATTACAAAACACCTCATTACATTATCCCATAATTTCAGAATAGCCATTTAGGCTATTCTATCAAAAATACAGTAAAAAGTAAAGTTGTGAAATATTATTGTTCTGCTCCAAGTTGTATAGGTTTGGCGCCATCTAGTGGCATTTCTCATGCATCAGCTTCTCCTCGATCTTTAGATGCCATCCTTTTGTTTGTGTTTGTAGAAGCATCATCTGTAAATTAGTTCTTCGTTACATAATACTTGATTATATGAAATTTGATGAAATTTTAGTAATAGCCTCTATCTATTAGCCTAGCCTTTATTTGATATGGCACTCAGTGTGTTGATTTCATTCCACACTCTCAGAAATAAAGGTACAAAAGCTGTCACTGGTGTGGCACCTTTCAAAAGGTACATGTTTGTACCTAAAGGGTCCTGTTTTGGTACATTAAAGGTATATATTAGTACTTATGTACATATTTGAACCTAATAGGTACCTTTTGAAAAGGTACTGCCCCATTGACAGCTTTTGTACCTTTATTTCTGAGAGTGTACTTTGATAAGATCATTTGTCTATATGAGTCAATATCCGTATTCGATGCTATTTTTGGTTATTTGATAATCTCATTTAAGTAAATTGATTACATTAATAACATTTGAGTCTTTTTTGTGATATAAGCTTCAGAGCTACTTATATGCATATTCTTTAGTTGTATAATTGTGGATTATTGTTTATTCACTGTTTTTACTCCTAATTCATAATGTGCATATCAATGGCATCTTATTAAAACGATGAATTGAACGAAAGATGAATCCTGACTCATCTGTACTTTATGGATGGAGTTTGGCTGACTGTTAAATAGCACTCGCACATGCGAGGAGAACAGTACAATTATTGCAATTTAAAATAACTATTTTAATATATTTTAAAATGTAATTGACTCCTGTGATGGCAAAGCTGAATTCACAGCTTCAGTGTCACATGATCCTTCAAAAATCATTGTAATGTGCTGATTTGCTGCTCAATAAACATTTCTTATTATTATCAATGTTGAAAACAGTTGTACTGCTTAATATTGTTTTGGAAACCATGAAACCTTTTTTTTTTTTTTTTTGGATGAACAGAAACTTGAAAAGAACAGACCGTAACAAGAGGGCGGATAGTGCAGGTAAACTTTACAACTAGGGCCTCAACCGCAGGCCGGTCCCCACAATGTCAAAAAATTCCGGTTTTACTATCCTTGTAGGCATTTGGTCCCCACAATGTAGCATAAACAAGTACACACACACACACACACAAACTTATTAATAAAATGAAATAGTTCAATGCTTTCTGTCAGTCATATTCACATCTTCGCCCTACCTTGTGGTTTTGGTTGCGGATGCCCCCTGAGCTGTTCAGGAATATGACTTTCAGAGGCTGCAGTGACTGTGAGATGGCTGCTGTGACCTGGATTGGACTGAGCACAGAAGAGCGGCCAGCTGCATCGCGGCCCACCGGACAGACCAGAGGAATCACTCTGCAGTCCAGAGTCCACTGCAGAAGAGCCGAGTCCACCACAACTGAGGGACCACTGCTGATATACGCAGACAGAGAGCACAGACACAGTGAGAGAGATAGGAGACGCTATTATCGACCCATTATCACTCGGTTAAAGTGGCTGCTAAACCTGCTCTCATCCGGAGCGTGCTGCAGTTGTAAGAGGGCCTCTGAGCTAAAGAAGGGCATCACATTGGCTGAGTTGTGCTGAAGTGCTTCTGTTAAAGCCTGACAGTGTTTCACCATCGTAGTCCTGGCGAGGGAGGATTTAGTCTCGGTTTTGGCGCTGTCCTCTTCCTCCATCTCAGGAGGCAATCCCATCACCACCACAAGCTTCATATCCATCCGCTGCAGGAACGAGAGCCCAAAGGCCAGACTCTGAACCATCTCACGGCTATCAAACACTGAAGTGTCAACCTGCAGACAAAGCAAAAATCAGCTCCAGACTCTACATAAAAATAATGTAATTATACTATAAAAGTATATGATATGTACACAGTAGAAATGCATGTTTTGAAGATTATTGAAGTAATGTTTTACAAGAACATACCATCTCAATTTTTCTACTTCAAAAATTGTTTAATTCAGTGTGTTACTTGCCATTTTTTCTGCATCAAACTTGTTTTTTTTTCAGTGTAAATACATTTTAATATTTGAAATGTCATGACCCCAAGGAACAGTTTTTTTTTAATCATTTAGACTACAAAGTCAGAAAGACTCTGCTATTAAGAGGTCAGATATCTGCAGTGTCGCCTACCTAATTACTTAATTTTGTTTGACCAGTGATCCTGAAACAGAAAAAGGCTCAATTGTCTACAGAGTCAACAAACCAAAAACGGATGACAGAAAGGATCTGTACACTCATGCACAATTTGGGCAGCAGCCTGGATGAATAGTCAGCAGAGTCTTCAAATAAAATGTTCAAATTCAGCTTCTGATTAATCCTGGTTACAATGCACAAATATGCCACTTTAAAACAATTAGACAATGTTTATATATTTATATGAATATTTATTACAAATAAATTATTATGAATAAAATTAATATACATAATAGGCCTATATAAAGTTATAATAACACATGAGATAGTATTATAAACACATTAAAATGTTATTTTATAAGCTATTAAACAAAGTATGTTGAATATATTAGGATGGATATATAAAAAGTATAACTGACATTAAAATATCTGTCTTACATTTTAACATCTTAAATGTATTTAAATGTAAACGTAAATTTATCAGATAATTATATATATATATATATATATATATATATATATATATATATATATATATATTAAGCATGGCCTATAATTGACATTATTCAAATCTAATATAAAATAACACAATATATATTAAAATGTAGGCTATTTAGTTTTTTAGTTTTATTTTAGACATGTTGGCTATTTATTTATTCATCTAATTTCGATCGACTCTCAGGTTGATCATACACTGGGCAAATTTTGAGCAATTTTGCCTAGCAACTTTTTTGGTGCTTGGACACTTTCCTATTGAGAATGGGTAACACATTTCTATCTGGATACTTCAGATCAGTCGTGGGCCCTGTGTCTCACCTGGTTGCCTGTTGACAGCAACATTAACCAAAGTTGCCCGGCAACATTGCTCAAAAAGTTCATTTTTTGCTCAGCCCCGTATCATCAGCCTCACTCTGGTCGCAGGACACGCACCTCCAAAACCGCAAACGCTGGAAATGAACCGGCCCGCTGGAAGTGCGTTAACCAGTAGCGAGCCTCCCGTGGATCTCCTCCAATTTCATTGAGAAAAGCCTTCACATCTCTGTAGATCAGCGTGCGGTTGGACCAGGCGTAGTTGGGGAGCTCCTGCTGGCTCCACGCCGAGGTTTTGCCCCCGTGGCCCGCGGCGCTGGATGCCCTCATGCGCTGGTTCACTGAGGCTAGTCTCCGCTGATGCTGAGCGCTCCTCTGCTGCCTCAGGGCTGGCTGTCTCGTCCAAAACTGACCAGCCATGACCACGGCCCTGCAACCGGACGAACCGCTATTGACTTTGGCCATGAGCAGAGCCGCTGAGAGAGAGAGAGAGAGAGAGAGAGAGATGGTCTGGCTCTAGCCGGTGTTACGAGATTTGGGGTTTCTGAAATTTTCGGTTTCAGTGGGCGGAGCAGACATGAATATTCATCAGTTCTAATATGATGATTATTTTATTTTTGCTTTTAATTGCTTAAACAGTCAGTTCAAAAAGAACATTGCCAAGGGATCACACACAAATCCATAAAATAATGACCGGTTATAAATGAAACATAATTATCAAACACAAATGCATACACATAATAAATTAAAAATGGTTAAAAAATAAATAAAAATAAAAACCTCTTAACATTGTGAATGACAGAAACATTTCAATGAGATTCAAACAATCATACACAAGGAACGCATCTACATTCATGGATTTTCTTTAAATACGCTACTTCTCTAATATTTCAAGAATCTTAGGTTTTTGTTTTATTCTTTATAAGATCAAGTCATCAAGATCATTTTAGAAGTGAGTTTAATTCAATTTTAAAAAGGGAACAGGATGGGGAACTATTTGCGAAATTTTTGTTTGTGAATGAAAAATGTACCATATAAAATAAAAAAATAAAAAGTTATAGTATGTTCCAGGGGTTTATTTGTAGTATTATTATAATAAACAAATAATATATTTTGAACTAAAGGAGTGTACAACATTGGCAATATCAAATATATGAGAACTTCAGACCAAAATTGCTTGGATAAGTCAATTAAAAACTAAATGAGCTAATGTCTCCTCTGCTTGTCCGCAAAAAGAAAGAGCTGTCTATGTCCAAATATTTAGAAACATTAGAACTGACAGGATATATTTGATGCAAAATTTTAAAATGCGTTTCCTTTGCCTTATTGGAAATATATTTCCCAGGTAAAAGCCAGGTTCTTTTCCAGTCTATATCAACATCCAAGGAGGCACTTTTCTCTTGAAGAAAATTTCCTTTTAAACTGAAAAGTTTGGTGCACATGCCTATTATTACATTTCTTATCTAACAGATCTATGCCTTCCAAGAGCAAAGCAGACTGAGTAGTAACTATAGTATAGAGTGACTTCATCCATGTGAAATTGCTTTATCCACCTTATTAAACTCTTTTGGAGGAATTGGGAAACCATGGTGTCCCATGAATTGCTTATAGAGAATACTTCCTGTCAAAAGGATACAATTCATATTATTTTGAAACCAGTCTGGGGAAAAATAATGATATAAACAAATAAATTGTAACTAATTCTCTGGGACAGTCTGATACTTGCATATTGTGTAAATCTTCTAAGATTTGGTTTCAGGAGGTTCTTTTGTGTTAGGTAACAGATGTTTAAGTCAATCCCTAACCACTCAAACCCTCTGCATAGTTGATGTTCATTGGTGTAAATGTGTTATCTTGTGGACTATAATGCTAACTGTAAATGATTTGATTATCTGCATTATCTATTTGTTCTAAGCAGCAAATATTGAAAAATGTTCAACAACATAAGATCATTTTTAGTTTGCAACTCTAGCTTGTTGGTTCACAACCTATTATATTATTTGCTCAAACGTTAAGAGTATATCCATTCATATGTGTCAGACAAAAAGGAGCAAAATGAGTCTTATTTAGGCCATGTGAATTCAAGTTGAAAGCTGGTATTTCCCTGAAGAAAGAGATATGCCAGTCCCCAGTTTGGTAAGCTGATGCTGTCAGTGAGAGCTCCATATGGCGCCAAACACTCACTGACCTGGATTTCTTCACTTTCTCTGTCCACAAAATTCTCCACACAAATCTGCTTAAACTCCAGAGGTTTAAAGCCCAGCCTGTGCCACAGCAAAGCAACTGCAGATACAAGTCTTATTTTGTCCATATTTTGTTTCAATACATATCAATGTAATAACCCTATCATTAAATTCTGATTTGAAAGTTCAGTCAGGGTGCTGGAGGAACCATGTGCATTAATTGATGTGTAATCCTTTGACAGCAGCTGCAGAGATTTGGGCTTTGAGGCTTTACAGCCAACCAGAAGGAAATGAATTTAACAGGCTGTTTTGAGCATATAAGGACACATGATAGAGATTTGTTGGCAGAAAGGGTAGGAAATACGTTGTTTTTATTGTACTAAGGAACATAATTATTGACATGCATCCATTTTCTAATGCAAATCAAGATCACAACTGAAGGGGAAAGCATTTGTTATTGTTATGTAAAAAAAAAATGAAATGTTAGAAGGCAAAAAACTGATCACAGTAAAGGAAAACTATTAAATAAAATAATACAAAAATCATCAAAATTAAATAAAATATAAAATAATTATCATGCAATTTTATGCAAATGTTTTTTAGTTGTTTTTGAAAGAAGTCTCTTCTGCTCACCAAAGCTGCATTTATTTGATCTAAAATACAATAAACACAATAATACAGGAAAATATATTTACAATTTAAAACTGTGATGCAAAGCTGAATTTTCAGCATCATTACTCCAGTCTTCAGTGTCACATGACCGTTCAGAAATCATTCTAATATGCTGAGTTGATGTTCAAGAAACATTTATTATCATCAGTGTTGAAAACAATAATTAATTATTGCATAATTTTCTTTCATGACTCTTTGATGAAAAGAAAGATCAAGAACAGCATGTCTTTACTGTGTTTTTTTTGTGTGGATCAACTGAATGTAGTATTCAGTATCCTTGCTGAATAAAAGTATTAGTAAAAATAGTACTAAATAATTTTTTTTTTAAAAGTTCTAAAACTTTTGAACGGTATAGTGTAAGATTTGAAGGTTTAGCTTTTAATATGAGTTTGCAAGTGGCAAGAGATGAAGCTGCTGTACAGTATTATAATCTATAACACATCTACACAACTAATTGGTTATCTAGCACAGATTCTAATCTGAACACATCCTAGATTACAAAACTTTCTATCAGATCTAAGTTACCAAATACTTTTGTTCAAAGTTTGCGAATTTTTGCAATTTCCATCACCACATCGACTCGAATCAGTGTATTTGCTCTTTGTTGGGAAAAGGGATTTTATCTGTTTTCATAGTTCAAAAGAGAAAATGTCCTAAGTTACCTCATGCAAAATGGCCTTACTGCTCTTGCGGTTCCTCCTCATTCTGTTCCCAGTATTTTCGCTTCTTGCGTTTTCTCTCCGCCATGACCAAGGCACCAAACACGGTCACAATGACAGTAGCGGTGATGACTAACACAGTAACAGTCTCAGCCACACACAACTGGCTGTCAACCCAAGCCAAAGAAGCTCCGGCGAGCTGCCAAGGCTCCCGACAAGTTACGTTGCGATAGTCATCCACGTGGAGGTGCCGCACACTGAGCAGCTTGCTGAAGACACGGTGCAGGTCGCAGTCACAGTTCCAGGGGTTCCCAGCCAACTGCAGGTGTGTAGCAGCCGTGTGCAAGCTCAGGAACGTCTTGAAGTTCAGGTGCTCCAGATGATTCCCCTCCAAACCCAACAGAGACAGACTGTGCAACGGGGCTAGTGCATTGACCTCGATCCCAGAGATGTTGTTGTTGCCCAGGAGCAGGACTTCCAGGGCAGGCAGCATGGTGAGGGATCCATCTTGCACAAAACCCAGGAGGTTCCCTTGGAGGTAAAGGTGGCGCAGGCGGGACAGGCCACGGAACGCACCTGGCACAAGAGATCGGATGTGATTGTGGCTGAGGTCCAGCTTCTCAAGGTTCTCCAGATGCTCAAGACCTGGAGGTTTCAGCAGCACCAGTGCATTGTGGTCCAGACGCAGCTCACGCAGTGAAGACAGGCTCTCTGAGAAGTTAGGAGGGATCTGAGTGAGGTTATTCCGACTCATGTCTAGCTTCTCCAGGAAGGACAGAGAGAAGAAAGCCTGTGTGGGAAAAAGACATTTGGGTAATCCATGCCTCTTCAACTCATAACTCAGAACTAGATTTCACAGTGCAACTCCCAATTGACAAAACTATATCCTGTTCCTGGAGATATAACTTCCTGCAGAGTTCAGTGCCAACAACCTTGTCTGTTATTATCAAGTGTTTCACCCAAATAGTTCACCCAAAAATGAGACCCATCAGAAGAGATTTGGAGAAATCACTTGTTTGCCAGTGGATCCTCTGCAGTGAATTGGTGCCGTCAAAATGAGAGTCCAAACAGCTGATAAAAACATCACAAAATTCCACACGTCCCTAATCCATCATCCAAAATAAAATATGTGGATTGAATAAATCAGATGTGTCCAATTCTGTTGAGATCTAACTTCCTGCAGAGTTCATTGCCAACTCTCTCTTAAAGTAATAGTTCACACCAAAATGAACTACTTTACTAAAACATTTATTTAAAATGTACCCCAAAAAAATACTTACCCTCAGGCCTTCCAAGATGCAGTTGAGTTTGTTTCTTCATTGGAACAGATTTGGATAAATTTTGCATTACATCACTTGCTCACCAATATATCCTCTGCAGTAAATGGAGAGTCCAAACAGCTGATAAAAACATAACTATAACCCACACGACCCTAATCCATCATCCAAAATAGTCCATAATCCATAATAACGCTTCCTCCGGTGCAATAGTCCATCCCTTGTCTTCTCAAAATCCACCACATTTGTTTAGAGCTGCTTTAGACAGGTTTCACTTGTAAACAGTGCTTGATCTGTGCATATTTCTCTCCTAATTCAAACAAGATAACCTTTTTTTTTTTTTTCCAGGAGAAAGATAGATGAATCATATCAGGAGATAAAATCATCTTAATGATGGATTTGTTTATTACAAACACACAACTTTTTGTTTCACACAACATCACCTGATGGAATGGAGTGATGTGGATTACTTGTGTATTATTGTGATGTTTTTGGACTCTCATTCTGACGGTACCCATTCACTGCAGACTGCAGAGGATCCATTGGTGAACAACTGATGTAATGTTAAATTTCTCCAAATCTGTTCCGATGTAGAAAAAACGAATTTTTCAGCAAATATTCATATTTTTTAGGTGAACTATCCCTTTAAATTGCTGGTTCGGGTGGATTTGGTTAGGATGCTTTGATTAGGTAACTTTACAAGGAAGGTAGATCACAGGATTGTGCACCTCTGGAATAAGTGATTTTACCTGTGTTTGAAGAGCCTGGATGCTGCTGTCTGAGAGCACAAGAATACGCAAAGACCAAAGGCCAGCAAAAGCTCGGCTCCGGATCTCCTTGAGCTTGTTTCCTCCCAGGTCTAGGAGCCAGGTGCCATGGGGAAGTCCATGTGGGACATCCTCAAAACCTCTGGCGTGGCAGTCCACCAGGTCTGAGTGTTCATAGCACAGGCAGAGGTGACTACACAGTCTCGAGCTCCTCGACGGAGACAGAAAGAGTAAAAACAACGCGATGGACAGCAACATGATGTGATGGCAGCTTCAAGAGAGAGCTCTGCAGAGAGCAAAATGTTGTCCAGGACTCTACATGCGACGATTAGCGGATCCTCAGCTTTCTACGGGAGAGGAACGAGATCCCTGTGATAAACGCATGCAGTACGCATTCTGTGTCGAGACAGATGAGCAGAATATTCGCAGTGCAGATGAAATGTCTATCAGAAGCATTTAATCGCCTTAAAACCATATGCAACTCAGTTTCTTTCGCTTTTTTTTTTTCACTCTCACGCACGCAATAACACAGATACAAGAAAGTAGAGGAGAACTTACTGTCTTCCAGTCTTTGCCAAGGGAAAATTAAAACTGTGCTACTAGTAGTAGGGCTACATTGAATGCGTAGAACATCGAGTCGTTGAAAAGTTATTGTTTTATTACTTTCCTCCACTAAATAGAAAGAAAAACGTGGTTCTCTTAGTCAATAACAACAGTCTGATTTCTCAGTTATTCAGTCCGGCTCCACACCAAGATGCGCAGCGCATTAGTGATGGGAAGATTCATTCCCGCGAATCGGTTCTTTCAAACATGTTTCAAAGAACCGGTTATAAAAAAAATATATATATATATATCTTTTACGTCGTAATGTAATCATCTGTTTTTATAGTTTATGGTAATCATATAATTAGATCTACTGCACGCTCCAAAACATTCCACAAAAAATTAATTTAGAACATTTACATTAAATTACGCAAAATAATTAACCATCTGATTTTGCTTGTTTATTAATAAGCTATTTTAAAATGTATTAAAATTAAGTTTCGCATTTGCTTGCCAAAATTTCATACCTTGTTATGTAGCTTATGTATTTCACAAACGGGTTTTGTGAATAGGTTCAAGATTTATTGAAAAGATCCGACTCAAAATAACAATTCGTGCGCTCAGAGATGCAGCTGTCACATTTGGTCATAATCCAACACGCATTAGGCCTAAACCTCGACTATCCTTGTATTACCCTTGTTTTCCTTTTTACCTTTGATGAAACTCCAATGCGATTGCATTACGCACTATTGTCTAAATTTAGAAATATATCAAGACCACACGTCTCAAGTCTCATCTAATACATTTATTACATAACAATGAATTACTACCGTATATCCCCGGAACTCCGTCTCAAGTGCGCGGATTAACCTACTGATTTCACTGCTTTACCTCATTATGAAACTTGAACTATTTTAAACCGGGCCGCCTAATTAGCTATTTAAAGCA
Source organism: Onychostoma macrolepis (assembly GCF_012432095.1). Lineage (NCBI taxonomy): Eukaryota > Metazoa > Chordata > Actinopteri > Cypriniformes > Cyprinidae > Onychostoma > Onychostoma macrolepis. Next base: position 42,923,815 of record NC_081157.1, on the reverse strand, counting down.
ACAGCGCACCCAAAACGATAAATGTCATAATTTACAGACATATAGATCTATATGTTTTTAAATACCAACACATTTGAATTTCCTTTTTATACATAATGGCAGCCTCAGTCATCCCTGCTAAAAAACAAAACAAAACAATAGAAGCCCAATAGAAACCATCACAGAAATTCTAATGGTTTCCATTAAAATATTATGAACCATTAGCTTTTTCCAGTAAAACCATTAAAAAATTCCTTTTTGTAGTGTGTTTTGGGCATTTTTCCAATCCCACCAATAGAATCCATCACATACCAATAGACACCATTATAGTTTCCATTAAAACCAATATAATTCCCATTATAACCATTAAAACCAGTACATTTCTATTGTGTTTTGGGCAGGGTTCTATTGGTTTTTTCAGCAGGGATCATTCATTGCATGTCCGTAAAAAATAAAATAGGCCAATAAATCTTGACTGAGACTGACAGTGCCTAGCTTTCTGACATTTATTTTGGTGTTTCACTTATTGAAATAAATAAATAAATGGTACAATTGTTACATCTGAGTGAACTACGTGCTATATCTCACTGCAAACTAAAGTGGCCCAACACGGTGTCCTAATAATCTGGATGTGCGATGGGGGTCAGGGGCTGAAACACGAGATGATGTATGATTAAATTATGCATACGTTTGTACGTGAATAATGGAAAAACTTTAGCATCAATGATTCATTCCAGTCAAGGCAGTAAATATTCATTCAAACTCATTAAACAAAGACAAGGGATCCCCTTTGATTCCCTGACAAAATGAATCACTAACCTTTTCTGCACCCTACATGACCATGTGGACTAGTTAATTATATACAGTGGTGGCCAAAAGTATTAGAACACTAGTATTTTCACCAGCTAAAAAAAAAAGAAGTCAGTTTTAAGTTTTAAGAAAGTTTTAAGTCAGCTATTTTTATCTTTTGTTGTAGTGTCAGTAAGAAATATAAGTAGCTATGCAGGTAGGTTTCTTGAAGCATCTCGGAGACATTGCCACAGTTCTTCTGGATTTAGTCTGTCTCAGTATGTTCTGTTTCTTCATGTAATCCCAGACAGACTGGATGATGAGGAGATCAGGGACCTGTGCCATGATGGTAGATGAACAAATTCAGAGTTATAGGATACGTTTTGAGTTGACCAAAACACTCCAGTCTGGCTTTGTTGGTTCCATGAAGCTGATCATCAACTTTCTCTGTCAACTCAGGCTTGTTCCTGAGTTAATAGAGCGCGTGCACATTAACGTGTGACATCAGCGGCGAACAGCCAATCACAACACAGAGCAAGTGTGATTCACTTCTCGCGAGAGAGCCAGCGAGATTCAAAACTCTTTTGTTAAAGGTTAAGAGATTAAAGAATATGAGGAATTTAAACGCATTTGCACTGAAGTACTTGTCCATGAAAGAGGAAAAATAAAAGAAACTATCTTGCTCTATCAGTGCAGTTACAAGTGAAACTTGTGAAGTTAGTTTATATAGTTAGAGACTCGAACATGTAAGGTCACATGTAGCCATTTTTAAAGTGTTATCTATTGAGTCTACCACTTATTTATATTACATGTGATCTGTATATATTAATATTCATTTAAAATAAATGCTTTATAATAATCGTTAAACTAAAAGTGCTTGTGTGTAATGGAGTAATAATAATATAAATATTATAATTATATAAATAATATGTAAATTGTAACAATTCTGTTGTATATATATATATATATATATGTATATATATATATATTATTTTTTAAGGTACTTCATAGTGAGCTTTCATTTGTAGGAAGAGAGACTTTTTGTGTGTGTCAAACATGTGTCACTTTGCTCACATCTGATTGGTCCAATTTCAGTTCGAGATCTGTAAATCAGAACATTACCTTCCCCGGAGCAGGTTAGCTGTGGAGTGTAAATTACTATGGCAATGAATGCAGCTAAAAGCCAAGCCACATTCATGGTACCTAAAACCCAGGATTGGTGCAAACTAAACTGAAACTTACCTGGCTAGACAGCTAATCCGGCTTCATGGTACAGGCCCCAGATCTCTGTGTGGAGCACTGGCTGTTGTCAGACAAAAATCTCACTGGATTATTACAATGGATGGCAAAATAAACGTTTGGAAATGTAAACTGATATTTCCTACTGACACACTACAGCAAAAGATAGAAATAATTGACTTAAAACCATTTTTAGCTGGTGAAAATAGTGTTCTAATAATTTTGGCCACCACTGTATGTGTATGTGACCCTGGACCACAAAACCTAAGTCGCTGGGGTATATCTGTAGCAATAGCCAACAATACATTGGGTCAAAATTATCCATTTTTCTTTTATGACAAAAATCATTAGGATATTAAGTAAAGATCATGTTCCATTAAGATATCTTATAAATTTGCTACCATAAATATATCAAAACTTAAATTTTGATTAGTAATATGCATTGCCAAGAACTTAATTTGGACAACTTTAAAGGTGATTTTCTCAATATTAAATTTTTTTTGCACCCTCAGATTCCAGATTTTCAAGTAGTTGTATTTCAGCCAAATATTGTCCGGTCCTAACAAACCACACATCAATGGAGAGCTTATTTATCAATTAAAAAAAACTCACCTTTATGACTGGGTTTTGTGGTCCACACACACAGTATATAGCTGTATATCTCCTCATAACCAAATATTGAAGAATATAAATGATTAACACTCGTACAAGTGAGATTTTCTCTTTTTTATTTCTTCATTACTATTTAAAAATAAAAAATAAAATACTGCGAAAGAAACCTATAGGCGAACAGCAACCCCGTTAACACACAGCGATATAAACTGGTATGTAACGCAGATGCCCGTCACAGCTTGGCGCCACTGCTAGAGCCTCCACCAGGCTACAAGGTTCACGAGGCTGGGACCGGGAGGGTTTCTGCTTTGAGCCAGTGCTGCCCGTCCCCCCTGTCCCAGTCTCTTAACATGGCAAGATTTCGCTTAAACATTTCCTTTTCCCAAATAGGTGATTACAAATATTCCCGTTCAGAAAAGAGATCAGTCCTGTCGCGAGAGATGAGCAAGATATGAGCCGTCTAACGCTGACACATACCGAAGCTGCAATAACGAAGAAATGCGAGTCTCTCATCGGTCACTGCATGTACCCTTCCAGTTTGGATGTGTTCGGAAATAATAACAATAATACAAACATTGCATCATAGAAAATGGTCCCACTATGGAAGAAGTATTCAAAATGGCAAGGACCAAATATGGAAGAAAATTGCAACATAATATATTACACGTAAACTGAAAGGATGCTTACAGTACTCATGAGTGTTACTCCTTCGTCTATCACTTAAAAAGTGACATTTAAAAAGTAAAACAAGGGAGTTTTATATTAAAAAATGTTTTGGAAAATTAGATGCTAAGGGTAGATGCTAAGTGCAGTTCAATTTCCCCTTACTCCACCTTCAGCTCTCCGTCAATCTAAAACTAAAAACCAAAAATAAACCCGGCATGAGAGCCAAGGAAATCAAACTCTATTTATCCAGTCTGAAAGGCTTTATAACTTAAGAAAATAGTTTTTGTTCTACCCTCACACACTTAGTGTCACATTTTGTAATGGTAGAAAGGAAGATTACGGATTAGAAGAGATAATGTGATTTCTTTGTTGGCTATCCAAGCAAGATGAAATGGACAAGTGGTTTATTTGATGACAGGAGGGAAAAAAACAAGGAGATCCAACGGGGTGGGACTGGGGGGGTGAGTGATGTTGGAAGGGATGTCAAATGTTTTTTTACATGACATGATATTCTAAGATGGCACTCTATTTTTTGCCCTCTCTTTTGTCAGTGGAAGCAGTTTTTCTCTTCAGATGTGTAGGACCGTCATCCCTGCTCAAAACGCTGAGTATCAGCTATCTCAACCTTTGCCTGGCGATTGGTTAAAAAAAACAAAACAAAAACATCAGAAAATATTAATTTAAAACAAACAACACTTCCTTTGTCAGCATAATGTTCCCTCTCTGAGCCTGGGCTCATGATGATAAAGCAGAGTCTTTCTGTGTTTGTTGAGCTTGCTGTGAATGCTGCACTGATTTTTGGCTCTCCACCTCTCGAAAATGTTTCTCCACCTGTGGACAGAGCACAAAGATTAGCACAGCAAAACATCAATAAAAAGACATTATATAAATTCATATTAATAGTAAATGTTTTGGCCATCTGTCATTTGCATGGAATTGGAATGAAAGCCGAGGCAAATAATACTGGTACATTTTTTATTTTACATTTTTTTATTTTTTTATTTATTTCAACTGCGTTTTTTATTTTAAAATTAAAAGCTAATTTCTCCAACATTAAGGACTCCAATAACAACCTGATCAATAGAGTTGTCTTTCCTGTGCCAACGTATTTCTAAAATAATCTTTTTTTTTTTTTAAGCCAGTAGTCTTTAAATGTAAATAATATAAATGAGTCAACAATTTGCTGCTTGTCCAAGCAAACAGAATAACCATTTTAGTTACATTGAAAGGGAAATACAAGTATGTAATAAAAAAGCTACCTATTTGACAAAACTAATATCTTTGTGCAGATGAATAAACACTTCTGAAATGATATTTTAGAGAAAAGCAATACATTTTAAATGCAAACCATCTGATAAACCAGAATTAAAATTGACAAAGTTAACTTTAAGTACTACACTATCTAAATATTATAGACTTAAATTCTAATTGACACGGGCTGAAGCTCACTAAAGATAATTTATACAAGCATTTTTTCGTTCACTAATGTTCAAAAGTTTGGGCCAGGTAAGGTTTGTTTTTAAAGAATTCTGGATTTATTTGATCAAAATACAAATACAGTATAACTATAATATTGTGAAGTATTATTAAATTGGAAAAAAAATTATAAATTTATTTTATAATGTAATTTATTCATGTACTGGCAAAAATCATTCTAATATGCTGATTTGGTGCTCAAGTAACATTTCTTATTTTATCACAGTTTAAAACAGCTGCTTAATATTTAGCGATACATTTTTTCCACAAGGATTCTTTGATGAAAATGGAATAGAATCAGTTGCAAGCACCCTTGCTGAATAAGTTTTTTTTTCAAAAAACAAAAAAAAATTATTCTTACAGACCCCACTAGTGTGGTGCAGACTTGAGACGACTTACTATTTTCCGCACGTGGCTTAAAGCGCTGCCCTCTTTGCCTTTACAGTTGTCCACTTGATATGGCGGACTGATGACCACATCATCCATCACTATGATGTTTTTCTCCTGCCATTTGCAGTCTTTGATGCTGCGGGTGAAGACGAGGAGGAAGAAAGTGAACCATTCATTCTGTTTGATATAATCACGTTAAACATTTCAACCACAAGACTCCCAGCACTTACGTTTTATGAATGGTCAGGAACAGCTGCTGGCCCTCTACAGATACACCAGCACTAACTGCATAAGCTTGCGACAACTTGTCTTCCTTTTCTGCCCGTGCTCTAGTTACAAGCTGCACAGGGATGGAGAAATAGAAATTATGTTACAAATAAACAACACGCAAATGGAATAGGTCATCATTTGACCTTACCTTGTTAAAATTAAGAGATGCTAAAGGGGGAGGAGTTTCAGCACGGTCACTGATGACGTCCACATCTGACACATAGGCCAGGTTAACAAGCACCACGTCGCTGAGATTGGGTTTGCCGCTGGACGGGGCGCATTCTGATGACATGAGTCAAGGAAGCTGTTTGGCAAATATGTATTTATTAAAGCAATGCATGAGAGATGGAAGCCACCTAGATAGCTATTATCATGGGATCAGTGTTGTATATTAGCTGCAAGACACACTTTGTGTATTTCTCCACTCTAGTTTCATGTTTAGCATCTCGTGTTAACAAACAGGATAAAATAACATCAGTGTCTGTCAGTAAGGAGATGAGTGTCATGGTGAAAGCTGCTTACTAGCATGACAGAGTGCAATCAGATATGAGCCTGTGGTCACTCATGCTGACTTTAAAGGGGTCATGAACTGCCTTTTTTTTGGACTGTTCTCTGAGGTCCGCTTATAATGTCGTCAAGATTTTTACACTAAGAAACATCATAATCTAGAAGTAATAAGCTATTTTCTGTGCTGTTTTGACCCCCCTTATCAGACGCTCTGTTTGAATAGGCGCGGAGGATTGCAGACTCGGAAGTAAACACCCACTGCTGTGCTAACAGTCGTGTATGTTTGACAGCCTACGTCCTTCACAAATCAATCAAAGACTATATAAATACAAATACGGTTCACTCCTATACTTATGAATGGGAGAAAGTGCAACACGCAATATGGCGGGAAAGAGCCAATCGTTGATTGGTAAAGTCATTGCATCACTGCAGTGGCCGTTTGAAGCTTTGGTTCCCATAGAAACCTGAGGCTGGACCAGCCAATGCGCAAAAATAAGCCTTTTAAATGCTATTTGAGCATTTGAAACATCATTCAAAGGACAGTTCATTTCAGATTTTGTTGCTGATTTGAAATATGTAATTTAATCGTGAGTTCAGCGAGCCGTTTTTGAGATTTCAGGATTCCCCCAATCATTTAGATAGGACTTGGTCTTGTTTGAGCTGCCCGGAGGTGTTGCAAATATGGTGGCCGAGTGAACAGACTTTCCTTGAAAGGGACTTTGGATCAATGCTGCAGCGGTTTAGGTTAAAAACGCATAAATACTTAATACATATCAAACGATCTGTTTAAAGCAATGTTGATCACGTAATAAAAACAGGTACTCACACTTGTATTGCAACATTACTATCAGATCCAATATAGTCACACAGCATTGTCTTTTAATTTCAATCTTTCTGAAAATCCCACGTCGAATTGTGCCTTATTTGTAAACGAATCTGAGGTAAAATGAAGCGAACAAAAGACTGAGTTCTTACTGACGTGGTCTGGATCTTCATTAAAAAGAAAGTTCATCTGCTCTTTCCTAATGTTTGGATTATAAAGAAGGCAATGCAAAGATTTTTTTTTTTTACCACAGCTTGACATTGCACAGCGTCTTGTGTTCTTAGCATTTTTATCGCTTGGTTTCTACATTGGCCTATGCGCGAATCGGTGGGCGGGGCTAAACAGGCAGTGATGTAGAAGCAGGCGTTGATCATCTTCTGCGTAGGTGGAGTTTAGCCACACTATTACATAATAGAGCCAGACATTCCACAAGCTGTCGTTTTGGCAGATTGGCTTCAATATAAGCTGTTTTTAGACTAACGAGAAAGTTTTGAGTTCTGAAACTTACAGGGTGTTTTTATAGTACAGTGACCTCTTGAATGACAAGGGAATTCAGTTTCTCAGTTCATGACACCTTTAAGGTATTAAGATTATATATATATATATATAAGAAGTTTTGTAATGGTTTAACCATAACCAACCCTGTCTCCAGTCCAAACCCTCAGAAGTAGATATGATGGTTTTGCTGAAGCATTATGTAAACCAGTCTTCGTAATATTTTAAACAAAGAAAACCGAAGCAGCAGAGCTAGTGATGATCATCACTTCTTAAGCTTTTCTTTTCAATGATGCATCATGACTTTAACATTACAAGAAGAGATGATTTCATTAGGTTTTCAATGGCTTTAAGGAATCCTGACAATAATATCAATGCCATGGAGAGAGAGTTGTTTAATCGACAAAACTTAAATTCACCGGATTTATTCATATAATTCAAGAAACCAATTTATTGTGTTTAATTTAATTAACCTGTGACCAATGACCATTTAAACTACCAAAATGAGCTTCCTTTGGTGATTGTTAAGGATCATTGATGAGCAAACCAATGCACTAGCAGGCTGAGCTAATCAACTGAAGAGGTCTGACAACAAAATCAGTTATATTACATATAAGTTTCAGAAATCTCCTTAATGGCTTCTCGGCCAAAGTATTCTGACATATAGTGACAGTTATTTGAATGTTTAACAGGAATTACAGCACATCAGCAGGTTAGCTAGCAAACCACAGGGAACAACTCAATGTGACCAACGACTGCAATGAACAAAATAGGGCATGATGCATGGGAGAAATAAAACAGTATATGTAAAAACGCAGTGAAATGCCTCATTAAGATCAGTTATTGCACATCAGGATGCGCATTTTGTGTCAGGCAGAGCCTGGGCTGTTAGCGTTCAGGCTAGCTGACGCCCCCCCAAGCACGCATGCGCACATATCTGTAAGACAGAGCAGCAATGCTGCATTTGACAGCCTGTCCACTCCCATTCACTTCCATTATGGCTTGGTAACTGCAGTTCAAAAGATATAAAATAAATGCAAATAAACACGATAGAGCCCTTCGTTTAAGTCAAAAGCATGCAGGTTTTCTAAGTTGGATTTGCATGACTTGTCTACGATTTTCTTCTTCCAGTCTTGTGAGATTACTGCTAATTACTGAGCCAAACAAATGCGTGAATCGGTCTTTTTGAACAAATCTTTTAAGCGAACGAATCATTCAAGCTCACCTCTATGCACCGACTGGCTTTTCTTTCTCCGAAATATCAGGATTCTTAGCAAAATTATAAACATTCTCCATTTCCTTATACCACATGTCATTTGAGATTTAAGGGAGCAAAAAATCATGACTCTAAGCAGCATGACAGATGATCACACGCTATTAAAATGACATAAGGACGTTAAAATAAAAAAATAAATAAAAAAAATTAGCCTATTTTTTCGTACTTTCTTCACAATTTGATATCCATCGCTTCACAAAAATTGAGAAGTTAATATAAAAATGCACGATAAAAAGCTGAATTTGGCTGAAGGCCAGCGAATTGATTCAAAAGATTCGACTCACTGGCATGAATCAAAATCTCCACGACTAATTTGACATTACCACAGCTTTACATCCATTTAATACTCCACAAGCGAGCAAAATCTACCAATAACTACACAATATATTTACATTCAGTACAGAAATTCGCATATTAAAAATTCCTAATACTTCCTAGTACATTATTACTATCGTCTGAAACAACGCAATGTTGTGCGAGTCCAAATGCGTGCTTGTCTTTGAGAGGATGCATGAACTATAGAGCACGCGATTAAAACGCCGTAACCAATCGGAGGTTCAAACGCGCAGCACCTGACTCAGCACGCGCTAAACCCGGAAGCGAAGGGCGAGTGGACTGTCTTCGCCGTGCTGGAAATATCTTTGGCTTTAGCCCAGACCAGGCCTCTTGCAGTTGTGGATCCCGATGACTCAATGACAAGCCGAGACGACAAAAGGATACTCAAAGTCAGCATCTTGGAAGGGTAGTCAAAAGCGACGACCTCTCCTTGCAGGCGCTGCCCCAGGCAGGTGATGCAGGAGACATGGCTCCCGACGCTGAAATACTCCCCTGGACCAGGAGCCGCCATCTTCTCCGCCAGGAAACGGGAGCCGTCGCCTCACGTAAACACGCGCAGCCGCGTCAGCACTGGAGGGAGCGCGAGGAGGCGTTCCGCGCGAATGAATGAAGTGACGCTGCGCGCCAAGCCACGCCCACTTTACTATGGAGTAGTAGATCAGGAATATCTTACCACAGTGCACTACACCCCTCATTCATCCACTCCTCACTTACTCATCTTCCTGGTTAATGCACAAGGATGGTTGAAAACATAGGGTAGTCTGTTTTTACCTTCTGTGACCTAAATCAGGCCTTTTTAAAAGTTTCTGTTGCTCCAGAAACCCAAATATGATGGTCACACTCGTAAAGGACCTCCTTAAAGGCAGCTAAAAAAATCCAAATCCAAACAAAAATGTTATTTTATTACATCAATAAAACATATAAAACATTATAACATGGTTCTCATTACTTCTGAAGAAAGAAGAAACTGTAATAATGTAAAATACTGTAGTTTGTCATTTTTAAAAATATATTTATTTTTTAAATTAATAATAAAAATCTTTTTTACATAATTTTTTCACTGTAATTTCATATGAATAATTTTAACCCCCCTGACCTAAATGATGAAAAAAAAAAAAAAAATAGAAGAATAAAAAACAAATACAATAAAATAAATAAATCATCACATAATTTATGGGCTAAACATGCCCCTCACACTCACAATACGTACATTTTTGTTGTTCATTTTGTCTATTGCAAAAAATATATATATATGTGACCCTGGACCACAAAACCAGTCTTAAGTGTTAATTTTTCGAAATTTAGATTTATACATCATCTGAAAGCTGAATAAATAAGCTTTCCATTGATGTATGGTTTGTTAGGATCGGACAATATTTGGCTGAGATACAACTATTTGAAAATCTGGAATCTGAGGGTGCAAAAAAATCTAAATATTGAGAAAATCGCCTTTAAAGTTGTCCAAATGAAGTTCTTAGCAATGCATATTACTAATCAAAAATGAAGTTGAGATATATTTACGGTAAGAAATTTAAAAAATATCTTAATGGAACATGATCTTAACTTAATATCCTAATGATTTTTGGCATAAAAGAAAAATTGATAATTTTGACCCATACAGTGTATTTTTGGCTATTGCTACAAATATACCCCAGCGACTTATATATATATATATATATATATATATATAAAATATAAACAAAAATATGAACAAAAATTTTACATTTTATATAAATTGATTTAATTATTTTAAAGAATCACTAAAATATATTACATTAAACACAAATGAAGCTGAATGAAAAAATGAATCAGGATTTTTGCTTTAAAAAAATATTTCTGTGCATTGATTTTTTTTAACCAATTTAAGATGATATGCAGAGCATACAGACAATATTGCAGGAAGATAAAACAAAAAGAAAAATGTCTTGTATCTGTATCGCCACTGGCTCCAGTGTTTCCCTGTATATGTTGAGCTGTATTTAAACAAATTGTGAAAAACACACAAACAAACAACCAGCAGGATTCAAAGGGACAGCAATTTTTAATGATTAATAGTCACAGTAATAGATTGCTCAAATAGCGTGTATTGCACATGTGTACACATATATGCACCCTATATACACGTGTGTAGCAGTTAGTATACACACCTTTGTATTGTCGCAACATGAAAGCATTGAAAGAACACAATAAATCAGGGAATGTGCTTTGATAATTTCAGATAACTTCTGCATATCAATATGACCAGAAGATAGACCAGAAAGAGAGGAGAGAGAGAGTCGAGAGCGAGAGAGAAAAAAGATCTTAAAAATCCAAGGTTAAAAGATCTCACAAATTGAAACACCCAATCACAACGAGTGATGTAGAACAGCAAAGAAATGAAGAGACAGTGAAGGAGACACAACCTCTCTTTCAAAAAAGTCAAAAAATATACAAGCACTCTTTGAACCTCGACGATCATAGGTCACTACATATACACAACATATGAATTATCAATAAATATACATATTTACCCAATAGCAAAATATGTGGCAGAGACAGTAAAGCTATCTTCCACGGCGAATGTCGATGTCTTTTACACATACAGAGGTTTCCCGGTGTCCATCGTAAGGCCCTGTTCACGCCGTTGACATTGTTTTCTTTGTCGTTGCCAAAGAGAACGCGTTGGAAAACGTCCATTAAAAAAAATGAACCGTCTCCCTCAGCGCCTCGTTTAAGAAAGCCAAGCGTCGTACTGTATTACATCTGAGCGATCATTTCCCCTCTCTATGTATTGCTCAACCCAAAGAGAAGGTTTAGGCCGATTCATCCAGAAAAGTATAAAAGGAACGGAAAAGAAAAGAAGTAAAAGCGTTCACCACCAACTGCACGGTCAAGAAACTGTTTGACGCCATATAAGGTGAAAATACAAAACTCTGCACAAATGGTTGGTGATCTACATCCAAACGTTACGAAACCTGATCACAGTAGTTCCTGATTCAGACAGCACATCCCATAGCCACATAGAAGAGGGAAATTCTCTTAGTGTATATTACAGTATCTAAATACAGAGGCTAGTGTCAGCCTGATTTTTCACAAAGTGTTTGTTTCCTGTTTCTCTTTAACCGCAGTTTGCGCGAAAAGCAAGTCAATGCGCTTGATGATAATAACGACTGACACCAGACGGTTAGAGACCGAATGAACAGCTGAAGGTGACGTTAGTGTTGAAAAAACAGCATGTATAAATACTTTATCAGACGGTGACGTAACAAACAGACGACTGTTGTTGTGAAAAAAAAACTGGCCGTTCACTTTTAGCTATTGTAATATATCTTTTAAAAAAGTTAAAGTTATTGCCCAAAGGCTATGAGGCCGTCAAAGAGACATGATGTAATTTTTCATCGATTTACAACGAGACAAACATCGATGCGTAAGCAACGCAACGCAACTTTCAGCAGTCATTTCTGACTCCAAATAAATAAATCAAAAGTGAGCAGAGTCGAGAAATGCGCAGCGAAGTTTCGGACGTTTCAACATCAACAGTTCATCGGCAAATCAATGAACGTACACTGAGAGTTCACACGTCGCTTGCTGAGATAATTCACTCTGCTTTTAATGCCTCTTAATTTGCGTCTGTGAACCAAAAGTAAAAAAAACAAAAAAAAACATGTGATTAGGTTCGGACCTACAGTGTAGTTATTAGTGCAAGATGCTCGAGGCCCGCTTCAGTCTCGTTAAAAAAAAGTACTTGCCATTAGAAACGTCGTCACCTCTCAGCCCGAGTAATGCTGCTTCTGTGACGCTGCTAAAGGAAGAGGGTGACGTTAAATAAAGACGCAGCGGATTAAATCGAATTTGGCCCCCAAAAAGCTGTTGTCACACAGTGAAAATGTAATGAAGGATCATTATTTCAGGGTCATAAACAAGCCATTGCATTTCATCCACAAGTGCACAAGTGATTAACCAGCATACAGCTATTAGACGACTGTCAACAGTTATGAACAATACTAATTAGTCTGGTGAAAAATAACCGTATCCATAGCATAAAAGCTATATCAAAAGATGACAGAAATGTAACCAAAAGTTTGCAGAGTATTTTAGTGTTAAACAAACAAAAAAAAGTGGTAGTCACTTTTATTGCCGGAAAAAAATATTGTTAAATCCTGAAAAAGGACAATGCCAAATGCACTGCACAGTGACATAAATCAACATCATTGATAATATCTGTACCACGCTGTACATTCCTTACCAGAGAATACTTCAAATCAAATGACGAAATTAACACTGATACAGATTTTTTTTTTTTTTTTACATTTTTGTACAAAAAAAGGAAATGTCGTAATAAAAAAAACTCACCGATAACACTCTCTCGCCAATGGAAATAAAGTCAAATAAAAGAGCATAAGGGAGCCAAACAAATAATTGTACAAAGGAAGGTGAGGCTAAACAAGTTGGTCACAACATCGTCAGTGTTTCCAAACAATCACGTCATGTGCTCGTCGTCTACGGCACAGGACTGATAAATAAAATAAATCGCTGAATTTCTTTTGTTCGTTCTAAAATAAAAAAAGTAAAATAAGTCAAATTAAAAAAAGTATCAAAACCTTTTACTAAGAACACAACATTTACATCCTCCCCAAAAAACGGAAACAAAAGAAAGAAATGGAAAGAAAGTGGGGCAGGAGGAGGATGAAAATCATTTTGTGCTCTCCATCATTCATGGCTAAAATTCGTTTTCTTTGCAAAAAATTAAGGCAATTTGAAAAACAAACAAATCAATGAAAGTTAAGTCTGAGGATTCTCGATTCGTTAAGTATTGGTGTTGTCAAATGTTTTCCTTAGTATAAAAGGCACCAAGTTCTTGGAAAAAAGTCTTTCTGGAGACATTACCACAATGCTTCAATCCTTGTTCTCCACCGAAGGTCGAGATGGGCGCTTTGAAAATCCTCTCTTCGCATTTTACACCTTTGTCGTAAAACGGATGGGTTGCCGTTGTTTACGTTTATGTGCGAGTATGTAATAGCAAAGCTGTATATTCCAAAAAAGTACTGTTTTCTCTGAGAGAAAAGAAATGCTTCTGGGAAAAAAGGCTAACGACCGTTCTTCCACTTCTGGATAAAAGTCTGCAGGCTTTTTTACTGTATGTACAACCACAGCTGATAAGAAAGTGTTCCATAGGGGATATAAAGTACTTATATATATTTTTTTGTATATTCAAATGTGTATACGGTACACACAAACCTACATATATATGCTTATATATATGTATGTATATTCATATATATTATATACTTATAGTTCTCGTATGTTTGTGTGCTTTTCATAACAGGCTATTTTACAGATGAACAAGTATACCAAAAAATCGACACGGTACAGTGTAAACGAGTATACTTATCTGCAAAAGGTGTTTCGACACAGCAGGTTCCTCTTTTGGGAACCGTGTTGCTTGTGAATGAGTGTATATGTGTGTTTTGTGCTGAAGTATTTTTGCTGCTTGTTGGCTTTTTTTGGAACTTTGTACATTATACTTTGTACAGAAAACAAAGCTTTTCGCGGCCCTCTGAGCGACAACATCCCTGTGCTGTCGCGTTGTTTTTCCCTTCCTCCTCTTCTTTTGATTTTTTTTGCATTTTCTTCTTTACGTCCTCAGTCCAATACAATGAGAAAATGAAATCAAAGGCCTCTCTCGGAAGAGCACTCCATTGTTCGGCCAGGTCCAGCTGCGCAACCCTCACTGGAGTGGTCCTGTAATTACTCATCATACCTTGTCGTCCCCTTTCGGCAACAGTTTGCTATGCTTTAACCTCAGAAAAGCGAAAGTGGGTGGGCTGTGAACGTGTCAGTCAAGCACCTGGAAATGAGTGAAGGACCGAGGGAACCAATCAAAGAGCTGGGAGGAGGAACATGAGGCGTGACGTCAGGGTGACCAGTGCCAAGCACGCGTGGACAAGAAGGTTGGAGCAGTGATGCACTGTACTCGTTCTTCTACAACACGGGCTCCTCCTCCATCGGCTCCTCTGCTGATCTGAGGAAGGAGTGATTGGTTAACAGTTAATGAAGGGTTAAACGACGTATTAAGCAGTCTACACAACAGCGGACAGCAGGTTGTGGAGTTGCAGTACCTGCTGGTTTCTGTGGAGGTCTTTTGCTGATCGTTGTCCACAGTGAGAGAGGCCATGGCGGTCAAAGTGTCTGCCTCGTCCTTCTCCCGTCTCTGAGCGTCCAGTAGAGACTGACCCACTGTAGGAGCCAACCTCTGCAGAGATGTCCAGTGTTTACCTACCGACCATGAGAAGATAAACAATGATAAAGATTGTTACGTCATCAAGACCTCAACGCCAGAGTTATTATAGTTAACTAAAACTAAAATCAAAATTTGGAAAAAAAAAATATTAAACTTTATTTCAGCTAGTTGCCAAGGCAACATTTAAAATTTTAGTTTGAAAATTCGTACAATATTACATTCTAAAAATGACACATAATTACTAAAACTTTACATTTAAAATGAAAAAGGAAAATATAAATGCCATGCCATGCCATGCCAGCACAATAAACAAACAAGCTTTACAGAAAACGACAAATAATTACACAAGATCTTTAAAAATCATATATAACAGAAATTTCCTGGAAAAAAATGTCCATTAAAGACATTTGTGACCCTGGACCACAACACCTTAAGTTTTTGGAAATTGAGATTTATACATCATTTGTTAGGATCGGACAATATTTGGCTGAGATACAACTATTTGAAAATCTGGAATCTGAGGGTGCAACAAAATCAAAATATCGAGAAAATCGCCTTTAAAATTGTCCAAATGAAGTTCTTAGCAATGCATATTACTAATCAAAAATGAAGTTTTTATATATTTACTGTAAGAAATTTACAAAATATCTTCATGGAACATGATCTTTACTTAATATCCTTATGATTTTTGGCATAAAAGAAAAATCAATAATTTTGACCCATATTGTTGGCTATTGCTACAAATATACCCCAGCGACTTAAGACTGCTTTTGTGGTCGTAATTCATTCATAATAAATTAATGAATATAGAAATTAATACAATGCAATACGTAAAGAAAAATACTTGTTTTCTTTTTATTAAAAACAACAACTTGACCCTCTAACACTTGCACTCTACTTGTTTTCTTTTTTATTTAAAAAAAAAACCAACCCTCCAACACTAGTGTTCTCTATTCTTCTTCTATTCTTTTGACTCGTTTCCTTTTATTTATTAAAATTTTTTTGGACCCTCTAAATTCTCTATTATTTTTCTATTCTATCTACTTGTTTTATTTTTATTATTAAAAAAAAAAAAAAAAACTTGCTACATGTACTGCATTAGACTAATCAAGACTTGTCACACCATTTACATATTATTGCTCGGTAACACTTTAGTATAGGCACCAATTCTCGCTATTAACTAGTTTCTTATTAGCGTGCCTATTGTTAACATATTGGCTTTTTATTAGTACTTATAAAGCACATATTCTACATGAAAGTATTCTACATCCCTAATCCTACACAATACCTCAACTTAACAACTACCTTACCGGTACTAACTATTAATAAGCAGCGAATTAGGAGTTTATTGAGACAAAAGTTGTAGTTAATGGTTTGTTAATAGAGAGAATTGGACATTAAAATAGAGTTTGACCAATTGCTCTTTTGTTGGTTTGAATGCTTCTATTGTCCTCATTTGTAAGTTGCTTTGGATGAAAGCATCTGCACTAAATGTAAATGTAAACAATACAATCTTAGACAAGTTTTCTTCAGTTTCACTTACTCTGAATCTCAATGACCCTGTCTAGAGAGGCTGTGGCTTTTGGACATGGTTTCTGCTGAAGCACCGTCAGTGGTAGAGGATCCAACTGCAACACACAAAAAAACATGAGAAATAAAATAAACTAATTTATGATTATTTCATAAATAGGAACACCATTAAAAAGTCATGTTCTGCTGATATTCACCTTGCTGTTTTTATGTTGAGGGTCCCAGAGACCTTAATAATGTATGTGTAAAAACAATAACACTAATTTTGAAAATAATTTGTTATTTACCCTGCAAATTGTTCAAATAATTAAATTGGCCTAATTAAAACCAAATATTATTTAAGCTTTAACCTTTTGTTTTATAACTGAGACCCCAAAACAGAACATAAGGGGTTAAAACAGAAGCACTGAGTTATGCAGCTCAAATATAATAACATCATGTACTGTTCAGATATGTGTGAATGAATGACGGGCACCTCGTCTCCAAGCAATGCAGCCACGCAGGACTCGGATGCGTCACAGATGGCGGTGAGGTCGTGACCTCCTTCCAGCGCCAAAACCACTCGGCCACCAGCCAACTTCATCAACTGCTTAGTGAGATGGCCGAAACCTATGCAGAAAGCCAGGAGCATGCTGGGTAATTCATGATCTATAAACAAACTCAAAAGCCTTCAGCAAACCTTAACGCCCCCAATTTTAACAAAATGTAGGTTAACAGTGAAAAAGACTATCATTCTATTGGTCTAGTTGTACAACCAGTGTGACACCAATATTTACTGCTCCCCCAAAGCAATGACCCAGAACAACTCAGAGGTAGTCTGAGTTTTTGTGTATAATGCAACCTATCTATGCAATCAAGGGGTACAAACAGCAGTTGTGCCATCTGACCTCTGGTACTGGAAACAGAGAAACAGCAAACTCACATTTGGCGGTGACATTATATCCACCCAGGGGGGACTGATGGCCCTCCACAGCGTCAAAACCAGCTGACACTAGCACTACATCCGGGGAGAACTCATTGGCTATGGGCATCACCACCGTTCTGCAAGCACACAGACAGCAAGACTCTGATTTACAAAAGATCTGCAACATCTTTATTCAAGTGTACTTCAGAAATTAACTTAATATATTTTTAAAGAGCAATCGCTTTGATGTCCTGCCTGTTTAAAAAAAAAAAACAAAAACAAAAAAAAAACATATAAAATGAATAATAATATATAATTTTTGTTTTTGACATTTACATATATTATTACATACACATACACATACATACATTATATATATATATATATATATATATATATATATATATATATATATATATATATATATATATATATATACATATATATATATATATATATATATATATATATATATATATATATATATATATATATATATATATATATATATATATATATATATATATATATATATATATATATATATATATATATATATATATATATATATATATATATATATACACACACACACACACACACACACACACATACACACAGCCACTCAAAAGTTTGGGATCAAGATTTTTAATGTTTTTAATTGAGTCTCCTGCTCATCAAGGCTGTATTTATTCGATCAAAAATACAGAAAAAAAACAGTAATATTGTCAAATCTTATTGCAATTTCTAATATTGGTTTCCTATTTTAATATACTTTAAAATAGAATTTATTTCTGTGATGCAGCGCTGAATTTTCAGCATCATTACTCCAGTCTTCAGTGTCACATGACTCTTCAGAAATCATTCTAATATACTGATTTATTATGAGTGTTGAAACTGTTGTGCTGCTTCATATAGTTTTTTTGGAACCTGCAATACTTTTTTCTTTGATTCTTTGATGAATACAAAGTTAAAAAGAGCAGCATTTGTTCAAAAATGGTTCAGAAATCTTTTTTAACAATATAAGTCTTTACTATGATTTTTTTATTCATTTAACACATCCTGAATAAAAGTATTAAAGGGGTCATATGATGCGATTTCTTGTTTTCCTTGTCTTTAGTGTGTTATGTAGCTGTTTGTGCATGTATACGATCTGCAGAGTTACAAAGCTCAATCTCCCACAAAAGGATTTATTCTATCTAAAAGAGAAGGCTGATCCAGACAACGCCTCAATAAAACATGCCCCAACATGTCTATGTTACGATGTGGAAATATTTGCGTAATGCCGCCCAAATGTTCACGCAAGGAGAGAAGGCGTGGTTTCAGTAACCGCAGTAGTGTTGATGCCATAGATATGTATACATATCTATGGTTGATGCAGCCATGTCAGAGAGATGCTGTGTGTTTCTACGCAAAGGCAAACGCACTTCATGTGGCCTTCCGAAAGTAGATGCAATTAGAAATCATTGGTTAAGATTTGTTTACAACAGAACAGCACAACCCAAATGTTCGAATTTGTGAAACGCATTTTATGGAGGACAGTTTTGTGAAACCTAGGAGAGTACAAGGCTGGCTGTGCACAAAGGCTATTTCTAAAAAAAAAAGAAAAGAAAAAAAAGGGTAAATTCCGACTTTGCTATGACAATCTTGAGTGTATGTTTTGTTATTAGTTTAATTATTTGCTATTGACTGTTCAAATGTGGAGTTTCACGCCGTGTAGAGTAACGCGTCGTGTGTGTGTGTGTGTGTGTGTGTGTGTGTGAGAGAGAGAGAGAGAGAGAGAGAGAGAGAGGGAGAGAGGGAGGGTCACATCATAGCAGAGTCGGCTGTCTTAACTGTGGCTTGTGTGCAAATACATACGAGCATCATCGCTGTGTCTGTCACGCGACTCTGTTCCCCTCTCGGGCTTGAACTGATGGTGAAACTAAGGACATTATTAACTGTCTTTATATTTACTTTGAAAGCTGAAGATTATGGTAAGGGGCGTCACATTTCCGACGCATGCTTGTGGTGTTCAGCCAATCACAATGCACTGTGTCAGCCGGCCAATCAGAGCAGACTGCGCTTGTTGGAAGGAGGGACTTTGTAGAAAACTATGCGTTTGAGAGGTGCGGGGCATAGCGGACCTACAATAATGTACAGTATTTTAAAAATAATGTGTTTTTTGAACATTAAAGCATGTCAACATATTCTGTTACACCAAACACACAAAATAATGATCTTTAAAATAGCATCATATGACCCCTTTAATTTCTTTAAAAAAAAGAACAACTGTACTGACCCCAAACTTTTGAATAGCATCGTATATTGTAACACAAAATTTCTTTATTAAATAAATGCTGTTCTTTTTAACTTTTTATTAATCAGAGAATCTTAAAAAAAAATATCACAGGTCCCCAAAAAATATGAAGCAGCACAACGGTTTCCAACATTGATTATGAAATCAGCATATTAGAATGATTTCTGAAGGATCATGTGACACTGAAGACTGGAGTAATTATGCTGAAAATTCAGCTTTCATCACAGAAATAAATTGTATTTTAAAGTATATTAAAATAGAAAACTGTTATTTTAAATTGCAATAATCTCACAAAATAACATTTCTTTTCTGTATTTTTGATCAAATAGATACAGCCTTGATGAGCAGAATTAACTTCTTTAAAAAACATTAAAAATCTTACTGATCCCAAACCTTTGAGTGCCAGTGTGTGTGTGTGTGTATGTATGTATCTATGTATGTATGTATGTATGTATGTATGTATGTTATATAAAAGTATATTATAATAAAATAAATCATTAAAAAATCCTCAAACTATTTCATGGGGGTCTAAAAAACATTTTTAATGCTGAAAGTGGGGCTATATTTTGTATTTTGTATACGATTTCCCTGACAGAAAGGAAGTGCAGATCTCACCTGAAGGCAGTTAGATACTCCACATCACCCATAGGTGGCTCCACTCCACCTGTCCAGGCAATGTTGACATTAAAGCCCTCTCCTGGACCTACACCCACCTAGAGAGGAGCCCGTGAGACAGTCAGTTAGAAATAAAAGACAATTTTGGTCATGTGACTACAGGAGGCCACTATTCCCACAACGAGTGAAATGTTGTTACCTCTTCAGGAGCTCCGCTGCCTGGGAAAAAGTTGCCATCGTCATAACGGTGCAGGGAAATATACAACACATTGGGGTCATTATAGAAGGCCTGCTGGGTCCCGTTTCCATGGTGAATATCCTATGAAAAGGATTGGAAGGCAGTTTTGTAACACTGAGTCTAGTCTGGTTTTGTTCTTTGCTGTTCTATTAACATTAAAATTCATTTTAGAGAAGATTTTTCTTCTCTAAAATCAGCTAAACTGAACGAGTACAATAATATTGCTTGTCACAAGAGGACTGTAACATCACTAGCCGCTCCTAAAAACTCACCCAGTCTATGATCAGGATCTTGCCCACCCCGAGTTTCTGCTGCAGGAGTTTGGCAGTGATGGCCACTGAGTTGAAAAAGCAGAAACCCCTGCCAAGATACACACAGAGCAGTGGACGGTTATTCATGTGAACACACATAAATGATTTATCCATCTAGATAACACAAAACTCACACCAAGACATAAAAGCCCACACATGAATAATTAAAATGCATTTTGTTGCTTTATGCAGAGTTAATATGATGAAGTAAACAACTTTCCATGATGCATTCAAATATTTTTTAATAAAATATTTTACACAGACTCTCACAGACTACTTACATGGCAGTTGATTCCTCCGCGTGATGACCAGGAGGACGGACCACTGCAAACCCGTTCTATCCATCAAACAAAAACAGAAGAGAAGGGAAATGAGGATGACATAAGAGATGTGATATAATATAAGCACTGAATATTTATATCAGAATATCATTTAAACATGAAGCTGTGGTAAGAGAAATAAATTTGAACCTTCAGTTCTCCAGCAGCAACTTTGAATGCCAGCTCAATGACGCAGCCCACCGCCATCCGGACGGCACCTGACGAGTGCATCTCGTTCCACACTGTGTCACTGTCCACCTAAAGGCCATTAAATCATGTTAAATACTGCCACAAATGGGTGAACTGATCCTATTTACCTTAATAAATGTCCATGGTTTTATTGCAGGACAATTAATCAGTGCAAAACCCAAGTAATAATAATAATAATAATAATTATTATTATTATTATTATTGTTTTATTTATATAATTAATATATTATAAAACATTATTATTATTTAGAAGTTGTTTTATTTTAACATTATACTTTAGTAATACTAATAATAATTTTTATTTTATTATAGTCTGTATATTTATTATATATAACTTATATATTACAATCTAACCTAATAATAATACTAATTTATTTAAAATAAGATGAAACATTTAATAATAAAATAATAATTTATTTATGAAATTAATATATTATAAAATATTATTATTTAAAGGTATTGTTTTATTTTAATATCATACTTTAATAATAATAATAATGATTATTAATCAGATGTTTTGTTTTATTATAGTCTACAGTATATATTTGTATATTTATAATAATCTATTATGTATATAAAAGTACTACAATCTAATCTAACAATAATAATGCTAATTTATTTAAATTAAGATGAAACATTTAATAGTAATAATAATAATAATAATCTTATTAAAATGTTTTGATATTACAATAATTTTTAATATTATACTTTGATAACAACAATAATAATTTAGATGTTTTTTTTTAAATAATCTACATATTATAATATATAATCTAATGTAATAATAATAATAATAATAATAATTAGTGTTGGGCGATATGCTCCATAGTCATATCGTCAGCCTGTGAGATCGCCGCAGGTAAGGCTAAAAGAAGCCTAATGCTAGTATAATCGACTTTTAGTCAAGTATATGGATGTCATGTCATAATAGATTTAATATGACTGAATTTGAATTTAACATGCTAACAATTTAATAAAAACATTGTAAGTTACTTATTATAATGCTTACATTTCCTCAGTTATTCAAACAGCAGCTACAGAAAAGCAAAGAACATTTAAATTACCAAAGAACATCATCACTGATTCCCGTTATAATCAGTGAAGCTATCTACATTGTATGATGAATAAATCTCTTATACTTACATTGCACGTACATTTGCACTTTGTTGTTTATGATTAGAGAATTTGCGAGTGGGCAGAATTCAGTCAGCGCGCACGCAACGAACAACAAAACTCCGCTATTTCAGCGATGACTAATCTGAACGCCTCTGATTGGCCATTGCATTCGTAAACTCAACGGAATCGTGTGTGACTGGTTATAACACGCAACACTATAAAAAATGCGTGAAAAAGTAGTATGATGGAACGGATAAGCCCTAATATTAATTAGATAATAATACTAGCCTGATGAAAATAATAATAATTAGTGCTGTCAAACGATTAATCGCATCCAAAATAAATGTTTTTTTTTTTACATAATGTGTGTGTATTGTGTATATTTATTATGTATATATAAATACACACGCATACATCATATATTACATTTTTTTTACATGTATTTACGTCTATATTTATATTCATATAAATTATATCATATATAAATATATTCAATATATAAACGTAACATTTTCTTTATATATATATAATATATATATGTAATGTGTATATATAAGTACACACATGCATGCATATATATATGCATGCATGTGTATTTATATATACACACATTACAAATATATACAGTACACACACATATATTATGTAAACAAAAAAAAATATTTTGGATGCGATTAATAGCGCTTAATCGTTTGAGAGCACTAATAATAATAATAATAATAATAATTGTCTTGATATCAGCCACAGGTGATATTTCTGACTATCGACGATACACAATACTATAATCTATCGGCAAAATCTTAATAATAATAATAATAATAATAATAATAATAATAATGATGATGTTACATTATTAAAAAAGATAAAAGATCTAAATACTACTACTACTAATAATAATAACCAAGTACCAAATGTAAGTAAGGTTACACAGTCAAGGACAAAAATAATATAACTAATAACACCATAGCCTACTTTCACAATCCAAAAAAATTCCTGCCTACATTATTTGCCAGAATATTCTTTTTTGTTGGGAAATGCCTCCAATGTACAGTTACATACATTATGAATGCCTTTTCATTCTGTATTAAAGAAGTGTGATGACTGCACAGATGAAAGGACAAAACGTACCCCAATGCCTCCACATGGTAGGACGGCGTACATTTTCTGACTTATTGGACCTAGAAAATAAAAAAAAGGCAAATCAGAAGCTGATCTGAAGGAGTGTTATGTTTAGGCCCACATCTGTTGTTCACACATTATCTATTCAGTTAATGGCATAATTGGCTATGCTAATTTAGTCTCGAGGATGCTCATTGGATGACGCTGACGCAACCATCATCTGTCTCGCTGTTCTACAAAGAGCACTCAAGGTCAAAACAGCCTGCACTTCTTCAAAGTGTGTCTCACATAAAAGTGGAGGTGGTGGAGTGATGGCAACTCTGTCCGCAGCTGAACCTTCTCACCCTCACACACTCACACAAACACACACACACATTACTGGTGACTCAGAAGCGGGGGTGGGCAAATGTCTAGAACCTAAAAAAAGCCTAGGCGTCTGTCAAAGGAGATTTGCTTAAGCAAGCCATCAGATTGGAAGCAAGCAAGGGAAGCTTTTTGTGGATGGTGTACTAGGAGGAGAATCCTGTTTTGGTGTCCTAAAACCAAGACAGCAGCAACTACCTACATCATAACAGAAAGCCTCTAAAACACACCTAAAAGTTTCTTGCTGTCCAGCTTCTGTCGGTTCAGTGGACTGGTGCCGTAGAGCAGCGTGTGATACTCAGAATGCACAGTTTGGATTTCATCTAGCGTGGCCTTCCTTCCCCTGATCCTCTGCACACAAACAAACACAGAAACACATTGAGGTAACGTCTATGATTCACCAAAACAGTTCCCACTGTTTTGACAAATGAAATTACATGATTCTTCTATGACATTTTTAAAATCCTTTTGGTTCAGTGTCACTATAAATTATATTTAAAATCTAATGATATTTTCATATTTTCGTTCACTGAACTCTAAATTGTGTAGTAGGGCTGTCAAATTGGCTGAAAAACTAAATTCGATTTTGGACTAAAATATTATCAAAATTCAAATTATATTCAAATTTAAAAGGCATAATTTCTGTCAGGGGAAAAAAAGCTCCTTAGGCCACAAGAGGGCGCATCGAGCAAAATATTACGGTACTAATGCACGTTTCTTCAAAGCAATAAAAAAAACAAGACTATCTTTGAAAAAAATTTTTAAATAGTGTTTATAAACCATATATAATTAATTACGTTCCTTAAACAGTTAGAAACAACCAGCATCATGTAAGTATGTCTAGTTTAATACTAAGGACCGAAAACCAATCACAAAGAGTAGCCTACTTTTTAATTTAAAAACATTCGATGCAGTGGGATGCAGAAAAACCGCCATGAAATCTGGAGACATGTTTTTTAAAAATTTAACTCACATTAATTTTACATGGCTTTCTAAACATGCCGCTCTCTTGTGCGAGACACGAGTGCAACGGTGATAAGACGTCCCTGTAGGAAATGCGATAATATGCGTTCTGTGTGAATGGCTTGGTTCCAGTTTTGAGGTAAACAACATCATCTCCGCATTGAGGTTCTCTTTCTCCGCAATATTTTGAACAAGCAGCGCCGCATCCAGTGGGTTCAACTGGATAGGCTAAAAAAAAAAAAAACATTAAAATGCAACGACACCTACATCGTCATCGCATCTTGTGTGTCACGTATAAGGCTGCCTGACGCACACCTAAAATTCAAATGCAGCGTTTTTGCATTCGAATGTAGATTTTTATTTCAAATTCGACAAATTTTCGAAATTCAAATTTTTTTTTTTTGACAGCCCTATTGTGTAGCTATGAAATTTTATCACTACATGTTTGGTTAAATTATCTTGTATTATAAAACATGCTGAAAAATATTTAACAATTGCGTACACTGCCATTCAAAAGTTTGGGATCAGTAAGACTTTTTAAAGGTTTTTAAATAGGTCTCTTATGCTCAGCTAGGCTGCATTTATTTAAACAGTAATATTGTAAAGTATTATTAGAACTTTAAATATTTCCTATTTTAATATATTTTCACATGTAATTTATTCATGTGATGCGTGATCCTTCGGAAATATACTAATATACTAAAATATATTAGTAAATATACTATATATACTAATATACTGATTTGCTGTTCAAGAAACTTTTCTTATCATTATCAATGTTGAAAAAGGTTGGAAACAATTTTTTCAGGCATTTGTTGGTTAACAAAGTTTAAATGACAGCATTTATTTGAAATAGAAATCTTTTGTAACATTGTAAATGTCACATTTGATCCTTGCTGAAAAGATTATTTACTGTATATGGCTGACCCTTCCAGCAGGTGGCGCACTCACCTCACAGCGACCAAGCAGCCCTGTTTCCTGTAGCCTGGACCAAACACTCTGAATGCGACCGGCGTGTTCGGGATGGATGTTTGTGTTCCCACATACGCACTGGTGCTTTAGCATGAAGGTGTCGTACACCAGCCCTGCAGGGAGAGTGAGGAGATTATTACAAATAAAAATCTAGCAAGCCTATCAATCCCAATATCAGTCCCATCCAGAGTACAAATATTATGAAACATGAACTGAGTTTAATCCACTACGCATATTGTCTTTTAGATCAATTCTCCACTCTGTGACTGATGGACAGTGTACCTGTCGTGAAGAGATGCTTAATGGGCACTTCGTTCAGGAGTGCTCCTTTAAGACTAGAAGTGACGGGGGACGACTGTGCCCTTCCCAGGGGTCTGTGGGGCATTCCCGTGATGGACAGAGAGGCCTGGAACACATTCAGTTGCTGCACATGATGCTGGTCCAAATACTGCAGAAAGAGCACACAAACATCATGAATTCAGTGGCTCCGTTTGATTCAATTAATATTTTAGTTTAGTTCAGTACACTTTCAGTACACTCTGTTCTGTTCAGGTTTAGTAGTTTTATTAAGTACAATTTAAATCAGTTGATTTCAGTTCAGAGCAGTTTCATTCACGTTTCAAGTCCTATTCAGACCAGTTTCGATCAGAAGAGTACACTTGTTTTTTCTGTTCTGTTCATTTCAGTTCATTTAAACAGCAATTTTATTTTAGTTTGGCTAAAAGAATAAGCTTTTCTTTCAGTTCTGCTGAACTATATATATAAATAACTATAATGTTACATAATAAAAAATAGAAACAAAATATTAAACACATTACCATGTTAAACTGATGGTAGCAGATGGTAATAGTGGTACTAACCTTGGTACTATGGTATTTAAACTGTATTTTGAATACAATTCAGTTGGGCTTCATTTACTTCGCAATTAACTAGTTTTAATGTAATTCAGTTCAATAAACTTTCTTTTTTCTTTTTTCCCTTTAACTTTATTTTATTTAATTTTTTAAAACCTTTGGTTTTTGTTTTGGAGCTAAGTCACACCAAAGTGTTTGAAAAGGGCACCAGCCAAGATCATTTTCAATAACTGAAATAAAATAAAATAATAATGAAATGACACAGATGAAGTAAATAGATGAAATAAAATTCAAATCTTATTTTATTAGATTTTTCAATAAAGATAAAAAACTTAAACTTACAAAACTTACACAACAATGTTGCATTGGCAATTGGCTGAAATAAGTTGAAGTAATTAAAATTACTAAAACTAAATAAAATAAATACATTTATAAAGTTCAAATAAATAACTAAAGTTAAGTTAATATAAATTCTAAGATAAAATATAAATATAAAAAAACCTAAAAATGAATAAAATTGCCAAAGGTGCTAAAATTAAAACGAAAACCTACAAATGGAAAAAAAAAAAAAAAATGCTAATTCAAAATAGTATTAAACACTGTAATTGTATATAAATAATACTAAAATAACACTGGAGTATGTGTGCAAAGATTAAGTTAAGATCATAGCAGACTAAACATCAGTCCAAGCACACGGTCTGGACCATCTCACTAAAGAAGCTCAGCAAACATTTGCCAAAAATCTACTCAAAAGTCTCCAGCAGTAAACAGCCTCAGAGTCTGCTCTATATCAGATGAGCGGAATGAACGTGTGTGTGTGAGCAGCGAGACAGCCGCTGATGCAGGACAACGTGCGATGGAAGCATACTTGTTCTTTTTTTTTCTTGCATGAGACCTTGCGGTTGAAGGTATGCCAGCACACACAAATTTCCACAATTCCCTTTTTCATGCCAACTCCCTCTTTATTCGAGACGCTAAAGCCATGCAGCATCTGTCTCACTCACTATGGCAGGTGACGGGGGCTCAATTTGTATTCAAGACACTCAGGCAGACAAGCAGAGGCATTCACACACACAAGGACGTAGGTGGGGGTGTTTTAATGAGAAGGAAAGGCCAGCTAGGGTCTGTGACTGACCGAAGTGACAACGAGTGTTTCGTGTATCGCTGCCTCAATGGTGACTGCATGTCACCGCACAACAGACACACACTGCGGCGTGTCACGTCACCCCAGTGGGCTGTGATTGGGTGTGAAGTGCAGGGCAGTAAAGGCGGGCGGGGTCCGGAGGAGGAGATGAATCACCAAGGAGAGATGAGTCAGAGACGGTCCATTCACGGGGGAGTATATGTGTAGATGTGTGTGTGTGAGTGTGTGAGTCTGCTGCTGTGCGAGGAGGATGCAGTCTGAATTCTAATGCTGTGCTCTTTTGAAATTTTTTCTCAATGATTGCAGGCAGAGCGAGCGTGAGTGAGGAGGAGGGTGTTGCTCTTTTTTCAATAACTCTCTCTCCTGCTCATTCACTCTCACTCATTCATTTGTTTTTCCTTCCTCCAGCAGTGTGTGTTTGTGGGGTCTGTGTTAAGATCAAATTGAGCTCTTTTGGAGGATCAAATCTGCCTGGATGTCATGCAAATGAATGGGCTAGAATACATAACGGCATGAATCACCGCAGTGGCGCTATCGTTATATATATATATAACAAACAAAATAACCAATAAGAATTGAGAGATCAAAATAATGCACATTTCTCAATAGATTAACTACGTATCACAAAATCGCACATACATGAGGTACAAAAATCCCTTATGAAAAGTATGATGAAGCAGTATAGTAAGTATTTGCAGTACAGTGAAAATAAGTACTTTGTAAAAGACTTTAATGGTAAAAAATAAGGTAATACCATTGTACTTTTAATAAGATTCAGAGTTATTATTGTGAACTAAAACAATTGAAAACATTTTGTTAATTGAAATAAACCTGAAATAAAGTAAAATATACTGTAAATATTAGATGAAATACTGCAAATAGATGAAAATTAAAACTGAACTAAAAATAAAAAACTGAAAATAAAAATAAATTAAACCTAAATAGTAATATTAAAAAATTAATAAAAATGACAAAAGCACATAACGACTAGGGGTGGCTCGATACCACTTTTTCAGAACCGATCTGGTACCAAAAATTCTGAGTATCTGCCGATACCGATATTGATCCGATACCTGGGCAGTTTTTTTTTTTTTTAAATCAGTGTTGAATTTTTATACCTCAATGTGTGTTGACCTGATCATGACTTTTTTTGTGTTACACACAATCTACTAAATATAGACAACTTTATTTTAAAGAAAAACATCAAATGAATGCATATATAATTATAATCTATGACAAAAATTCTATTATATACTAGGTTACTGGATAATTCAGTAGCAAAAGTTACTCTAGAAAAATTTGATAAAATCTAAAATTAGTGGGAAAAAAAACATTTAGTGGGGAACGAATAAAAGTGAATAAGTGTAGGACTAAATCTAAAATTATAATGTAAAATAATATACATTGCTCTTTGTATTGTTGTAAAATACATTCGTGAAAAACAAGTAATATATATATATATATATATATATAGTAAAATTAAAAGACATTTCTTTTAAATGTATAGCACAGTAATGAGGCAGAAACATATGATAGATAAGATGAACAAGAAAGGCTATTAATAATCTTTCATTGTGCAAAAGTATTATGATACGAAAGGCTTCAAATACAGAGCGGCACAAAGTGCTTATGCGAATTCTGTGCGCAGAATAATGTGCTTGAAGCAACACGGAGTCACAGCGCTCCGCAAGTCCGCATAGAAAGGTTCAAAGCACAAAGTTAAGAGATATTAATGCGTAGTGTATTAAATCTGTGCGATAGTTTATAGAGCCTTTTCTTTTAACAGTTTTAAATTTCAGTTACTGTGCTCGTTAAGAACATAGAGCTCTCCAGTCCAGTGTTGTGATCTAACAGACAACAACACGATTTTGAAAACAGCACAAAGATAAAGTCATTTTATGCAAAACTTTTATCTTTATTTACAGATCAAGTATAATATTAGGAACATTTAATCATCTTGCAGAGAGTTTCATCGCCTTGACTCGTAAATGAACGCGACACGCAGTTTGAACGCTGAATGGAGGATGACACACAGCCGCAGCGGAGAGAAGAGTTTACGTGAACTCGACTTAAATATTCATCTGTACCTCACATTAAACTATGTAACGGCTTCAGAACACTTAAAGTATAGTGCACGAAAACTTTATGGTGCTTTATAATGTGTTTGTGGCTTTTGTGGGGCTTAACAATAACACAATAGTATACGCACAATATCGGATTTGGATCCGTCTCATCTGACCGATACCCCAATCCGGCAGAAAATGACCGTATCGGAGCCGATACGGATACTAAATATTGGATCGGTGCACCCCTAATAACAACATTACTAAAAAATTTAACAAAACGTAAAATGAATACTGAAAATATAAATGTAATATATAAATAAATTCAAAATATTAATAAAAACCATAACAGCATCATGGTTACAAATATAAATAATATTAAAAATATAACATTAACATATTAAACTGATACTATGGTATTTAAATAGTACTTCGCAGAATACCATGGTATAACCATTGTGCCAAATCCAAAATCCATGGTAATACAATGGAACTTTTTTACAAGATAAGAATAAACCTACTCGGTAACATTTTAAAAAGAACTATAGTACAGTGCTTGTATCGGATGGTAGAACCATGGTACTTTTTGCAAGATAAGAATAAATCAGCTTAAGTGCAGCACTTTGAAAATGAGCTCTTTGACAAATACTGATTTTACACTTCCTGAACAAAATGTGAGTGGCGCTTGCCACTATTGGCACCACGAAGCTAAGAAGTGTTTTTAGAGCTTTGCTATGTGGTTGCTTACTGGCTCAAGTCAAAAGCTTACCTCTCGTTCCTATATGCTAAATATTCACATTAAAGTTTAATAATTTGGGATAAGAGTTTGTTAAAATCCCCAACTATGTATGAGCAATAGTAATACCTCAAGGCTAAACGCCTGAGCGAGCAACACTAACTAGACAAACCCCCACCATCGTTCCCAAGTCAATTTCATTGCGTCTTCCTATCTAGCAATTATTTATGTGTCTCTCTTCCCCTCTTCTCGCCCGCTCCCCTCCTGCCTCCAGTAGTGAGTCACTGGTGGGAGGAAGAGAAGAGAGCAATCTTCCTCTTTAATCCCTCCTTTTCAGGGGGCGAAAAAGCTGCAAACGCTCTGGTTGAGAGGGATACCCTCGATCTCCAGTCACCAAGCCCCCGCATGTGCGTCCCAACACTCATCAGGAACTTGCCTACGCACTTAAGCTCTCGAAAAGTGCAGGGACAGAGTCATCGGAAAGACATTAGATGCATCTTAAAAGTCTAACGACAACACAAAATCCACACAGCTGCTTTCTAGTTCAATAAATATAAAATAATAAATTTAAGATAAAAACAAATCCATCTCGTTTCATAACAAATGACGTTAAGCTGTGTTACGTGCATAGGTTTTGCACGGTGACTCATGCAGTCACTACGCTTCTTTTTCATAACTGAATTTCGCTCAACACTAAAGCCGAAGAATGTTTCTGAATGTGTTGATAGCTTTGCATGTTATGCAAAATAGAACGGGGATGGGAAAAGACTATAAAGGTGGAAGGGGTAAATATAGAAAGCTGTCTTAACATGTTAAACAAATGGTAAACAAAGGTAACTGAAATTTTAGAAGGTCAGTGATCCTTAGAATTTCAAGAAACTACACAAACTATGCAAAATACATGTTGGCAGCTCTGTAAATTACTTTTGAGGTGAAGTGTGTAATTTTGTCTATTTAAAATAGCAATGCCGCAACCTTGGCGTGGGACTAGCAGTTTGTTAGACAAATGGCAGGCGGAGGCAAGTTCAGGAAACTTTGTTAAAAATAGTCATTATTATTTGTTACAATTGACCGTTCGCAAAGAGTTTGACTGACAGGCGATCTGACCAATCATAACGGAGAATCCGCCATCTTGCCCAACAAACAAATCAGTCAAGAGAGTAGATTAACTTTGGTGGACTTAAACTTGAAAAATGTTGTGCATTGATGTCTATCCACGGTTGTAATAAAACACGTTCTGATGTTCATTCATGTTTATTTCGTGTTTTAAGTAAATATGAAAAGACGATTGGTTCACGTGGCACTTGAACTGAGGCAATACAGCAATCTGTCACGACACATTAAAGAGCCACAAAACGGTATTTATTGTTTGAATTTCTTAAATAAAATTACAAAATTTTAAAGACGAGACCTTGTTTCATATTAGAAATAGCCTGCTCTGTCTTGTCTGTCGGCATGTTGTCAGTTACCTCTGTGCTCCGCAATGTATTTTTTACTGCGTGAGAACATGATGTGTAGTGTGAGGCTGTGTGCGGCATGGCTTGTCAGGCATAGCAACAGTAACTAAGGAGAACAGGTTTTTGCAAAGGGTCAATTCCGTTTGGTGACACTAACAGAACAGAAACAACCAAAACTTTCAGTATAAAAAAGCTATAATTTCTCACCTGGCCATAGGGGGCGCCCTCTTCATCACATTCCCTCAGTTCAATGGCTTCATCTTCATCATCATCTTCCTCCAAGTCACTTTCTGTGCTTTCTCCCTTCAACGGAACCAGACGTTCCGAAGGGGGTGTGGTCTCACCGGAGCTCTCTTTCTGTAGCCCCTCCCTCACATGATCAAGCCCCTCCCCTCGCTCGTCCTGCATCTCTGCGGTTTCTGTAAGCTCCTCCTCCGTCTCCTCGGGGTGCGTGGGAGGCTGCCTTGGAAGCTCCGCCCCTTTGGAGAGGATCTGAACGGAGGTGGAGCTTGTTAGCATTTTTTTTTGTTGCTAAATAGCTCAAACAGCATAAAATATCTGATCCATATACCTTATTTAGCTGGTAGTGTTTCTGTTTCTCGAGGAAGTGCTGGTGCTGCTGTTGCATTACGAGGTGCTGCAGGGCCTGTGGTGTTTGTGGCAGGGGTGCTGATTGGGTACGGCTCAGCGGCCGGTGCCTAGGCAACTTATTCACTGTACGCATGCTGTTGGACACCCGCTCACCCGTTACCAGCGGAGATTGCCCGTACATGGGAACTGTGGGATAAAGATCAAGATGAAAAGTGTAAGCTGTTACACCTACACATCAAACTGTTTTTAACATTAATTTTCTCGTCAACTTGATATCGTAGTACAGTGACTTTTGACATTCCTTGTTTGCACACTGCAGACCTGAGCTGCAAGACCTGAAATGTACTCAGTGCAATTACTTGAATGTAGACTGCTCTAGCGATGCAAGTTTAATTTTGCACGTTGTTTTTTCCCACGGTGGACACTAGCATAAATTGTCTCAGTTTTCAACTCATGGTGGAGCAACAGTTTGAAGAGAATCTTGCAGACCACATTAAAAATCAGTTAAACTGTCAAAATATGTATAGCTAACTAGCTAATGAGTACTAAGAAATGTTACGGTCAGGGCAACACAGTGCATTTGTACCTGCATTAGGGGTGGGTGATATGATCAAAATCTTATATATCTTTTATTTCACGATAATGATATATATTCAATACAGTGATAATTGCTTTAAATCAGGTCTTTATGATATCAAAATTTTTGATACCACAGAAATTTCATAATTCTTGTCACCAGTGTCAATATCACAAAAAACCTGATACCAGCCTAAATAAAACAAACAAACAAAAAACAAAACTCAAGCTCACTGAACACAAGTAAACAGCCAGCAATTAAATAAGAATAAGAAACTATAGGGGAAAAAAAAAAAAAAAATACAGTAAAACAAATAAGACATGCTACATACATTGTATAAAGTAATCAAATGTATAAAAACACTGTATATTCCTCACTGTGTAAATTAAATCTATATTTCTTTTTATTAAAGTTACAAAAGTGATTTAGTCAAGATCAGCGAGAGATTTTCTCTCTTTTGTTGTTTAATTTAACATGAATGACGCATTATTAGACTGCTGTCACTTTAAGAGCTGCCTGGATAGAATATGTTGTTACATGTGTTTTCTTTCTCAGCTGTTTGCTTTCACTTAAAAACTAAATTACTGTGTTTGCATGGATACATGGGCATTTTAACACATAAAAGTGTATTTAAGGCCTATAAAGAGCCAAAAATAACTCCATTTAATACTTCGGCGCTCTATGAGCACAGTCTTCACGTGTGCGCCTCTCTGAAAGTACTCAGAAACAGTCTCTCAGACAGGGTACGCATAGCAAAATGACTTCTCTTTCGCTGCTGATTGCGGCTTAAAGTCACTTGTCTTTAAACAGCAATGCTTAAAAGCGCATGTAAACGATACGTTTTTGTGACCACGTAGCACAGCAATGTCACATGAATGTGTAACTGCGACATAGACGATAGTTGAAAATCTCGGCCGGTTGACATATTTCTATCGGTTAATCATGTCTACCAGTATATCGCCCACCCCTAATCCGCATACTTGTGTAAAGTATGTTTCTTGCCTTAGGGCACTGATGCATGTAAATTTACATTTTCATACAACTAGGGCTGGGCGATAAATCGATACATTTTCCTCAATAAAATGATATGAACAGTTCGATAAATAATGTTTATGTGCCAAAAGCGGAATGAAACCGAGGCATGTCACATGGACATTAGCTTTTTGCAGTGCATTCAGGGTAGCATGACTGTATACTATGAATTTATGTGTACCTGCGAGAAGTGCGCTCTGTTGACGAGCCTGCTCCAGCAGTAGGACATGCTGGAGCAGCGAGGAATGGCTACTGTGGCTATTAGAGGCAGAAGGGGGTTCGGGGTCATGGGGTGCCCCGGCGGGAAGGCCTGTCGGCAGGGATGATGTGCTGATGAACTTCCCTGTCAGTGCCCCACCTTGACGCAAACTCTGGATTGTCTGCCGCTCTGCCTCCTGCTGGGCACTGAGTTTCTGAGGAGCCTAGAGTAGAGGAGAAGAGAATGAGAATTTATTCTGCAGACTTGGGAACACTGAGCTGCTTAAAGCTGCAACCAAAGTACCAAAACCTACAAGGCTGTTTTCACACTGGGTTCGATTGCTTGGTCCAAACCAAAACCAGTTTGATTCCATCCCCTTCTAATGCCCCGCTGCTCTGCTTTCACATTGTACTTTTGGGTCACCACTGTGAGAGCTTGTTTTATACCAGAGGTGTCCAATCCTGCTCCTGGAGGGCCAATGTCCTGCAGAGTGTAGTTATAACTTGCCCTAACACACCTGCCTGGAAATTTCAAGTAACCCCGAAGACCTTGATTAGCTGGTTCAGGTGTGATTAATTAGGATTGAAGGTAACTCTGCAGGACAGTGGACTTTCCCGAGAAGGACTGTACTCCCATGCTTTATACTATAATTGTGACTAGAAGTGTGCAAAGATGCAAATTAGGCATCATCAAAAGTGGTTCACTTCTGCAATTTAGGACAAATAGCATTCAAACCAACTGTAGTGTAGTTCACATGAACCGTACCCGAGAATGGACTAGGGTTTGGATCAATGGTGTGCATCTTCTGAAAAACACTTTCACATCAATCAAACTCTTGAGTCCAGACCAAAAGCTCTAGTGTAAAAGCTTCCTAATGATCTAGCAAGCCCACCAGGGTTCAGCCTACACCACTTGCTAACTCTGAATCACCATCACGAAGCCACCAGGCTTTAGCTGAGGACACTCACCGTGATGTGCGCGTTGGCAGGCAGTCCAAGAGAGATGTTGGGAAGAGATGGAGAGGTGTAGAGGCTAAGGGGACTCGGTGTCCCATCTCCAGTCAAAGACTGATGCAGAGAACGCAACTGCTGCCGAAACAGAAAAGGAGAGATAGACGTGAGTCCCACAAGACAAACAGCAGACCTATATTTCAGGATGTACACTTCAAACAGCACAAATAATCCGTTTTATCTCGGGAAGGCATCCCAGACAAGGAGTTTCGGCTTGACTTGATCACTTGAAAGCATTCTTCTTTGGAAATCCTTACTAAGTTGTGACGAGCAAAGCAGCATGTGGGAATGGACTGTCTGTATTTGAGACTGGATGAGCGCCACTTGAAGAAGACAACAGTTTCAGTTGCCACGCTAAAGAAATGAGCAAAGCAGTCATAAGGATAATTAAAATGTTTGCTTTTTCTAATTTCTAAAGACTGAAAAAATGTCCCAAAAGAAAGCCATGTGAGAAATACGGAGGTGTTTGTGAGTACTGGTAATCCCATCATCTGACCCTGTACTTGGAGCGCAGCCATTTTCAAAGCCAAAGAACAAAAACTAATGGATCTGCTTTACAAGGCAATGTTTATTCATCCCCGAAGACCCAATTTAAGCCTTTCATTATAAGTTGTTCGTACAATGTACGTCATTCTCACTCTGACTCAAAGGTTACACTAAGAAAAGACGAGGAAGAAAAAGACAAAGCAGATATTCACATGCAGAGCGCCCTACCTGCAGCAGAAATGATGTCAGCACTCTATTCTCCTTCACATTTATCCATCACTTCTCTCGAGGTTGTACTGCTAGGCTACAGAGGCTCTGGATTAGCGATCTAAGACTATTTTTGGGGAGTGGTACGCAGCCTTTGCATGCCAGACAGAGCTATTAAGTCATCTCCATTGGAGCCTATTTGAAGGGATTCTTTTTCTCTGGTTGATGAGACTGACGAACTCTATTTCCTTTCTCTTCGACAAACTCCAGCACACTTTATCCTCTATCACATCCACTGGCAATAATGTAACATGTTAAAAGATGCTATGCAAAGGGATGCTAAAATCAAATGTTTTCTACCCTTAAAACAGAGCACATAGTCAAGACGGAACACATTATGTACCACTAGCAGAACTGTTTAAGAAAAAAAGTGAATGTCATCAAACTTCTTCATGCAAAATTCCCCAAAATTTAAACATGGACTGCGATGAGGATGGCATGACCAAAAGCGTACATCACACTATGAGTAATTGTATAAATGGTAAAAATACATATCACAACATTCATTGACAAAAATTAAAAACATACATACAGATTATTATTATTTTTAATATAATATATATATATATATATATATATATATATATATATATATATATATATATTTTTTTTTTTTTTTAGTTATTACAATAAAAGTAGTTATTTACAAAGTCATAAACTACATGTAAATACTGTAAATAGCATTATTTGTTCGTTTATGTTCTATTTTGAGTTCCAATTCTCTTTATTAACAAACCAGTAACTATGACTTTTGCCTCAATAAACTGCTAATTTGCTTCTTATTAATAGTTAGTAAGGTAGTTGTTAAGTAGGTATTGGATAGGATTAGGGATGTAGAATATGGTCATGCAGAATATGTGCTTTATAAGTACTAATAAACAGCCAATGTGTTAATAAAAGGCATGCTAATAAGCAAGTTACAACTAGTTAACAGTAAGACTTTGTCCCTAAACTGAAGTGCTGCCGTGTTTTGTTTTGCATTTAATATGCTGGTCATTCAAAATTAAACACAAACTGGTTCATTCAAATTCAGCGTTCTTACAGCTTCATCCCTTTGTGGCATGAGCACATACAATTTCATTCTCTCTGGCTCTCAAGGTTAAGGTGATCCTCAAGGCTAGCTGCTTAGCATGCAGAGTTGACCCTAGGCAGCTTCCTGCTGTCCATCCAGAGCAGCTGTGGCCATTCTTGACCCTGCAGATACTACTCACTGCAAGATTGACTCTCAGAACATGTGTGTTTTTTTTGGGGATTAGCATACCAGTGTTATCCCAGGCCATCATAAGGCTCCGTACGATAGATTGTTTCCATAGAAACAGTGTCATTATCTAGGTGAAGCCAATTTATTGTGTCTTTTTTTCATCCCTAACCTATTGAGAAGCGAGGGGAGTGCGAGAGCAGAAGAGAGGCAAACGTGTAGGGGGTAAGTCTCTCACCTCAGCGTGGATGTTTGGGACGGATCCGCTGGAGCCATTCTCAGCAATGGCACAGTTAGAGCTGTTCGGAGAACTGGGACCCGAGCCAGGAGCACTGCTGCACATAGAGGACACTGAAACACACATACGGATTTCAACAATCACATTTTAGCTGCATCGTTAGAAAATATAGCTGACGATTTCACAATATTTTGTGATTGATTAAACCATTTTTAATGTATCAGCAGGATGTTAAACTGTTCCCTTCCTCTTATATTAACAGCACAGGAATCACACAATACCTACGTGTTCATTACTTCTGTTTGCAAATCTTCACACATCTGACAGCAGTTTTTTTTATACAGGCTTATTTGAACACAACTCAGGTGCTGACATATAAAAGATCACATCTTCCATATAAACTCTATGTTTTGTGAAGCTTAATGCACAACTATGCCAAAACTAATGTTTATTTTATTTATAGAATATTTATATTATTACTTTAATAATAAAGTTTTCTTTGAGTCTAACTAAATAGTGCAAAAAATACATTAATAAAAATAACGAAACAAAGGTAAAGAAGTTAAAATTTACACAATAATGCCAAATTTACAGAATTGTGAAGAAATACGTGCATTATTATAAATGTGCATTATTATAGTGTTGTAGTAGAAAGCAAGTATTTTCCATATTACATTTTAAAGATATTTATGGGCCCCATCACAAAATATGAACACACACACACATATACATATATACATATATACATATATATATATATATATATATATACACACACACATATATGCATTAGCATCTCTATAACTATGGCCAATGCGATACGCATCTCGATGCATAGCCATAGCGGTGATGAGAGAATGTGCTTGAGAAACAGTTTAGAGATGAGAAATCAATCTACATATAAAATATTACTCACAAATTATTGGTCTCTTTCTAATAAAAGTAAAAAGCAATAATAAAAGTATAGTGCATCTACTAATAATTATATATAAATAAATTGGTCTTTACCAATGGAAATATGTTAGAAATGCCAACTTGTATCCAATGCACACTTTTTATAAATATAAATGTAAATACTTTTTCCAAATATCTTTTTTTATTAAAATATATTTTGATGCCTTTATACTTTAAGATAGGGGATCTGTCAAAGAAAGATCATCATATTTGGAAAGTCCTTAGCATAAAAAAAGTTTAAGCCAGAAAGAGTAGTTCTTGGTTTAAACCTGTTTAAATACCTGTTTTAATACTCATGAGGTTATGCAAACAGTTCTGCATTTGCACATATGGTTTACCTGAGATCTCAATCGCCCTTTTCTTAAAGGTGCTGATCACAGTACCATCTTTCCGTCTAAGAAGTGGGCTGCTCCTTCTCTCAGCCACCTTCTGTTTTAACCGTGAACGTACCTTCAGATTGGGCTCAGAGGCTGAACAGAGGAGAGAAAGAAAAAGATTCAATCACTTAGAAAAGTAAAAGCAAACCCAGCATGATTTGAGATATCAAGTTGCAAAGCAAACTTCACTATATATGCTCAAGGGCTTGTTCGAAACTCTCCACCCTAAGTATAAGCAATTACAATAGTGATGTTTCACTTAATAAGCACCACTAATGAAGGTTTGCATCTGTCGCTCTTGTGCATCAGGACCATGGACAGCAACCGCCCGTCCCTTCCCATTTCTCTTTCTCTCATACACTCACACATACAAACTGAGCTACAGATAAAAGTTATATTTACAGCGTGCCGATTTGATCTCTTGTTGATTCCGGAGACGCCGGGCCAAATTAAACTAATTGAAGTAAAAAGGGATTTGAAAGAGAAAAAAAAGAAAGAAATTGGGGCAATTATCCAAACACGCTGTGTGTAAAGCGGCTTGACCAAGCCCTTTGTGTTTTTCGGGGCCTGTTTGTGCGTCACAGCCACACAGGGCATATAGAGCAGAAAGGTCTTTAGCATCTAATGCTATCAGTGACTTTAGTATGGATTTAATTAGATTTAAAATAAAAGTGTGAGACAAGGGGGAGGGGACAGGATGGAAAGACACACACGAACTGAGGGCATGTTATGCAAGGAGATTGCTGTGGTGTTGCCATAACAGTGGTAATATAGAGTAAGCGCTTCGCCCACGGTAACAGACCCGTCTGCGATTACTTTATCAGTGTGCTGAAGTCCAAGCTAGAGGGCACGTGTGTGTGAGTCCTCCTATCCTCCGGATGGTATATGTGTGTCAGTTCTATTATAAAAAGCTTTATAAAACAGCGTGGGTGTGACAGTTTAAAAGATAGCAGTGTGTAAAAAGCAGATAGCAGATGTGTGTGTGTGTGTGTGTGTGTGTGTGTGTGTGTGTGTGTGTGCTTGCGGGAACAAACTCACTGAATCTGTGTGGGAGTTTTGGAGTATGGCTGGCGGCTATGAGAGTGAACAGCAGATGACCAGCAGTACTTTGAAAAAACCCTCACAAATATAGTCGAAAACATGTCAGAAATGATTTGAGACGACGTTTGAGGTGGCTATCGGTATTCGAATCTCTCATAAACAGGCTAAACTGTGTTTCGCTTCAAATCTAAGAATGGCAGCAGGTTGTGTGAGGGTTAAATTGCGAGGTAGGCAATAATAAATATCATTAAATTTGTATATATATATATATATATATATATATATATATATATATATATATATATATATATATATATATATATATATATATATATATATATATATATATATATATATATATATATATATATATATGACAAAAATTCAAAGGAAAACAAAGCACTGAACGATTATTAATAAAAACTATAATAGTATCTCAACAGTATTAAAGTAACAGTGCTCTAAGGTGTGTGTTTGTGTGTAGGTCCGCTGTTCTGATGACTCATAATGACTCACACCTGCAGACTCCTCACTTCATCCCTACACACACACACACCGCCTTGCATCTTCTGTGACACCTCTGCACTGTTAAACAGCTCAAACTTCTCCACACAAAACCGCTGGTAACTCCAGAACAGCGTCATTCATGTACAGAAAGAAAATAATCGCCATTTACATGCAACCACTCATGCATTGGCTTATTCAATCCAGTGATGTTTTATAATGCAGCGTCAAT
Source organism: Onychostoma macrolepis (assembly GCF_012432095.1). Taxonomy (NCBI): domain Eukaryota; kingdom Metazoa; phylum Chordata; class Actinopteri; order Cypriniformes; family Cyprinidae; genus Onychostoma; species Onychostoma macrolepis. The sequence continues at coordinate 42,882,817 of NC_081157.1, read as the reverse complement.
GTCACTTAGCTATTACTCATTAAAACAATTCATTAAGATAACAAAAATAACCACATTTGCATTTTCCCAGAGGAAATACAAGGGCTTGCAAAACAGTAAAATGATAGTGTTTACTGGTAAACTGATCCAGAAAAAGAGAAGACAGCCAGAGGACTGGAAGAAAAGGCCACCCAGCTGACCTCAACAGCTGAAGTGATCACTAGAATTTACAATTTAAAATTACAATGTAAAATATATTAAAGTAGAAAACTGTTGTTTATTCCTGTGATGCAGAGCTGAATTTTCAGCATCATTACTCAAGTCTTAAAATGTCACATGATCCTTCAGAAATAATTGAAATATGCTAATTTCAAAACATTTCTTATTTTCACTTTTATTTTTGTGGATACTGTGATGCATTTTTTTCAGGATTGTTTGATGAATAGAAAGTTCAAAAGAACAGCATATGTTTGAAATAAAAACTTTGTGTAACATTATAATGGTCTTTAATGCCACTTTTGATAAATATAATGCATCCATGCTAAGTAAAAGTATTAATTTAATTACAAAAAAATCATACAGAATTGTAGTGTAACATTTACATAGTAAAGCAACAGGTTATTTTATATAAACAAGAAGCCTACTCACCGGTCTTACGGAGAGGGAAGTCATCCTTGCCCTCGTAGGACCCTAACAGTGGGGGGAGTTTGTAGGAGGGCGGTGTGTTGCTCTGTGGAGGGGAGCTCTGCTCCAGGGACGCGTGGTGAGCCCCCCTAAAAACAACCACAGTCCATTACAAAGACTCATCCATCACAATTCAAATGAGACCCATAAACTTCCAGCACAATGTGGCATGATGTAATATCAGTATGTGGACGAATTCATTTTACATCATACTGCAGGGAAATAGTGCACCTGTCTTTGATATATTAACTAAATTTAAAAATAGGTGAAAAGGTGCACTTTGACTTGGGTTTACCAGCTCAGAATAAGGCTGAGCGATATGGACTTTCTCTCACCAGCACTTCTGGGAGAAGGAATGGTTGAGTCCACCGGGGCCGGGTTCCTTTTTGCTCAACAGGAACTCCTGCAGCTTGAGTTTGACCTCAGTACTAGCGATAGCACCTGAGAACAGAGTCAAAGGGCATCATAAACACATATCTGTATCTGTGTCTTTATCTGTATGTATATTTATTACAATTAAGATTTTACAATTTTATTTATGCCTTTGATATCAAAGCTAAATTGTGATATAAAAATAATAAAATAAAATAAATAAATAAATAAATAAATAATAATAAAAAAAAAAAAAAAAAAAGTAAAACAGTAATATTGTGAAATAGTATTACAATTTAAAACAAGTTTTCTATTTGAAATTAAATTTTAAAATGCATTTTATTCCTTTGATATCAAGGCTAAATTTTCTGCAGCCATTACATGACTTCATTATCAATGTTGAAGACGGTTTTCTGTGCTGCTTAATATTTTTGTATAAATTGTGATATGAATAAATATGACATGATTAAAAAAGTTCAAAAGGAACACCATTTATTTACAGAAGAAATATTTTGCAACATTATAAACATCTTCAATTCATTGTGTCCGTGCTAAATAAAAGTACAAAGTACTTTCAACTAGGGGTGGGTGATATGGAAAAAATATCATATCACGATTCACGATTTTATCGCGATTCTTTGACATGTTGGTTTTACTATTTTGCAAGTTACTAACTAAAAACTAATTTCCCTATTATAAAGACAAAGCCTTTCAAGGTAACAAAAAACAAAAAGAATGGCAGATATTTAGGCCAAAGTGTGCGAAGATAAAAATCTTTGTCATTATTTTATCTTCCTAATTAAAAAATAAGAACAAAGATACACATTACAAATACACGTAATATATAAATAAAACAAACAGTGCTTTGTTGTTTTATTAACGTTAAAGGGATAGTTCACCCAAAAATGAAAATTCGGTCCTGTACGAATGTCTTTGTTCTGCTGAACACAAAGGAAGATATTCTGAAGAATGTGGGAAACAGAGCGGTTCTGGGGCACCATTGACTTCCATAGTATTTTTTTCCTACTATGGAAGTCAATGGTGCCCCAAAACAGCCTGGTTACAAACTTTCTTCAAAATATCTTCCTTTGTGTTCAGCAGAACAAAGAAATTCATACAGGTTTGGAACTACTTGAGGATGAGTAAATGATGACAGAATTTTCATTTTTGGGTGAACTATCCCTTTAAAGGAATAGTTCACCCAAAATTAAAAATTCTGTCATAGTGTTTTATTTTTATACCATCATTTACAGTTGTTTTAAACTTGAGTGACTTTCTGAACTGCTGAACATAAATGCTATTTTGAAGAACGTGGAAAACCAAACAGCTGCTGGTCCACAGTAACTTCCATATGATTTTTTCCTACTATCAAATTCAATGTGGACCAGCAACTGTTTGGTTACCCACGTTCTACGTTCTACGATATTTCTTCAAAAGCAGATCGTGGAGAGATTTTTATCGTCCACGATCAAAAATCATCATATCGCACACCCCTACTTTCAACAAATAAATAAATAAATAAAATTACCAATCCCAAACATTTGAACTGTACTGCATAACTGATCCAATACCAAAAACAAATAGTAAAAAATAGTTATTTTAATTATTAAATATATATAAAAAATATATAGGCTATTTTTTATATAAAATATTTTATATACATTTTTTTCTTATAGTGAAATTACCATAATTTGTCTTCCAGATTGTTAGCTTAGTAACATGCTAACATAAAACTCTACTGGTACTAATAAGAGTCATGTGAGTGCAGCACAAAATAGCTGCCTATGTGTGCACTTATGAGGTTACTATAGGACACTATGTAGGCAGCTTACTAGGTTTTGGAAATGATCCAATATGTTAATTTTGTGGTGCAATAATGCCTAGTACTGCACTGTGCCGTTTTTAAGTGAAAACAACCAAAGATGAGAAATAAATTGTGCCTACTGTGCCTAAAGTACTTCAAGGGATATCCATGACAGTGTGTAATTATAGCAGCAAACAACAATAAACATCAGCTATGTACTGCTCAGCAAGGTGTTTATTCATTGAACCAAAAGGTGAACAGTGCATTTAAACTATTCGCATTTTGGAAATCAGCATCAGAATAAGCAACAGGAAATGATGAGTGGCGACCGTGCCGTGAAACGAGTTCACTGTAGATCTACTGTAGTGCATATAATTGATGGATTAATGGAGAGATACGTACTCTCTTTGCCCTTCTCTTTGTTCCGCAGCATGATGAGCTGTTGCTCCAGTCTCTGCTTCTCCATCTCTTCGTGACGCTGCTGTTCCAACTTCCTCTTCTGCTCCAGCTCCTGCTGACGCTTTGCAGCAAGGATCTCCTGCTGTTGCTGTTTAGGAAGAGTTCAGAGGTCAAGACCCAAAGTTCAAGGAGATGATGTGTACAGAGGACAGAAAGGGTCATACCTTCAGATGTTCCTGTAGCTGCACTTCATGTTGGCGCGTCAAAACCTCGTGCTGCTTCTGGAACTCGGCGAACAGCAGCTGTTTCTGCAGCTCTTGTTGTTGTTTGAGCAAGAGCAGCTCGTGCTGTAGCTGCTTTTCCCTCAACGCCGGGTCCACTGTGCTTAGCGCGCTCAGACGTGGGTCCGTACGCAGGTCCACCGGCCCTCCGCTGCCACCGCCCTGATCTCCTCCACCTCCCACCGGACTCTGCATCCCAGAGGGGAGCAAGGTCTTCACATCCACTGCTGGAGAGACAGAGACAGTCAATCAGTGAGTCATTAGAATTACGATAACCCATTAAACCTTAAAGATGATGCATGTAATTCATGCACCACAACATGTTCTTCTACATATTTAAAACTTTTATTTTTTTTGTAGTAGTTTTAACTACAAGTAACAAACAAACAGTAGAAAAGAATAACGCCTTTATAGCAGTGCTGTCAAACGATTAATCGCATCCAAAACAAGAATTGTTTACATAATGTCTGTGTGAACTGTTTATTTATTATACATACATAAACACACACACAGTATATATTTTGAAAATATGTCCATGTATTTACATGTATATATATATATATATATATATATATATATATATATATATATATATATATATATATATGAACATAAAATTTTCTTTTAAATATATGCATGCATGTTTTTTTTTGCAGAAGGCCAAATCAAAGGCTATTGGTTACTAAGATGCTAAGCTAACAGGCTAATCTATGTGCAGTGTACAAGCTATAAGGCTAAACCGTTACCTTGCAAGTGAAAAAAAGGACGGAAAAAAAACAATACATTTTTATTTAATGCAACAATGAATATCTTCTCTCTATATACATATATAATGTATGTGACAATTATATCATAGAGATTTTGAAGGACAAACTGGACTGCTTCAGGACAGGATTAGTAAAATCTTTAAAATTCAACATTAAATACTTTCGGGTCAGAAGTATTTTTGAAAGAAATTAAGACTTTTAATATTACTTTATGAATACTTTTTATTAATTAAAAGTGACAGAAATCTTTTGTAACATTGTAAATGCCTTAACTCTTTCAAATAAATGCTGTTCTTTTAAACTCTAGTCATCAAAGGATCCTAAAATAACCTAATGTATCACAGCTTCTGCAAAAATATTAAGCAGCATATCTTTTTTTTTAACATTGATAATACTGAGAAATGTTTCTTGAGTAGCAAACCAGCATTATAATGTTTTCTGAAGGATCATGTGACACTGAAGACCGGAGCAAACCCCAAACATTTGCTAATCTGTGTGTATATATACATACACAGACTTGTTGCATTTTTATTTTGTAAGGGGTCACCTCTGCATGGGTTCAAACATGTTTCCTCAACCTCTCTGCTAGTACTACTTAAAATAGCATGTTGACACAAACTTACAATCAGTTTAGAGCACACAGTTACATAAGGAAAGGCCATGGGTGCATTTGCAATCGAGACGGTACTATATAGTTCATGTACGATGCATCTGTAAATGTTGGGCTGACATTTGTCTGTGTCTGCCCATGTTACCGTAACCAAATGTGTGGGCTCAAATGTCGACTAGTGGACGCTACCATCTTTTGTATCACAAGCCAGTTGGGAATTCATCCAACTAAGCCAAGCCAGCTTCATCCAAGCACATCACAGAAAAATACCAAAGTTGGTGTAAAATCAGTGTAAAAGGGCAACAGTTTCATTATAGGTCATGAGGAAAAAGTAACAGCCTTATGGTAGGGCACTGTACTGGTGAAGAGGGCATGCAGTTATATAACCTAGTCGGGAAACCAAGGTGATGTCCTGAGGCTTGTTCCAAAAAGCAGTCCAACCAATCGCTTTTTCTCCATCGCTGATATTTCCAATAGCACCACTACCCAAAAACCTGAGCTTCCCAAAGCTTCTCAGCAAATGTTTTTGGCACAAGTGATGTACTAAAAAAGGCCCTACAAACCCATCATTTCTGCTTTTGTTGGTGTAACTTGTTTTTTCCTCCTCAAATGGTCTTTTTAGTTTCACTGCATTTAAGGTGGCATTAATAGGTTGTCATGGGGATAGCGATGTGTTTTCTGCCTCTTGCACAAGTTAGTTTAAGCTCTCTCCAAAGGTATTCAGTCAGGGAAACAGAGCGCTCCCATTAAAGACGACCAGGTCATAACAGTTTCCGAACCTTTGTGGGAATCAAAGTAGTGCATCTCAAAGGTGCTGGGGAACAAAAAGGGTTTGCCTCTTACTTCAAGACCAGTTTTGAAGATTTGCTTGGCAATTTATGGGTTTGCATTATGTGTATAGAATGCTGAGGGGCTGCATCTCAATTCACAAACACATTAAAGTTATATACATCAAAAATATTGAGGAATTATCTATGAATTGCTTTCTGAAAAATATTTCTTTGGTCCGATAAACTAACTCTGTGTTAGACTAGAAATTATGTATTTTTGCGATAATTTTTGGATCAACTTGCATCATATGTTTTAGACCTATACTAATCACAAACTGATTTTTGTCAGTTATTTTAAAATATTATACAGGATGGTTTTATGATAAATATGCAAGGTACCATATTGTAAATAATGTACTTGAACATATAACTTAACCTATACACATAAACATATACTATGCCTTTGCATTAATATAATATTGCTGAATATTTTTATCATTACACTAGTAAGGTTACTGGAATGTCCTAGTATACCTAGCCTTTAAATAAAAGCACAGATGAAGAGTTGAATCCAAAACATTTTGCACTTTCATTGCACTGTTCTGTGGCCTACGTGAAGCATGACATGAGCTTTTGCCTATATTTTTGTTTGCAGATCCTTGTTTCAAATATTGAGTAGTACATTTGTTTTTCCCTGGAAAGTTAAACAGCACTTATTTAAAACAGAAATCTTTATTGTCACTTTTATCGTCACTGTCGCTTTTCCTTCATTAATGCACCCTTGCTGAATAAAACTTTTAATAATAACAACAACAATAATAATAATTATTATTATAATAAAAAATAAAATCCAATTCAAAAAACAAATAATCTCAAATCCATACAACAATACATGTCAAAAGTACCAATTAGTACCATATCAATACTAAAATTAAATAAATAAATACAAATATTTGGTGCATATACTGAAATTTTAGTATTGCATTCCTGTAGCTCAATCTGAAGAACAATGCATGGCTTGAAAAATGTATACCTTCAATGCAACACAAAGTCGTTTTGGATAAAAGTGCCTGCCAAATTCATAAATTCATTGTGACAGCCCTAGTTAGTATCTAGCATGATTCATTACCTTCATCACCATCAACAAATTTATCACCATATATGTAAATAGAAGAAAAAATAACCAATTTGGGGCAATACTTGTGCAAAAAGCATGCCCTTTTCACACTATAAAAACAACATTACATGGCCATTACTGGCATAATTTTTTTTTTTCATCACAAATGATTTGAGATGGGCTAATTTAAATCTTGCATACTATTTAGGACAAGGTACTCTGTGAATTCGGCAGCCAAACAATTAAATCTTCAGTGTCAGTGAAGTACTTTAAATTCTTGAATTGGTGTACACTAATGTAATTTTTACTTTAATGCTAAATATTGGCACTTTACTTAAGATAGAGTACAAAGCTATACTTTGTCTCTTCAAACGCCAAGAGTCATCAGTGTGTCCTTGAGTCTGCAGGGACCTCAAGTGTGAGGTAGGATAGCACTATGCGGGGGCCCCTCACTGCTGAGAACACATTAACCCACATGTCACTCAGCCTCTACCGTCGCCCGGCTCGCCCTCCCAGCATCGGCTAAAGTTTACCAACATGCTAATGATCCGGTTTCTTCGCTGGATGCCTGGCGGAAGCGTTCGGCTTACATGAAAATCAGATTACTCCCCCCTTTATCAGTCGGGGCTAAATATAGCCTTCCTTACACCCTCGGGCCGACTGACTGTGTCAAGCCTTTGACGTCAGAGCTTGGCCAGCCGAGGTCGCCAGGGTTACCGATCCTGTTACTGACCAGATGAGCTTAGCATAGATTTCCCTAGACACCTTGTAGTCTTCCAGGTGAAGAAGAGGGTGCTTCCCATATAAGTTCAACAGTGTCTGCAACAAATTACTCAAAACATTAGCTAATGAAGCACAAGTGCTAAAATAGTGAGATTATGGGTGAATTCCATGTAAAAAACAGAAAAACAAAACAGAATATACAAGATATAAAGATGATTTTAAAGATGGGTATTGTGAAATAAAACTAAGACAATATGGGCTTCAGGGGCTGCATGCAAAAACAAACAAGCTGCGTAGTCTGTAGTCTGATTCACAATGCAAGTCTAGACGACTAAACGATACCGTTACTGCTAGCTGACATCAAACTAACATAACAATTAAGCTTGTTTATAGGCTTGTTATAATAATACTCAACAACATACTCAACAGATGTTGCATCAACATCTTAATGAAAACCCTAAAATTAGGGATGCACGATATTGGATTTTTGCCGATATGCCGATATTTTGCAACTTTTTGGCCGATAGCCGATGCTGATACCGATATATTTACTTTTGTTTGGAAACAACACCAAGTCTCTCCTGTGTGGAAATTATAAGCTAATTATTTTAATTTTGGTTAGTTTTTAACAAGAACTTATTTGTTAGAATTAAATAAACAATAATGAAGTTATTTTATAATGAGAATACACTGAAGCTTTGAAATTGCTGCATTTTGTTTTTCTCCAGAAATATGCAGTAGTAACCTTAACATTTTATTTTAAGATTTAACATTTGTAGATGGTCTAAAGCAAAAGAGTAAAAATTCTGAAAACTTTTTTAGAGCTCATAATTTGTTTAAAAAATATATCATCATACACATTAATGAATAAATCAGCATATATACAATTATTTAATTTACAAGTGTTACAAAATTTCCATTTGAACATTAATAAAATTATTAATTATTAAATGAATGGCTTCTTTTTGATATGAAGCCCTGTTTTAGAATAATGGCTTTTTACTTTGCTTACTATGTGAGTGCCTGGATGTGGATTTTTGTTTTTTGTAATGGGATCCACTTTGCAATAATACAATTATTTATGGAGCACATCCCTCTTTATGAGCCAGTTCTTTAAAAAAAAAAATCATTCAAAAAGACTCACGAGTTAGCAATCTGAATCAGTCTAACAAATTTCATGGTCTCCTTGTTGCAAAATTTAAATGTATTTTACGCCTGTCCATACGCTATTTGGTAAAAACAACAAAAAAAGAATATGAAATAAATATTTCATGAATATAGAGAGAATGGAATAGTTTCAGAGTGCGTGGAAGCAATTGATGGTTTTAAAACACCAAGTAAATAAATAAACAAACAAACAAACAATTCCGGTGAATGAACATATGACTGTACCTACAACTGTGAAACATTCCTTAGACTCTAACTCCTTACCTCTATTAATACAGAAACTTGGTTACAGCCATTAAATGTTTTGTTAACATGTCTGTTCACAGTCTAGCATGTACGCAGCAGCAGCACCACAGATCAGTAATCAGTCCAAACACAACATCTATGTGACAGACTCCCACATCCCTACGGAAAACTCCTTTGAGGTGATAATTAGCAAGCATAGGGACTATTAAAGACAACCTTCCTGTCCAACAAAAGAAAACGGCAATTCCGTCACAGCTAATGTCTATCCTTTTTCAAACTTCTCGTCCATTTTAAATATCACCCGCCTCCAAATTGGTAGTTACTCATCAAGGACCTGTTTTTAAGTTGAAAGGAGGAGATGAAAAACGCACGAAGGACAAAAAAAGAAAAAGGGGAGGTACTCTGGGACTGGAGTCTTCGAGGAAGTCCTCAGTGTGGAGGTTGGGCAGACTGAGGGGGTTTCCAGGCAATTTCCCTCGGAGAGCTCTTACCAAAGTGGAGACTCGACTGATTACTGTAGCGCCCACACGTAGTGCACATACACAAACTTGCAGACCGATATAAACAGAAGCAAGCTTTCATGGTGTGCACTGTAAAAGATCATATAATCAGTGTTTGTCTTGTTTTCTGGTCAATATAGGTAAACATCCTTAAAATAAGATAAAGTTACTTGAGACGCAAAAGTTGTAAAAAAAAAAAAAAAAAAAGTTAAATGAGAAATTTTTTTTTTTTAAATTTTAAACATTGCAAATCACTTTTATAAGGATGTTTAGGTACGTTAAATGTAAAATAACATACTAGGGATGCATGATATTAAAATTCTGGATAACACCAATAAGCCGAGAATTAAACATTTAAATGACTGATATTAAAATTCTATACTATTTTGTCTAAATAAATTAAATTTATGCATCACAATATAATAATGCGCAGTATGAAAAACTAATATTCATTCTTTAGAGTTGCTAAATATTTCATTTTAATTAAATTATTAATGCTTTTGAGATTACATTCGAGTGTTAGATGACAGATAAGGTAATCTAAATGTAAAATGAGCATGCACAATTAAAATACCCAATAAATAAAGAGCTTGTGAGACAACATTTTTAAAATGATTTGTGCACACATACATATAAACATCTTTCCATGTTGTATTACAGTTTCTCTGTTTTTTTGTTTTTGTTTTTTTCTTCCAGGTGATGCATAAATGAGCACAATGGTGATCGTGTCCCAAGGGAAAGGCATAAAAAAGCAAAAACCATTTCTGCAGTGGCACTTACCATGTATTAAAAACGAGGTAAGAGCATTGTAACCTGACAGGATGAAAATAGAAGAGTGAGAGAGAGAGAGAGAGAGAGAGGTACCTCCTCATTAAAAATAAAAGAAGGTGTTGCATAAGCTATGGGTGAGGCTGGGTGAGCGAGAGAGAAGAGGACAGGAATGAGAGACGACAGACGGAGTAAAACTGGCTGATGTTATTTGGATAAAAAGCCAAGCAGGACTAATCAATGGAGTGTCTGGAAGAGGGCCAGAGAATGCTTGAGTAGCCAGATATACCTTTCATCAGATTATATCGTACTCCCTGGATTACGCTAATCGCCTGCTGGAAGGACTAGAAATAGCTTCCTCTCACTCCATGTCACTGGCATTAGGAGCAAGGTGCCAGTGTGTGTGTACTGTATATGTGTGTGTTTATCTACACTTGATCTGCTTATGCAGCAGTTAGCTGAAGTGTGTTTATTAGCAGTTGGGCAGTTGTTAATCACAATTCCCAGCTCAGTCGTGTTTGAATTTGACAGTAAGACTAGAGCACACGGTACGGTTTGGAATCGCAACACCCTGTCTAGATTGACAGTGAATATACGTAATGTGTCAAAAGTAAATAGTTTCCGGTTATAATCAATGAATCTGACTACAATGGAAGTGGCCGGTGCTGTGCAACAAAATTAAAGCAAATGTACTAGCATCTTCAGATTCATCATCTGACATTTTTGCTGCGTCTCATTTTGGAGGCCGCATTTGTCAGCCTCATACTCCATCGACACAGTCTCATAAAAACAAAACAAAAAAAACATTAGATTTTTAAGAGAGAATTTACAGTATTTTACAACTCATGAGGAATAACAGTCAATTTTATTATGGTTACTCTTCTTAAATGAGGCCATCTCGATGACGTATGTGCCCGACAAATGCGGCCTCTGGAGGACGCAGCCTCCGAAATGAGGCAATTATCTATTGTTTTTGCCATTTTTTAAAATAAAAAAAATACATTTTTAGTTATTTTATACCCCATTATCAACGCCATTTCTACCATGACCAATTGCTGATTTCATAGTAAATGAAGTAAAACCTCTAATAATAAATAATAAAAATGATAATAATAATTTATTTAACAACAACAACAACAATTACTATTATTATTATTATTATTTATATATCTGATCTATTTATTTATTTATTTAGCTGGAATGACCCTGGCCCATTTCCAGATACAAACAAACAAACAAACAAACAAACAAACAAATAAATAAATGTTATTATTATTATTATAAATAAAAATAAATAATACAAATAATAATAATTGATATTGAGTTGAGCTGTTGGGTATTTTTCATGTGATGGAGGATCTGTGCTTTGTTACGATCATTGTAGTTCTTCTATACAGCTTGCTATATAAAAAAATTTTCAGACAAAAGCTGTCTGTCAAATCTGTCCATTCTCATTCCGAGGTTCAAGATGCCCATTTCCTCTAAACACTTTCCTACACCTACTTCCACAATCACAGCAGACAAGCATCTGGAGAGACCCAAACATGCAATAGTCAGCTTATGGGAAGTTGTTTATCACACTAAGGAATTCTCTTTAACATTTTGGTCAAAACAAAGAAATCCAAAGAAATCATCACACTGCCTTTTCCCTTGTCTTTTTCAAGCTATGTATTGAAATAGCTGCCCCATTTCCACCGTAGCAGGGGGTCTTTCCTGGCTTCAAACTCCTTCCCCCTGTCTTCCTCACTTTCCTCTACACCTTCGCCTCCTCCTCATCCTCCCCGGCCCCCGTCCTCCCCTTCACTCCCAGAAGAGATTAAACACAAGCAGCGACAGAACACAGTCTGCCTGCGAAAAGCGCAGTTATAAATAGCCCTGGATTAATAATGCTCTGGGGGGAGTGGAGGGGGGGGAGGTGGGGGATGGGGGGCACGCTGCGCTTTTAAAAGTGCGCGAATCTATTTTAGGACGCTACATTTCCAGGCGGCTCTCTGTGCATCTCTCTCTGGCACACTGCTCGCTCTTTCCCATCTTGCTATAGACGCCGGTGATGAATGCGGTGTGCAGTTTCTTTACAAAGACGGCCTTTGACCTGGAGACTCTCATGAAAAGCATGCCGATAGCATGTCAATAATGTAATAATAGCTCCACCCATGCAGGGATTGTAAGCAAGGACAGTCCATAGATGTTAACCGATGTGCTGTGATTTAAACTGGATAATATTCTGACAATGAAGTTGAAACAATGAAACATTTTTAAGGATAACTTTCCAGAGAAAAACAGTGTTTAAGTTGACATCTAACCGCTATATCCTCAGGGACGTCGTCCCTCATGGCAGCAACAACCTAACGCTCTCCTCTCCCCCGAACGGCTGTCCTTTTGTTTTCAGAGCTCAGTTGAAAGAGAAACTTACAGCTGACACAATTTGCTGACACCATTTCCTGCTTTCATTCCAGCCAGGGGAGCTTTATTTTAGCAGTAAGTCCAAAGCCCTGTTGTGCAGACACAAAGAGAGACAATGACAAAGAGGAATAGATGTACAGAAAAATAAAAAGAGTAGGGATGCTCCAAGTGTGTGTGTGTGTGTGTGTGTGTGTGTATTAATGCTGTCAAAATTAGTGTGTTAATGCAGGCGATTAATTTTTACAGTATAACGGTTTTAAAAAACATACTTTAAAATGTTTCTACATTAATTTGAAGATTGAGTATGAAATTATTACAATATGAAGTACATTTAAAAACTTTAATGTTAGGTGCGATTAATTTCAGGATTTTTTTTTTTTTTTTTTTTTTAATCGATTGATAGCATATATCAATATATATGTTGGTTGATTAAAATTTGTAATCTAATTAATTACATGACGTGTTGATTAATCACAAAATAAATCAGGATTATTTGATGAAGCATTTTTTCAAATTAGGCATTTTTTGTAACATTACAAATTTGTTTTGTATACATATATGTGTGTGTGAGACAGAGAAAGAAGACAAAGTGAGGACACTGAGGAAGGACCTCAAGGACAGTCATTAATAAATGTGCCTGCACTTCCCTCTGTTCTGCAGAAGAGTCTCTGTTGGTAAGCTTTGGGACACAGCAGTGAATCATGGGACATGTTTCCCCAGCACAGAAACAAACTAGAGGCTGAGAAGGTGCAGACCTGTGATATATTATCACAGAGACCTTACACACACACACACACACACACACACACATACATACACAGACCCGCGGCAAGAGCAAGATAAATTTGTACTATAAACCAACAATCTTCAGGACAGAATGGAAAAAAAGCTAAATGTATTAGGAGTCCATGGTGGTTTGCCTTCAAATAAAAGCTGTCAGTGGAAACCACATGGCAATGAGCAAATAATCGCTGTAAGAAAAAGTTGCAATCAATCAATTAAGACTTTAGTGCGAGGGTAACGTTTTCCGAACCGACAGGACTGATTGCTTTTCCCTTAAATGTGCTTCATTTTTATAAATAGTTTGTGGTTTGGTATTGATTTTACAGCTTTTTTGACTGAAACGGGCTCCTGCATCCGCAGCCTCCCTGGAGGAACCATTTATTATTTGAGCTCTACAGGCGCTTTCTACCATCCCCCTGTTTTAAAGTCTATTTTGCAGAGAGCCTGGCTTACGTCATGGTTATTTTCTTTAGCAACGGTACACCAGCTACGCTTCAGAGAAACGAGCGGGAGAGATGGAAAGGCAGAGAGAGAGAGAGAAAAGCATGAATATTGCTTTCCAGAAATAGCACATAGCGACGTGCGGTAGGCTGCCCTGTCAAATCGGTTCTGCATCCTCTCCTTGTTAACGGCACATAGATGAACGAGCGCGAGGGAACTCGCAGAGAGAGAGAGAGAGAATCTAATGGAGTCGGTCAGATCCAGCCAATGGTTTGGCGACACTGCCACCAAAACTGTGCATGGGGAGGTGGAAAAAAAAAAAAAAAGAGGTGAAGGAAAGCTGGGTGATATTTACATCCTTTGGAAGAGCTTCTTGGCAGCTTAAACTTGGGGTTTCAAGCTGGTAAGGGAGAGTTACAAATAGCCAGTGTGATTTATGGGCCCCAGGAACCTCCGATGCCTTGGCAGGCCTAAATGAGGGGTAGATCCCCTCGCTCTGGGAAAACAAGAAACCAGCAGTTCTTTGGTGGAAGCCCAAAAAAAAAAAAGACAGCTGTAAAAAAGGGAAAGAGAGGGCTTGTGCACCGCATGATGTTCGTTCATAACAACTCTTGATCTATAAGACATGCGCACGATGACGTCAATTAAAGTGGATAATGACACTGCTGGAAGTCAACAGTGTTTATCGGCTAATGCATGTCGATTCGTTCACGTCACGCATGCTGAATGGTGCTATTCTCGATTGTAGCAAAAAGAACAGAGCTTTTTATTTTTATTGTTGGCCTTTTAATTATTTACAGGACAGTTGAGAGACGACAAGAAATGATGGGAAAAGAGGGGCTAGTGGTATTGGGGTATGACGCCAATTCGAGCACATGCACTAATCACTAGACTCAATTTTTATTAATACTTGCATGCTGACTAGTTTTACTAGTAGACTAGTTAAGGCTGCTATGGCTGATAGATAGATCCCAATGAGTAACTGGTAATTAAAGAAAAAAAAAAATGATATCAGTCAATTTACATAAGCAAGCATTTTAGCTTCACAAGCAGATATTCAGGATACACTATTAAAAACAAAGGTGCTTAAAAGGTTATAACTGAGATAAATGCAAGATATAATATATACGTATATATATATATATATATATATATATATATATATTAGTGCTGGGCAACGATTAATCGCGATTAATCGCATCCAAAATAAAAGTTTTTGTGTACATAATATGTGTGTGTGTATTGTGTGTATTTATTATGTATGAATACACACCCATGTATGTATATATTTAAGAAAAATGTGTTATGTTTATATATTAAATATATTTATATATCATATAAATTATATTAATAAACATATACATGTAAATACATGTAAATCTTTTCAAAATATATACTGTATGTCTTTATATACACATAATAAATATACACAGTACACACAGATATACTATATAAACAAAAACTTTTATTTTGGATGCGATTAATCGCGATTAATTGTTGCCCAGCACTAATATATATATATATATATATATATATATATATATATATATATATATATATATATATATATATATATATATATATATATATATATATATATATATATATTTATTTATTTCAGGATTCTTTGATGAACAGCATTCATTTGAAATAGAAATGTTTTTAATAAAATGTATTTACCGTCACTTTTGATCATTTTAATGCATCCATGCTAAATAAAGGTATTAATGTCTTTAAAAGATAAAATACAATACATAAATAAATAAAAACAAATAAACAAACAAACAAACAAAAACATGAATAAAATCAATTGTTTTAAATGCAAAGGTTTAATAAATTAAATTTTGCATAGTTAAACTATGTGAACTAAGTTAAAACTAATTGAAATGAAATGAGCATGCACAATTAAAAATCCTATGCTGGCTATAGATCAGTCAATATTGAAAATGTAAATATGCATGCATTTTTACATTTAAATTACCTTTGCTATCTAAAGCTCACCCAATATTATGAATTCATAAAAGTATTTAAAAAGACTGTTATTTTAATAACATTGTTAAATGTAATCTTCAGCAAATCTATTCAGCAAAACTACTGCCATTTACCTGCTTACTGGTATCTGTAGTGGCAGAACTAGTCAACAAATTGGTGCAACCCCAAACATATGAATTAAAATGACATCTGACTCCATTGTCCTTTGTAGGCATCACATGGCACTAAGCTTGGGCCACCAACTCAATTTCCCATCACCCCCTCCTTCCCCATCAGCCCCAAAACAGTGTCCCATTCAACAGCGAAACCTCTACCAATCATACCGTGAGCTGCATATGCCCAACCACCATTCCTTAGGGCTCTAGTTCAAATGGGACAACCTTTCATGAGCAGGAAAAAAAGCAGAGAAGAAGAAGAAGCCACATGCAAAGCATAAACATTCAGACGATGAAATGTCATTGCTAAGTAGCAGGCTGAGTGCCGGCCACTGTTTACAGGTTCTATAAATGCACCAGCATTGACGTCAAACGCTTGCATGAGAGGAATGTTGTTTTCTGGGTAAACTTCAATGTGTGGTGCGGAATTCATCTCACACCACTTTTTAGAAAGAAGCAGAGAGGGGGTTGCAGGGTGTATTCCAGCAGAAAAAGAGGGTTTTTTCTTCAAAAAAAGACGTGAAATATATATTAAGGTGGTGAAATGTTTTTTTTTATTTTTTTATTATCGATTCATTTTCAGACACTGGTAGCAGGACTTTCACGGCACCAACACTATTTTGAGAGCATTTTGTGGTTGATGGGAAAAACTCCTCCGGAACCAGAGCCTTGAGAAGTTATCATTTAATTATGACCATTTATATTAAGATTACTAATTGTTAACATTATTCCAATTCAGTCTCAACACCAGAGAAACAGGTGGCTCACAAAATGGACCATTTCTGTTCGGTTTCAATGACTTCTCTGGAATGAACTGCTTCTGGTGGGTGCAAAAATTCACCCACAACAGCCCGAATTCCCACAGCACTTTCGATTCTTCTTATAAACCCTTTCACAACACTAGCATTTGGGAGACTGGCAGTTGGGAAAGCCAGAGCAGGACCTAGATCTTTGAATAGGAGCCTCTACTCTACACAGCTCCTGAGGGGTTTGATGGCATGCATCGTAGAAAGGTTATTCCTTTTCTTATGAAACTATTTCCAGTAAAGGATATTAAAAGATATCAGGAATTTAAAGTCATGGGTCATTTGGCAAGAGGCAAGACCAACAAAATGGTCTGCATGCATCTTTGAACAGTCTGAACCATGCTTTCTGCTATCACTTATTAAGATGAGAAGGGAAATAAAGATGAGGAGGTACACAAAGAAGTGGCAAGTCATTCTTCACTAGCAGAATATCAAATAAACCATGGCTAGCGCATGAAAAAAAGCTGTCGGTGTGTGTCACTAGAACCCTGGCATGCGACAAAGAGACAATGCATATCCACAGACAGGTTAAATATTACAGAGTACCTTTCCTGCAAAATCTTACAGTACAAATGATTGACAACTAAGAATCGACACATCAGATGTAGTAATATAGAAATACTGGATGTGGCAGGCTGACACATATAGCAGCCAAAAATTCAAAACCATTGTTTTATATGAATGTGTGCGTGTCGCTGCCATTATTGAGTGCCCATCGATGGCGCTATAATCGGGTCCCCGGTAGGGCTGCACGATATATCGCATGTGATTGTCATGCGCATCTTGTCAGTAAAGCCGGTTCTGTGATTATTAATAAATCTCCATCACCTGTTTTCAAATGGAGCGGCATTTAATACACAGAGCCATAGTTCACTGACAAGCTACGCAATATCACAGAACAGGCTTTACTGAAGAGATGCGCATGACAATAACATGCAATATATCGTGCAGCCCTAGTCCCCGGTGCATCTACCAACCCAGAATACATGAAAAAGAATAACCCCAAAATGTTTTTTTTTGTAAGCCTTTCTCTAAGTAAGGTAAGCTTGTGAAAAAAATTAGCTGCTCAGATTTCACTCCCCATCTTATTTTAATATTACCGTGTCTTTAGCTGCAGAGATGAGTCCCAGCCTCAGAGGAGACAAGAGAGAAGTGGATTTATTGATTGATTTACTGTATATTACTACTGCTGCCACACAGATCTAATATAAACATGTCATTTCTATCCCTGCCGTTTACTTTCATAAACATAACCGACTGTTTTTGTAACTCATGTGTTTTTAACGTGTATTTGACAGTTTAAGCACTATAAGACATGAAAGAGAACTTACTTTAGTACTAATTTGCCATGTGACAGCTGCTTTCTGTGCATGTGCTTCAGATGTGCGCGCTCAGAAAGCCCCATAGACTATCAGAAGTTTAAACTAATATGGTTTAAAATGCATGATTTCAATGCAATAGACATGATAATCAAAACCAACCAGATGTTTTTATCAGAGTATCTGAGGTACGAGCTGTAAAGACACAGCCCTATTCCGGAAAAGGGGGCGGGGAGCAGCAGCTCATTTGCATTTAAAGAGACATGCACGAAAACAGCCTGTTTCTGTTTCCACTGAAAACAGCCATTTTCAAAACGATATAATACATGATCTGCGGGTATTTTGCACTGAAACTTCACAGACACATTCTGGAGACATGTGAGACTTATATTACATATTGTAAAAAGTGGCATAATAGGTCTACTTTAAAAAAAAATGAAGAAACATGATTAATTTTTTTTTTTTATAATGAATGTCCTTCTGTTGTTTGACAGCTTAATTAAAGCCTAAGCCACATAAAATATACTTTCTAAGTGTCCTGTTTGCACAGCATCTTTATTGAATATTTAAAATTTCATCAGCTGTTGACTTTCATTCTCGTCCAGTGTGTTCTCTGCCTCTTAACCGATGGCAGCTAAAATCATGCATTTTGTTGAGGAGAATTGGACACTGAGAGATTTTGCCTTATAAATGAGTAAATGATGATTAAATGGGCAAATAGATGACACTGGATTTACACCGATGTGGCGCTTTTGACTTACAGTAGGGTCATAAGGAATCACCTAGAAACCACCTAGCGATGCATTAGCAACCATCTCGAACACCCTACCAACAATGACATCAAATTTATACATACTGTTGTCTACAATAATATCTTGCCTCCAGAAATATCCCTGAGCACCATAATAGGACTATCCTATACTAAAACCCAATAATAGACGATAGTAAAATGAGACCAGTGAGATATTATTAGCTCATGTGTAGGGTACAAACAGAACAGCTTGGAGTATATACATCTATTTCCACTCGGCTGTACAATGTTCTCATTCTAAACTGAAGGTCTCCAATGTCCGCTATGATCTCCTGATATTGAACTACTGCTGGAATACATTTTAATATTCATTGTTTTCCATGATATTTTTGTCATTTTTGCGTCATCCTCCCATTGTTGTCGATGAGGCACTTTTGTAACCTGTCAAATGAACACCAACGCAACATCGATAACTGCAAGACAAGAAAGAGCAACAGATAAACAACCGATCATTTGAATCATCCACTGAATCAATGTCTGAATCACTGATTGACTGACTCATGTTTGTTTAATTTAGATCGTCTGTCAACCATGACATCAAGTGCACTGCAGTTTGAGAATAGACCTCAAAGTAGGTGTTGAAAGGCTATAAAGTGGGTGGGGCTGATGCATTCCCAAAGTGCCCTATAAAAGCTCCAGTTGCCATTCAAGACATGGGGGTGAGACCATAGGCCTGTAAACAGCCACGACATGCCTGGTGCTTATTATAGCACGGGGCATCACTGGGGAGACATAGTTGACTAGCCGTAGTGGGAACGATACGGCTAAATTTAGAGGAGATCTTAATTTTGGTGACTAACAAGTAGGCAAACTTGGTATGCAAATGATTGTTCAAGAACAAAAAGCTCTTAAATTAACCTTACACTTGTAATTACAAGTGTCAGAATTCACCCAATTCATTATTTCTGCATTATTCGTTCCAAAAAAAACAACCTATCTTACATTTTAGCTCCTCCACTCCAACTACGTGACTCCATTCTGAAGCACAAATGAAAGTGTTAGTAAGAATGTGTTAAAAACTACATACCAATAATGTTTTCCAGTAATAGTGTGTTTTATTTATGTGGCTACATTATAGCTGGATCATTTGCAGCTTGTTGCAAAAAATGAACAAATGTAAAAATAATACACCCACCCCCGAACTTATTTCTAGCAAATTTAAAGAACATTACTAAACATAAAAATGATCATTCTTATGTGGTGGGGCTGTTGAAAAATATACAAGTTTATTTTTCATAACAAATTTTGTGGCAACCCAACAACATATAGCAGGCAAAAATTCAAAGCCACTGTTTTCAATGGTGCCCAGGCACAAATTTAAAGGGTGCACACAATTCTTTCATGGCACTTACATAATTTTCCATCAAATGCAAAAAATAAATTAAATTAAGAAATAAAATAGATAATATTTTTCATAATAAATGTCTTTTTGTGGTTTAACATAGGCTACATTAAAATAAAATGCATACTAAACATCATATTTTCTAATTTTTCAGTTTGCACAGCTGTAATGTATCATTATTGAAGATTTTAAATCTCATCAGCTTTTGAGTTCCATCCTCATTCAATGTTCGCCCCTTCAGTGTTCTCTAACTCTTAACTCATGACATCTAAAATCGCACGGTTTGTTGAGGAAACAATTTTCTAGCAAATTTAAAAAAAAAAAAAAAAGGTATTACTAAAAATAAAAATTGATCGCTCTCTGGTGGTGGGACTAGTGAAAATGTTGGCAGACAAGTAAAAATCAAAACTACTGGCCCAACTTGTAAGCCAGCAGAAAAAACACAGATAAAAATAAATGTTTAATATTCAAGTAATACAACAGATTACAGAAGTGTAATGGGTTACTACCACTGTACTTTGTGTTTCACATATACTTTAACAGCGAGTCAGGGCCTTTTTTTTTACATGACCATTTATTGTCTATCAGGCGATCACCGACTGCCCATCACAGAGAGAAATTTTTGTTTTTACAATCATGCAACAGCTTACACAGAGCACAAGCCTAATTTTGTAAGCTGTAAATGAGGTGGCCTTTTATGCCAGGTTCACACATAGGCCTACTCCGTTTGCAGTGTGTATGCAGTCCATGTGCGGTACAGAAACAGCACTGACTATGCTTTCACACAGGAGTCTGCAACTGATCTGTGGTTGTTTACCACAAACACAACATTTATCCATTATTTTGATTTCAAATCCAAACATTGTCACTGAAAATGTTTTTTCAGCATTGTGATTATTTTTTTTTACACAGTACAGTAATACAATCTTTCATAGACGTGTTTAAACACAATAAATATATGCAAAGCAACACATTATTCAATGCTTTTAACTTTTGCATTTACTTCTAGATTCATATATTAAGTTGCTCAAGTGGCAAAACATTTAAACTACTTTTCTTACATTAATCACAAACTTACCATTGACAGAAACAGTCAGCTCTACTGCCTTTCCTTTTGCATTTGAATCTTTATTACAAGCAATCCTGGGGTTCATAAAGAACTTTGTTTTTCTACCTCCATGATTACCATTTATTATTGCCTTGTTTATCTAAAAGTGCTCTTTCCCTTTAAACCTAGCCAAAAAGCCATATGTGTTGACTGTGAAACACAGAAGACTTTAATTATATGCATTTATGGTGTCATTACTTTCGTGTTAATTCATGTTCATATTTACTACAAACAATGCAGCTGTTACTTTAATTCAGCGCGTGCAGTGGAAACGATCTCTGCACTGCCGGACCGCAGCCGTGTGCAGTGTGAACGCTCTAATCCATTATGATGAGAGCGGAAAAAATACGCACCGCATACGCACTGCAAACAGATGTGAACCTGGCGTTATGTGTGTGTGTGCATGAGCGCACGGTCTCCAGGAGAGCGCACGAGCGCTGAATGGTTTAAACACTGGCAAGAATGAAAAAGAAATGCAATTTATAAACTATAGCGACGATTCGACCCTGCCTTGATTGTGCAATTGACAGTTCCTGTCAATTGCATGCCCAACACGTCACCCAGTATCATTGATGTACGGT
Organism: Onychostoma macrolepis; assembly: GCF_012432095.1. Lineage (NCBI taxonomy): Eukaryota > Metazoa > Chordata > Actinopteri > Cypriniformes > Cyprinidae > Onychostoma > Onychostoma macrolepis. The sequence goes on along the minus strand of NC_081157.1, from coordinate 42,860,889 downwards.
GTTTGCATGTCCCATTTCTCACCAAAAAATATTGACATTGCTGCATTGACATTTAGGAAATTTGCCAGAGATATTAATATGTGCTTTATGAGAGTAACATAAATGACATTGTGTTGGTGAGCCGGGGGACCACCAGCATCAGGATGAGCCACCTTTATGTTAAAGCCATGCCATCGATTTCTAAATCTGCACCCGATTCAATGCATTCATGCAATGTTTCGGCTTCAGTTTCTGTCACTGATTTGAAAGATACTGTTCTTTGCTTTTGTTTGAAGTGATTGACACAATACAAACTGCTATTAAGGTCTACATTTCTGCAATGCAGTTTAAACAGACCACAGAACAAAGGAGGTTCAATTGTCTGAATTTCTTTCCAATCACAGCCATTTAATCTTAGCACGGGTTTTCTTCCTTTTGAATTCAACTGTTTAATGTTACATTCTAAAGTGTTCTTTTATTCTCTAGGGCTGTTTTACAGTCACATATTTTCAGTCAGATAAAAGCTCGGACAAGCAACCACCGGTCAGTCATTAAATCTGCAATCCACCTAATCCATAATGGTTCAGCATGATGTTGCAAGGCTTTTTCCATTACATAATGCAGGTATAATTAATTAAAAACCTCCTCAGGGAGTATCGACTTATAATGATTCCATCGCAGTTCAGCAAGTTTAGAAGATCAGCTCAGCTTATCCAGTAAATTCATCCTAACTTGCAAAATCTGCAAAGAAATGTCCCGAACTCATTTGGCTTCAATCATAAAAAGGTGCACTAACTATTTTTGGACCAATATCAGAATATTTGTTTGTAGAGTTTGCAAAGTCAAAAGTGTTTGCTTGAACAAAAATCACCAACACATGTAAGACAGCCCCCAGCTGGATATTTCACAGAGCAGCAGACATATGTTTAGACGGGCACAATTAGGGGTGCGCCATATCATACCGTCCACGATAATACCGGTATAATTTTTTACATGATAAAAAGTGTCATATCGCGATATCAATGATATAGCGATGCAATGACGTATTTACTAGGGATGCACCGAAATAAGCAAAAAGACCGAATAAGTTGTACCGAACAAGCGATCAAATAGAGGCGCGCACTAATGCAGCAAACACGTCAGCAGTGTGGAAGAATTTAATACGGTCCAAGAAAGACGCAAAAATCATTACAAGCACAGACAGCGAGAGACCATTTAGTACTGCATCTCATGTCTCTGATGAGAAGAGGAAGGGGTGGTTGTTGCTGGTTACTGTATGATGATTAAAATCGCGAAATGGCCTTAAACAATTAAATACACTGCAGAACGTTATGTTTTCTAATACACGCATGGATTGCGCTGCTCGTGGTGCTGTCTCGTTAGGCAGGGTTCAAAGTCTAAACTGCGAGGGAAATCTGCGCTGAAACTGTTACTCATCAGCTGCTCAGTAACATTTTTATGAATTTTTACAAGGCATGTGACAATGTGATGCATGCATCTCAACATTCATAAATGTTAGTATTGTAATATTACTGTTCTGTTAAATAAAATTAAAAAGACAATAATAATGATAATAATTACAACAGCTCTATTAATACATTTATTATAATGTTCACACATAGTGTTCAAATTGGGATCTGTAATATTTTCTAATGTTTTAAAAGAATTCCCTTCTGCTCAGCAAGGCTGCATTTATTTGCAAGCCTGATTCAAGAAGGGGGTCTCAAAAATGGCCACAAAATATTATTTTACTAACTTGTTAATTTTAAGTTAAATTGTGCTTTGTTTGGTATAATGTCTGCTAGAATGTTAAAATATGTTCAGTGTTAAATAAGTATTTTTAAATTGTTGCTTTGTATTAGTGTACAACGTTTAAAAATAATTTATTCCACGTAGTATCCATTTCATTCATTTAACATTTAATATTGGAGGCATCCAAGTTATTTGACATATTTGAACATTCTTTTAAAAAAAGTAATGCAATAGTTACTTTCCCTGGTAATTGGTTAGGCTACTTTTATAATGATGTAACTCAGTTACTATTTGTGAGAAGTAACTAGTAACTAACTAATTACTTTTTTAAAAGTAACTTGCCCAACACTTGTCACTACAATTGCACTATAATGCTGCTTTTGCCACCTCATGACAATAGATTTAAACTTCGAATTAGGTAGTCTGCCATCAATGACAGTAGCTCATTGGAAAAGGATGGAAAATGCCCTTCATTGTGTTTGCACTAATAAATGCTGCTGCCTGCCAGCTGCAATCACCAATAAAACGTTGTTCCATATTTTTTTGTATATCGTCATAAATATCATTATCGCAAATATTCTTGAAATATCGTGATATAATTTTGAGTCTATATCGCCCACCCCTAGGCACAATAATTGTGCAAACCCCAACACTACCTATATATTGTGTTGCATAATCAGGACGCATGCTGTACATGATGTGTTACAGCAGATGTTGATGAGTGTCGTGTTTCCTTTGGGACAATTAAACATGTCAGCACTCTATTGTACACTAGTGTTGAAGAATATGCCTAGCATGTTTCGTTAAAGGAGATGGTTCTGCTTCTTTAATGCTTTTTTGTCTAGTCCTAGTATACATATACATATATATACACACATACATATATATATATATATATATATATATATATATATGTGTGTGTGTGTGTGTGTGTGTGTGTGTGCATATACACACACATACATATATACATACATACATACATACATACATACATATATATATATATTTTTTAAATCATTTTTCCTCATCATACTTTGGAATGTAGGTATCCTGGGAATTTTTGACATGATTCCAACAAAGCACATAACAAAAACTAGAACTTTTAAAACACATAATGGTAACTTTACAATAAGGTTCAATTAGTTAACAATAGTTAAGGCTTCATGTTTCATTAACCAACAATGGATGACATTTTTTATAGCATTTGTTAATGTTGATGATTATAATATTGTTCATTTTTATAAATAATAATTATTATTGTTGTTATCTCATGTTTGTTCATAATACAGTACTGATGTTAATTTATACAACTTCAAAGGTTTAAAATGCATCTGTACAATACCGTTTGGGGTCAGCAAAAGTTTCTTTCAAATAAATAAATACTTTGTTCTGTGGGGATGCATTAAATTGATCCCAAGTGACAGTGCTGATCAGACATTTAGAATAACTGCTGTTCTTTTGAACTTTCCACACAAAGAATTCTGACAAAAATAAATATTTTTCAACATTTTAAGAATGAATAAGAATTGTTTAGTGAGCACAAAGTCGGCATATTGAAGGATCATGTGACACTTAAGACTGGAGTAATGGCTGCTGAAAATTCAATTTCGTTATTACAGACAACATAAATTACATTTTAAATTATATAAATATATTCCAATAGAAAATAGTCTTAGTTATTATAAACTTGATGATATTTTACAATAAATGCAGCCAAGGTAAACATCAGACTTAAAAAACAAAACAAAAAACCCTACTGACCCCAAACCTTTAAACAGTAGTGCACATGTAGAAATTATCATAAACTAATAAATGCTGTAGTAGTATTATTAATTGTTAGTTCATAACACCTAATGCATTAACTAGTGTAAACAAATGTAAGTGTTACAAAAAATAACATTATCAGTGGAATAAAATGTTGTAAACGTAAACAGTTCACGATTTTAAAATTCCTATTCCTTGCCATCGAGTTTCCTTTAACTTACATTATCAAGATATTATTCCAATAGTCAGTTCATTCAGTAGGATCTTACAGGAATCTTAAAGAGGATTTTTATTTGATCCTTTAGGATTGGTTCCAAATAGAGCTGGAAATTCCAATGGGAATCATGTACACATTCCTTTAGGATTTTGTGTGATTATGCTCTCAGAGTGCTGACTACATGATCACGGTGCGTTCCGTGAAGGATTTTCTTTTTCTCTGATCAATATAAAAGTGTATGTTTTGTTAAGTTGTGAAGACATATGGCAAAGACAAAGAATACACCAATTAAAATAAATACAAAAGAACAAATATAAAGTCTCCACTTCTAAACTCTATTCAAAAACAAAACAACGTGTCAACTCAGTAGTACTTCATTAAAAAGAATATCACTATAAATACAATTCTCATTTTCTTGGTTAGAACTGTCAACATTAGATTAAACCCACACAGCAGTACATTCAGTGTAACTGTTGCTCTACAGAGAACTGCCTTAATAAATTTCAAACCAGTACAAAGGGGTCCCTTTTACAGTTAAGGAGGTGAATGGCTCGAAACTAACAGCGGATCTATCTATTTGAACAGTAGACAGATAAACAGGCCCGGTGCGAGGGAAAGAAGCGGCTGCACACCCACACACTGTTATATAGTCATTCCTCGGTGTTGATTCAAGTGCAGGTGAGAGATGGCCAAACCTCGCAAAGCTCTGACGGGAATGTTGACGTCACTTCTGACAAGTTTACTCTGCCAAAATAAGGCTGAGAGCCTCTCAAACTCTGAGGCACAAAATTATATCATTTTACACATCTTACAACATAAAAAACAGTAAGACTTTATTTTACAGTTTCCTCGTTACACATTACATGTACTTACTATAGTAATAACAGTAAATTATGTATAATTACATACAAAAACCCTACAGTAAGTACATGCTGTCGTTTCAAACCTGTATGAGTTCATTTCTTATGTTGAACATTAAAAAATATATTTTGAAGAATGTTGGTAACTAAACAGTTGATGGTCCCTATTGACTTCCATAGTATTTTTCCCCATTATGGAAGTCAAAGGGTACCAAGTCAGTGTTTAGTTACACACACACACACACACACACACACACACACACACACACATTCTTCAAAATATCTTCATTTGTGTTCGGCTGAAGAACAAAAACTCATACAGAGTTAATGAGAGTGAGTTAATGATGACAAAAATTTTAATTCTTGGTGAACTATCCCTTTAAACCCCTTTTAAACAAAGACACTGGAAAAATAAAGTGCAACCAAAAAAACAATTGAAAGTCAGGTCCTCAAGTTGAAAGTCATTTGCAACTGACACAACACATTTGCGTCTACCGGGTTAAACACTTAAAAGAGCATTCGAAACCACATGGTTGAGCATATTAACTTAACAAACTTAAAAGATTAACTAGCCTAAGAGAATACAATGAGAAAATGTGCAAAAGAGTGACGTTGATCGCGGTACCGCGTAAAGGAAAAGCAGCCACCTTTGTTTAGGGATGCCCAATCCAGGTTTACACCATGACCCTCGTGGTTTTACCCAAACAGAGTTTGACCCAGACAAAACAAAGTCAAACGTAGCCACAGCACAACTGTTGTTCTATCAAACAAACATCAACAACCTTTGATTTCAAAGAATCTTCAACTGCAAGCAACGCAAGCACGTTTCTACCTCCCAACCCTCTCTCTCTCTCTTTTTCAAAACAACGCACGTTTCTTCATGCACGCTCGCGTTTGTGTATCTGCTCCTCTTCAACTCACCGGTGCTGGGCATGCTGGTGCTTCTGGACTGAGAAAGCAGCTCCACGGGTCGCTCTCTGCTAGACGTGCTGTCTGAAGAGAAGCAGGATTCTGTCTCATAGATCGTCTGCAACATCGCGCACAGTCCCGGTACGGTTGGCTTCAAAAGCATGCCAGTCTCAAAATATCGCCACTCAATTAATGCAAAAACAAATTAACATGAAAAAGGAGATGTCAACCCACTCTCCATCAAAAAAAGCAAGAGGGGAAAAAAGCAGCGCGTCCTTTATCAAAAGACACATGCATGCAAAAATCGACAACCTCTTTGCCTGTTAATTCCATGGTCCTAAAACAAAAAATAAAAATAAACAAATGCAATCAGAACAGGTATCCGTGAAAAGAAACGCTGCAGACAAATCCTTAAATCGTCCACTCAAACGATCAGCTTTACAGTCGCACAAATGGGTCTATTCATAAACCACATCACCTTCTTGTCTAATTGTCGATGTCAGAAACAAACTGCTAATTCACACCGACAAGTCCAAGTGTGGCTTGTATCCAAGACCCTGGTCTGAGCGTGCCCGGATCCTGAAGTCACGCATGTGGTATCGGCGGACTCCAAAAGAGCGACTTCCCCATGACGAAAAGCGACGGGACGAGATGAAAGCGACAGAACAGGAGAGACGATCACTGGGAGACTTTTGCCTGCCGGTCCCTCTGTTTCTTCCTTCCCCTCGCCTCTCTGTACAATTCGCTCTCCTGATGAATGGGCTTAAAGTGAACCGTCCGACCGCTCCGTTTAGTGCGACTGTGTTGCTTTTATGTAATTGTTCAAAGCCGAATCTCTGCACCCTCACCCGCGGTTCGCGGCGAACGAGAGCAGAGGTATAGCGACGTGGAGTTTACAAACAGACTGGAGCTGCTTCAGGCTGCTGGAAATAGCTGCCGAGCGACAGGGGAGGGGCGGGACTGTGCTATAAATAGAGTCGGGAGCTGAGAGCTCGCTCGGAGAAAGAGAGAGAGAGAGAGAGAGAGAGAGAGACAGAGACGGAAGATGGAAGAGAGGGGATGCTCGATTGTTTATCACGTAAATAAAGGAGCCAAAAACAATAATAGGAGCCAAAAAAGGAGCCAATCAGACACAAGACCGTGACAAGACTGGAGGAGTGAGACCAAACTGAGTTTAACTCGATAATACGAGCCAGCACGAGGGCAAACGAGATACAAAACAACACGAGCGCTGCTAAATTTGTGCCAATGCACGCTATAATGAATGGAACTAATTCATGCATCTGAAACACAAGCGTTTAAATCTTTCGTTTACATACAGAGGACTGCTTGCTTCTTACACAAGGAATCTGCGTCAGCACTATTGACACAGAGAACACAAGGGTCACCGTTTCACAAGCGCATGTGGGTCAAAAGACTAGGACGGCCAATGCAGCATTACCAAACCTGTGACGTGCCGAGCGCTGTAAGGACACTCTATTTATCATTCAAATCAACAACAACAGCAGCTGCAACAAATAAACGGTAAAATAAGTATCGATTAAAACATGGGAATAATTTTCAAACAAATTGTGTTCAAACGTTTTTTTTTTTTTTTACAACTGAAATATTTCTCAAATTTTATAATTATAATATATTTAATTTATTGGATTATTTATGTATAAATAAAAAAATGCAATCATAAAAATCATAATAAAAACTAAATGTTTATATATATTTGCATATATAATATATAACATTAGCATATATCAAATTATATAAATTGCACTTAAATCAAATTTAAAATAAATATTTAAACACTTACAAAAGTAATACATTACAATTATCTAATGTAGTGTGCAAAAATGAACCAAGCCTTTAAATAAAATATTTCAAGTTTTATTTATTTTTATTTTTATACTAAATAAATAAACTGCCTTGAATTAATAAAAACTAAAATAAATATTTAAACAATAAATTATTATTATTATTATTGTTATTATTATTATTATGCAGATGCGTGCAAAACGAACAGGGAAATTTAATATAAATAAAATATATAAAAAAATATTACAAATAAATATTTAAACATTCAACAAAATAAATTTTGTACATCTTTACTGTATTATCTAATGAAAATGTACAGAAATGCACAAATGCATGTTTTAATATATTAAATGTAACATGGGACTCCTGTGCTGTTGAAAAGCAATTTTCTAATTGATAATGAAGACCACAGTGATGTTTGGAGGTGAATTTATATCAGTAATGCACTAAATCTTTCTTATGTTAGGTGTGTGAGGGCACCATAATGCATCCTTTGTGAATTGCACCATTGATTTCGGGCATCGATGTTCTGCATCAGTTTAGGTGACCCAATGCCTAATGCATGCTCATCGTATTTATTATCCAAGACGGACTGACCTGTTGCACAAGCGCAAAGCTCCAGGAAAGATGCGTCAAGACTAAATAAGAGAAATAATCAAATCTGAGACCGCACACAGTTTCACAGTTTTCTTACAATGATGGCTAAACATTTGTTTCATGCAAGGAAAGTTGGTCCCAGACCAATATTAAAGGGTAAGATTTATCCAGAACGCCTAAATTAGACCTCTGACGTGTTTTTCTTGGAGCAGTCTGTCACCATGACCACTAGTGTGTTGGAGGGTTAAAATGGATTTGGTTCAAGAGCAGGCAACGATCAAAGAGAAGCTTTGTCAAGCACTTGTTTGAAAAAAAAAAAAAGAAAAAAGACATGTTTAAAAACAACACGGAACAGATGTACATGTACCCAGCGTCTCCTATCATTGCCTGGCCATGGGGCGTGATCTAAGAGGGCAAATACAGGTTGTGTGTGTGTGTGTGTGTGTGTGTGTGTATGTGTATGTGTATATTTATGCAAGCAAATTCAAAGCACACTCAACTTTCAATGTTTTTGCACCCATGGCAGGCCTAACACATAATTTGAACCAAGGCTGAAAATAGATGCAAGTTTTGCAAGGCGTGATTTGTCCATGAGCGATTGACAGCATGCAGCATGATAAAAAAAAAAAATAAACAAAAAAAAAAAATAATAATAATAAATAAATAAATAAATAAAATATAATTTGAATCAAATTTAAAATAAATATTAAAACATTTATTTGATAAAACAAATGTAATATACTATTATTCGAATGCAGTGTGCAAAAATGCATTCAAAAAGGGATACAATTTTTATTTTTAATTAAGATTTTTAAGTAAATGAATAAATGAATCAAATGTAAAATAAATTTTTAAACATTTGATAAAACAAATATATAATTTAATACTATAATTACAGTTATCTAATGGAGTATGCAAAAATGCATTTAAATTTCCATATTTTTTTATTTTATTTTTAGATTTTTAAATAAACAATGAATCAAATTTAATAAAATATTTAAATGTTTATTAACACAAATGTAACATTATTATCATTGGGCTATCTAATGAAAATTTAAAACGCATTTAAAACATTAAATTTAGATGTTCAAATTAAAATAAGCCAAATTAAAAATAAATATTTAAACACTTAATACAAAAAAATTCTGTATTAAACAATTCTCTCTCTCTCTATCTCTCTCTCTCTCTCTATATATATATATATATTTATTTATTTAAATGTGTGTGTGTGTACAGTATGCAGCGCATGCATCTTGAAGACTTTGACTTTGCACTTGTTGCTCTTTAAAATTACGCTTAACAGCTATCAGTCCCACAGCTGCATGGACGTTAAAGATGTTCACATTCGTTTCAACTTCAGTCTCGTCTGTTGGCTTTGGTCTCCAGCCGCCCCCGTTATTTATAGGTGGATGTACCTTTTGGGCTTTCTGACGTTAGTTGGGCTTATATTTAGCCGTGAGAATGTGGGGGGAGCGCACCACTTGTTTTTTAAGCCTTTTTTTCACGAGTGATGAACTCATGTTGGTAATGTCAAGGACTTTGGCAGCAGACTTTGTTTGACAGCTAGTCTCTCGCCTTTAGCCAGACCTGACCCAATTAAGGCCAACCCAAAGCGAGCCGTAACCTTTTGCCATCGGGTTCTGAAGGAATCTTGGACGCTGGAGAAGAATGGTAAATAAATGTGGCCGTTCCTCACTGTGGCTGCGGACAGATGGGCTAAATGTGCGCTGAAGCTTCGGGAGCATGTGAACTCTCTCTCTTGCTCACCCTGAATAACATGGACTATATTAGCTCACACTTACGAGCCCACAAAAATAGTCTCGGTTTGGATGGGATTAATTAAAACAAAGCCAAGAAAAACACAGCGGTCTCTCACACAGATAACCAACTCTCTTACTGGGGACTGTCCTGTGACCGCTGCCATGTTAGGAAAATGTATTTTAAGTATGTTAAGTCAAGCATCACTATTGCTGTTGTTAGCGGTTTGTTCTAAATCCCCAAACCCTAAATATTCAACTTTCACATTTATTCATATAGCTTTGCAAATGACAAAACTCATAACGCACTGCACAGTACCCCAAACTATGCAGATTATAGACAAGAGGTGTGTTACATATATTCAAAGTGATCTGGCTAAAAACATTCACTTTGGAGGACGAAACAATTTGTGAAAAATACCAAAAGACCGAGCAGAGCCATGTGTAACAGGCAAATAAAAACTGTTTCTCCCCATTCAATATGACTATATAATATTAATAAAATTATTTGGATAAATTTAATTATTCTATTATCATTTAAATTATTACAATTAAATGCAATATTACATTGCACTGTACAATAAAATACAAATATTTATTTCTGAATGCTGTTAACATAGTTTGCTGATCAATGTTTATAAAATGAATAAAAGTATAAATGAAACCCGTTCATCATATGAAGTGATTGTGTCTCTTCAGAAGACTTGGATTAAACCGCTCAATTCATAAAGATGAATTTCTTTATGAACATTTTGAAGCATCAGGGTTTTGAGTCTTTCAATGGAGGAACAGAAATCATTCAGTTTTTACTACAATTATCTTCATTTGTGCTCTGAAGATGAACACATTTTTTACAGATTTGGAATGACATGAGGGTGTGTAAATGATGATAATTTATTTTTGGGGTGAACTATGATTTTTTTTTTTTTTTTGTGGGTTATATTTTCCAGGTCGGAAAATACTTCAATCTGTATAAAATAGGGACCAACATACCACACAAACTTTGCTTTGGGCCAGTGATCACCCACAGCACCCTAACATCATTTTTTGTGCATTTTACTTTTGAAAGGTGGCATGCCGCTGCATCTGAATCTGGCCCGGGCGCTCAACGAACTCGGTCGGTGCTGTGGGATCGTTTCACTGTGAGTCAATCCAACACGGCACAGACAAACCCGGGCCTGTCGATACCGCCTGAATAACAACCGCCCGATCGATGAGCAATTTGTTACCTGTCTTGATTATGAGCAAAGAGAATTTCTCAGGTCTGCAAAATCCATTCTGAAAGTGCTGTCAAGTCCAAAAACAAACCCAATAAAAGAAATTAAACTGAATCTGAGAAATTAGCTACAGTTTGCAAAATTGTTTCTTAAATGTCCTCACTTGAGCGACTGCCAGACAGTCCTGTGAGAGAAAGGCAAAGAGAATTAGCTTTCAGTTCTGCCTTGCAATGGGGTCTAAAGGACACACACACACACACACACACACACAGGCGCAAGCCTTCTAAAAAACCTTTCTGAGCACATACATGAGCAAATGCGGTCAAATGTATCATTAAACTGCCCATGAAAGCCTGATATGGTGCCTGTATACATTTACAGCGAGAAAAACAACCTTTTTTAGAATCGTCATTTGATGACTCATATCAAGGCATAGACTGATGCACTTACACCCAAAGTGAGGATTCACACACACACATACACACAAACACACGCACGGCACAGGGGACGCATACAGATTCTTTCTCCTCAAATAGAAAGCTGCGATGACTCATTCTCTGCACAGCCCCAACTGCAATGCTCCTCCCTGCCAGCAAACACACACACGCTCACATACACATACACACTGGTGTGTATTTATTCCACCGATTCAAATATTAACACATACAGATAATGACAAGATCCTCTGTGTTGGAGGAAGGCCTCCTGTGGTATTCCAGAGAAATCAATGTTTCGAACAGGTTGACTCATTTAAAGCGCTGTTTACTGACCCGTGTCCCGCTCACTTTTCAGACAACAAACCGGTCTAATTAGAATGCGAGTTCAGTTGCAAATGGAAACAGAGGTTGAAAAAATATATGTGGATGAATAATAGCGCATACACATACATCACTAAATGATTTAAAGTGTGCATTTATGCTTTATGTAGAGATATTTGAAAGATATTTCTTTGACTGCACACACTTTTTCAACAGGTTTATCTGTTCTTTAATATCAGGTCTATTGATAAACTGTGCAATTTTTATTTTACTGTGTCAAAAAGCAGAAACGAAGACAATTAAAGGTGCAGTATGTAATATTGATGGGCAATGCAGTCCAAATTCAAAATATTGGAGAGAGTTGTTTCTTCCACCCCCTCATCCTCACACGGGTTGCCAGATTGAGAACATGCAACAGGAACAAGTGCAACTGACGATGGAAGATGACAAGCCTTACACATTGTAAGCTGATGAGTTGATCCACATTTTAATACGCTTCTGTCACAGAGCTTTTTAGACGGATGTAGAGGCTTTTTAGGTTGGGTAGAGAGTGCACAACATTTGACACGTGTGTCCCTGAACTTGCCTGGTGCAAAGCATGAAGCCCATTACAGTGAAGGGCTTCTGCAGATGAAATGACCTTTTATTGGAGGAACAGAACTGTACGACATGTCCCCAAGAGAACAAAAGGCCTCGCTGCACGGTTGAATGGATTGACACTCGTTTTTCCTTGATGGGCCTGTATATGCTGGATCACACGGAGCTCCGGGCACACTGGACATCATCACAGACAAGCACAGCAAGGTCCTTTGATACTGCACAACATCAAAATCATCCTGAGATAATTAACATGATGATATCTGATTATTTCAGCTTGGAGCACTTGGCTAAACTATAACAGACAGCTCTATAATACAGCAATATGCCACAAAAGAGGTGGAACATTACAGAGATTTTAGTATAGGCACGATGTGAAGTTTTTATAAAATAACAGCAAAAATAAAATGGTTTAAGTAGGGAGGCACTGATTTTGGTACATATAATTATTTTCATGCTAGTAAAATTACTATGCTATTTTGTCAAAAAAAAGTTGCAATTAAACACTAATATCTAAAATAAATAGTTAGAATTTAGGCATTACAATATAATAATGTACAAAGAATGGATATTCCTTTAAAGCAGGGATAGGCAACGTCGGTCCTGGTTTTTTGGAGTTTAGCTCCAACCTTGAAAAAAACCCTCACCTGCCTGTAGCCCTAGTGATCCTGAAGACCTTGATTAGCTTGTTCAGGTGTGTTTGATTAGGGTTGGAGCTAAACTCACTTCTCACAAATATGAACTAATTACCAGGGAAAGTAACTACTGCGTTACTTTTAAAAAATCTTCAAATGTCAAATAACTTGGATGCCCCCAATATTAAATATGTTAAATTAATGAAATGGGCACTTTAAAAATACATAAATGTATAAAAAAAATAAATCACAAATCTTTCACAACTATTTTTATTCAAACTAAAAATAAATCAAAACCACTCTTCCTGTTCTTTGCATAACCATATTATAAACAGCTCATTATTATTTTTTCTCACACTTAACACGGCAGATTATAATTTGTCATATTTGCCATGCTGTACATCTCACGTTCACCTTATATTTTTATTATTAGACAATAATGTATTATATAAAAATGCAAACAAAAAAATATAAGTAAATATAATAATCAAATATAAGACAGCCATGGAATATAATAGAATATATAACTTTCTAAATAATAAAAGTATAGCATATCTACAAATAATTATACACAAATAAATTGTTTTTTACCAATGCAAATATGTAAGAAACAATGCATTGCGATACAAATGCCAACTTTTATCCGATGCACTTTAAATCGATGCATCACATTGTTAAACACTTTTATGCGTATGCACCGATGCGAATCAGTGAATCTTGCCATCCCTAGTTACAAGTAATCAATGACAGGAGCTCAATTCACAAAGTATTGTGACTTGCGATAATAGCACCAAAATCCAAACTTGTAATTTTGCCTCATTATACCACCATTGTTCATAGTGGTTTTCAAATCCAATAGGATTTCTAAAAGACAAGATGTAAAACTCCTGAATGTTATACACAAGTCAGTTAGAGAAAATGAAAGGACAGGACTCGGTACCTGCCTGCTGAATAGCTATCATGACAAACAATGACATAATCAACGTTACCCACAGAATTCAATTCAAGTTTATTTGTATAGCGCTTTTCACTATACAAATCGTTGCAAAGCAGCTCTACAGAAAATTAAACATTTTACAATATATAGCTGATGTACATGTCAAGTTGATGTACATATGGCAGAAATATATGGTAAAAATCAGTTAATGACGTAATCAAACAGATGATGAACACTATTAACAGCAATGATTATATGTTGCAAAAATCACAACACTCCATCTGCTAAGAGCACCTTCCTGAGCTGGTTTCACTGGAGCCGTACGCTCAATAAAATGTCAATCACACAGGCACACACACACAGAAAGCATACGTAAAAGATTGAGTTTGCATCACGGCGAGCAAATGGGCCAATCAGTGAAGAGCCCTCGGGCAGTGTTGATGTGGAGTGGGGCGAAGCGTAGAAGGTTGCCACGGCATCCACTGACATTCAAAGACGTCATGAGGGGGACAGAGGGTTAATAGAGGTTGTTACCGGTTCTAATTATAAACGGCAGAGAGTCAGAGAGAGGCAAGCGAGGAGTGCTGGGGAGGAGAGAGCGGGGGCGGGAACAGGGCCGAAGGTATGAATCAAAGGAGCATTAAGAGGGGGCTGATGGGAAAAGAAAGGGGCGAGGATGAGAAGAAAGCTGCAAAGTACGCCAACAGATGCAGAAAAGATGGACAAAATCCACAGGTTTTGTTTGCCTGAGCAACAAGTCAAGAAACCCCGGCTAAGCTTCACCTGAGACGAGACGATTATATGCAATTATGCACACAATCATAACAACGGTTTACTCGCCCGCTGACAGACCAAAAATCTTCTTCCAAACGTGATTTGTAATTGCTACAGCTGTGAGTCACGCTGCACTACTACTACTACTGTAACAACAAACAAACGCCTTTAAATAAAGCCACGCTAATCATTTGTTTTCCCAACACAACGCTAATACATTCAAATGATGCCATGTCACCTGTTACAGTGCAGATTTGTAAATATCACCGCACAAAAAATGTTCACGATTTTAGTTTAATTAAGGGGTTTAGATGCTTAAAAGAGATTCACACAGTGAGGACTTGTTCAAATGTGCAAAACCATTAATTCCAGGTATAACTGGCATAAAATGAAACAGAAATGGAAGTTTTAGCCACTGTATAAGGCGATGTGGCTTGTTTAATTCATGAAATGAATTACTTGTGGTTTAATATGCACATTAAAACAATACAGCTACTGGGAGAAAATAGTATCCATAGTCAATCATCTAAATTTGTGTCCATTATAGTTTATGGGCGTTAACCAAATCCAACCAATCAATAAATAACAATAATAGCAACAACAACAATAATAATAATAATAGTTCACTTGATATGAGGGTTTTATGCCAAAATGCAAAAATATGTGGCTGGAAAGCCACTTAATATTAGTTTTGAAAGCTGAAAAATAAACAATAAAGGCTAAAATATATACCGAACTATCCAAATCAATCAATCAAATCAAATCAAATATCCTTGTAGGTCTGGTAAGGAAAAAAGCACAAAAGTTGCTGAACAAAATGCAACCAAATTGTGCTGGCTTGAACAGATTTATACTCATCTGTCCAAGTCAAACCAGGGAAAACAACAACACGTTATGTGCAGAGCGCTACCAAAATCAGAAAATGCAAACGTTCACATACTGCAGCTCTTGTTTGTAGGCCCAGATGGAATCTGAAGACTTTTGGGCTGATTCTGGAATTACAGTTGTAGAATTTTGCAGAATGAAATTAAGACTGGAACACACCACACAAACTGAACACATTTAAAACACTAGGCATCATTCGCTTGCTGACTTTGTAAATGGTTACAGAGAAAACGACAAACGAGGATCACACACTACCAGACTTTCAAACACCACAACCTCACAAGCAAACATGCGCCGCGTTTCTAGAAGACACATGAAAAACAATGATTTCTTCAACTGCCTCCAAATATCAAACGTGTTTGATATCCTCAAACTGGACTGAAGCTAAAAAAAAAGGTCTGTACCCTTTATACACTACACAATTTTCTGTGAAATCGGTCAACTCCTACTGCCCAAAATCTGCAAACTGGCTCTGACTTTCAGCAACTATAGTGCTGCCTCTTGCACACTGTAAATGTGTCCAAACGTCATGTAGTGTATTCCAGCCTCTAGCACCTGGAAGTATTATCAAATGCAACAAAATCCATTAGCAAACATCAGTGTTGCAAAGTGCGACATGAACGAGTAAAATCTCTTACCGGGTGTGTTTGGTGAATTCATGGATGACGCCACGTGTTTTCTCTGCCTCTGAAATTCTCCAAGTAGCAGGAAAAGATGCTTTTTGGATAAACTTCAGCGTGCAACCTCAGGTTCGTCTGGTTTCAGAGGCAAAGACGCCGAGCTCTAAAGGGGGTCCTCGGCGTCAGCCATGACCGTAGACCTCACGAGGAGGACTGTGATGGCCAGCTGAACACCCTCACTGCAACAGACACAAATACACTGACGTCAATGGAGCTGAGAAGTTTTGCCAGGCAAGATACATGCTCAAACTTACAGTAGAATGAGGCTGTGATCTGTCCGTAAAGCAAAAACCATTTAAATAATAACATAAACTAAAGCAAAACAGCTCATTTGTTTTTCAAAGAGAGTATAAAGTCCCCTAGCTGGCTATTAACGGGGCTTGTAAGAGTCATTAATGCCTGTGTCAGAACGTTGCGCTCGTAACAGGGTTGTATGTTTGCCGCTTCCAAAACAGATCCAGAGGATGTTAATGGATGACTCACCCTGCCTCTAAGTCAGCGGAGACGCACTACAATACCCACGCTGCCTAGCAGCGACTGGATACGCAGCAGGGTAGCACATTACCCACGCTGCCTTATCATTCTACCATGAGCCCTGCCCCAAGCAAAGAAGAGAGAGGCTCTGTACCGTCTAGTTTTAGCGATTATTAAAAACACTGGCCCACACTTCCTGAGCCTTAGGTCTGTTAAGTATTCAAGTAGATAATGTTATGCACCGAACAGCATTCGGGTTTGAGATAACATATTTTTATGCAAATCAACACATCAACGTATAATTGAAAATACGTGATTCTTTTAAAAAATATACAAAGACTTACTGCTTTAGTTTACATGATTTGATTTAATTTTTTAAATGAAGCTGCATTACATTATTGGTAAAACTGGCAGCTCTGCACTGAGGAGAAGATGGCAAGCTTTGAGTCGCCTTGCCTTGGATGCACTGAGACAGCAGCCTCACCTGCTGGTTAAATCATGCAAATGCAGTTTGGCTGTCCTAATTTGTCTAATGACCCAGTATAACCACAGCACTTCCTTTGGTATGGAATAGTTAATGCAATCAATCACTTTTTAATCATTCTTTAATTATTATGTGGTCAACAGTATTCTAGGTGAGAATGGAGATCCCACTAAAATGAATCATTATCTTTATGAACAACGTGTTATCAGCTGAGAGCCAATAAACTGTAATGAGTAACTGATAAATGTTAGAAATAGTCTTGCTGTTTTGCTTTGACGCACTTATAACGTAATTTGAACTTGGGCCAGAAGTTTATGGTAGCTGGATTTCTTGTTTTGACTGTTAATCTCAAACCGCTAATCTCTAACTGAAAATCCCCAATTTATAAATCTCAAAGAATGTGGCTCAACATAATGAAGGTCTACAGGACTGTTCCTAAGATGTGTGTTTCTTAAAATTTCACAACCTGCATTCATTTTTGAGTCAAATCTTGAAAAAGCTTAATTCTATAAAGGAATAGACACAATGCAAATAAAAAGTGTTAAAATATCAAAGCTGCTTCTTTCATGATTAAATAACATTTAAATGAGGAATTATTTATAAAGTATCGAACCACAAAAAATAAAAAACATTTTCATTTTGAATTGAGACATACTGTATGTATTGGCCAATACTGAATACATCCCAAATAAATACTAATATTTTTAACAAATAAATTTGGAAATTAATATTGTAAACTGGATTAACATAAATGGCAAACAAATAGTAAACAAATAGCTTCAATCTATTTTTTTTTTTTTTTATTATCAATATTTGGGTCAAATAAGAGTATGACTTTCCACTAAATACTACCAATGCAAAATCCCTAGTAAAATGCAAAAAGTAAATTGTATAATAAATATTCGAAGATATTAAAATTCAATGGAATTTGGTCTAATTAACTTAAATTCTGGAAAACTAAAATTAACTTCATTTTGGCATCACAACATTAAAATGTACTGGATAGTATGAAAATTGGATATTCATTTTGAGATTTGCTAAAGATGATAATGAATAGTGCTAAATGATTTTATCTATTGTAAATTAGTGTATTTAAAGATGAACTAAGTGAGTTACATATATATTATATTAGCATATTTTTCACTAATTAATAAGGGAAATTAATACTTAGGACTCAAAAAAAAACAAAAAACAAAAAAACCCCTAGCAACCTTAACTACCAACTACCAACTAGCAAACACATATAAATGCAATAATAATAATTAAAAACACTCAGAACACCCTATTAATTGTGACGGCACCACTCACATTTTCTCATGAAATGAGATTGATTGCAGAAAGTTTGCGTATTTTCTGTCATGGTCTGCAGATGAAGCTATGGACCTACAGTATGGATCGTTTCTCACATCATTCTGAAAGACTTGCTCTTGTCTTTGGCCACAGCCAGCTCTGACATGTCCCAAGGCCTTGTGGGGTGCTAACATGCTGGTACAGTTCCTGGAAAGCCCTGTATTGACTAAAGAGCAGGCTGAAGCTGGTCTCTAAAGCGCTGGCAGTGATTTAATGGAAGAGCCGAAAGCTCCTCCGGTCCAAATCTTTGTCACTCCTCTCTCTCTCTCTCTCTCTCTCTCTCTCTCAAGCGGTCAGGCTTGGTGCCAGAGCACTGATCAGCGTTTAATGCTCTTAAAAAGGATGGGACATTTGAGGAGAGTTTAAACACCGGCTCGCTCGTCAATGCGCCCGCATGAGAGAATCATCCTTCCCAAGGTGCTTAGCTCTCTTTCTTTGAGGCGGAGAATATGAGAAGGCATCAGTCACTCAACGAGGGTGTGAATACCGTGGGGGTGGAGATGTGTTGATTAGCGCTCGCTAGCGTCCATGATTGATGTTAAACCCTCGCGCATCTCTCTGAATGAAGGTTTCCAGACCATCCAGGTCCACTAATTCTCTCCATCTGTGTCACAAAATGATGACACAAACCCCAAGAGAAAACTTAGTAGATACAGAAAGGCATCAAGACACACGTCTTCAAAATTTTTAGGATTCATGTTAAGCTTACAGAATGTAAACATAATTTAAGAATAGCAGTATGAAGAACAAAACAAACGGCAGGTTTTCTACAATTAAACTGCTTGAAAGCACAGCGCCAACTCATTTCACATACTAAATTGGACTAAAACTAATTTCATACGGCGTTTATTGACTAATTTTTGGAGACACGTGTATTGTTGTCCAGCACTGTTCTTGCTTCTTGAGGCCTTAAGCATAGTATCTTACTAGAGCGGAGCATTGATACAGATTTCTTGATTCAATTCAGGTTTATTTATTTATATTTCAGTTATAATGTTGATTTTGCTCACATATGAAAACAATTCTCTCAAACGTTTCTCTCAGTAAATGTTTCAGACTGATTCAAACCAGTAATGTGTTTTTGAACTTACGGTTGAACCACTGATGTCACATGGACTATTTTAACAATGTCCTTAATAGGGATGCATCGATCCGATATTCAGTATCGGTATCGGCTCCGATACTGGCATTTTCTGCCGGATCGGGTATCGGTCAGACGAGACCGATCTAAATCCGATATTTGTGCGTATAATATTCTGTGTTATTGTTAAACTCCACGAAAGCACAAAAACATTATAAAGCACCATAACGTCAAAGTCCAACTTGTTCTGAAGCCGTTTCATAGTTTAATGTGAAGTGGTTAAACTCAAGTTCACGTAAACACTTCTCCCTGCTGCGTCTGTCTGTCATCCTCCATTCAGCATTCAAACTGCGTGTCGTGTTCGGTTACTAGAGTCAAAACGATGAAACTGATATATAACACTGTTAAAAGAAAAGGCTCAAACTAATCGCACAGATTTAATAAACTACGCACCAATATCTCTTTCCTTTGTGCTTTGAACTTCTCTATGTGGAGATGTGCACGCTGTGATAGGACAGAAAAAGAAAGGCTATTAATAATCTAATGTATAGCACAGTAATGGAGGCAGCAACATATGATGGATAGGACTCCATTTAAAAGAAATATATTTTTATTTATATATAAATATAAACTATAAAATTAATTTTCTTGTTTTCATTAATATATTTTACAACAATACAAAGAGCAATGTGTAACATTTTACCAGATTTAGTCCTACACTTTCTCACTTTTATGTGTTCCCCTCTAAATAATGTTATTTCACTAAATGTTTAGATTTTATAAAATTATTGTGCACTCATGATTTTTCTAGAATAACTTTTGCTGCTAAATTATCCACTAACCTAGTTTATAATAGTGTTTTTGTCATAGATTATGATTATATATTTTTTCATTTGTTATTTTTCATTAAAATGAAGTTACATTTAGTAGATTGTGTTTAACACACAAGAGTGATGATCAGGTCAGCACACAGAAGTATAGAAATTCTACATTGATTTAAATTTAAAGAATTTTCTGGATCGGATCGGATCTGGAAAAAAATGGTATCATTGCATCCCTAGTCCTTACTACCTTTCTGGGCCTTGAACATTTCAGTTGTGTTGCTGTCTATGCAGATTCAGAAAGCTCTCGGATTTCATCACAAATCTTAATTTGTGTTCTGAAGACGAACAAAGGTCTTATGGGTTTGGAACGGCATGAGGGTGAGTAATTAATGACAGGATTTTCATTTATGGGTGAACTAACCCTTTAAAGGGGTCATATGATGCGATTTCTTGTTTTCCTTGTCTTTAGTGTGTTATGTAGCTGTTTGTGCATGTATACGATCTGCAGAGTTACAAAGCTCAGTCTCCCACAAAAGGATTTATTCTATCTAAAAGAGAAGCCTGATCCAGACCGGGCTAAAACGCCTCAATAAAACATGCTCCCACATGTCTATGTTACAATGTGGAAATATTTGCGTAATGCCGCCCAAATGTTCACGCAAAGAAAGAAGGCGTGGTTTCAGTAACCGCAGTAGTGTTGATGCAGCCATGTCAGGGAGACGCTGTGTGTTTCTATGCGAAAGCAAACGCACTTCATTTGGCCTTCCAGAAGTAGATGCAATTAGAAATCATTGGTTAAGATTTGTTTACAACAGAACAGCACAACCCAAATGTTCGAATTTGAGTACAAGGCTGGCTGTGCACAAAGCCTATTTCTAAAAAAAAAAAAAAAAGAGGCGGGGGCATAGAGGAACTACAATAATGTACAGTATTTAAAAACATAATGTGTTTTTTCAACATTAAAGCATGTCAACATATTTTGTTACACCAAACACACAAAATAATGATCTTTAAAAAGCATCATATGACCCCTTTAAAATCACACAACCTACTAAATCGACTGCATCTATCCATTACAGCCTCATTTTCCTGCGGTTCATAATAAACATCTACCCCGACTATGGTCCATTTTCCAAGTCACACAAAAACCATTAGAAGCTGCGGCAGAAAGCGGTCACAGAAATAATTGTAGTATTTAAAACCTTTAAGCACTTCTAACTGCAGTCTGGAGCGCTGCAGATGCATTATCCAAGTGACGTGTGAAGATTAAAATAGTACAACAGATTTAGCGTGCTCTCCCAACCCCTGGGACGGACGCACAGATGCGGCGGGGAATAAGCGGGCCATTCGATTGCAGGGCGATGGGTGAGCTGTTCCACGAGAATCAGGTGAGCGCTGCCTGGTGACCCAGGAAGAGCTCGGCTAGGAGACGGCAGAGACGAAAGCCCTTGCGTCATTCCCCCGAGATGAGATCAAGAGGTTTGTTTGACTTGATTTTAAAAGAGGCCCTTCAGATTCAAAGCTGAGAGCCAGAGTAAACACTCATTTAAACAAATACAGATAATCAGCGATGTGTCGTCACACAGCGAACATGTTATTAACATACTACAACATATAAGAGCTATAATATTTACACCTTTAGTAGCAGGTGCACGTAGTCAGGTAAGGTTACAGAGTCCTTGCCGCTGCAGAGCGGTCAAACCAAAAGCCGAAATTGGACATTAGCATGCAGCATGGAGCATGTCAGGTATGGCAGCCGCCCAAGAGAGTGCTGGTGTCCTCCATCAGACCTCTTGAGTCTCTGCCCGCTGTGCTCCAGGATCCTGAGTGGCTCATCCACAAAGACAAATTGTCTTTGCATGAAAAAAACATTAAGGCCCATAATATTGTACATACAGTGCATACATAAATGTGTAAATA
Source organism: Onychostoma macrolepis (assembly GCF_012432095.1). Lineage (NCBI taxonomy): Eukaryota > Metazoa > Chordata > Actinopteri > Cypriniformes > Cyprinidae > Onychostoma > Onychostoma macrolepis. The sequence goes on along the minus strand of NC_081157.1, from coordinate 42,838,632 downwards.
TTATCTGTAAAATATGAAAATTTACTTTCTATTAAGGCAAGACAATAAAAGTAAAACCATAGTTTTTTTTTCATAGTTTTTTGCACTGGACAAATTTGATATTTTGGGTTATTTGGCTTTTTATAACATGTTTTTTTGTGTGAAAATAAAACATGCAAAATAGACTTTTACATACTTATTTTATTGCTTTTGAGTTTTCTCAAAATAATTTTTTTCCTCGTGCAAGGAGCCAGAAATCTTTACTTCAATTGCACTTTTCTATCTATATTAGGTTCTATTTAAGGTTTTTACAGAGAGGTTTGTTCATATGCCTTGATTTTAATAACATTTTATTTCTAAAAACATGGTGATTTTTTTATTTTATTTTGGCTGTTGACAGCATTTTCTGTTTTATAAAGTGATAAACCAAAATGAGAGAGATATAAAAAAATTCCTTCTGGAGAAACCTTTCAGTTTGACAATAATAATAATTCAACAAAGAGAAAGAATCATTTTGAACATGGTTTTACTCAATGTTCAGATTTTTCTTCTGTAAATGTATGCAATTTATTTATTATTATTATTAGATAATGCCTGCTTTGCATATTTAAAGAAAACCTGTAATACAAAAAAAGTGCAATTCTTAATGGGGAAGTACATGCTAAAAACTATGGCCCAATGTCCGATATTAACATTAATATGTTTTTTAACAGGTGTTTTTGAATTTCCTTAAGCTGCCTTAATTTTTTTCTTTTCCACCATTAGAGTACTGATGATTGCTTAACATTCAAGTAATGGTAAACATAATGACACATAGTACTGTCAAATTCTGTCAATTTTAACAATTAACAAAAATAATAAAATAAATACATATATTCATAATTTGTATATAAATACATATAACGTATATGTATATACGTACTTAAAAAAAACCTGGTACCGTGACGTTTTCACTTTTTTAGTACCGACTTGGTACCGAAGTACCGGGTCTTTTGACAACACTAACACATACATACATATACACACACACACACAGTATATATTTTCTTTAATATTTACATGTATATACAATTATATTCTTATATTTAATATATAAACATAACATTTTTCTTAAACATATACATGCATGTGTTTGTGTATATATATATATATATATATATATATATATATATATATATATATATATATATATATATATATATATATATAATAAATATTCACAGTACACAAACATATATTATGTAAACAAAAACTTTTATTTTGGATGTGATTAATCATTTGACAGCACTAAATATAATTATTAAAAATATAATATTTTTAAATAAAATAAATAAGCAAATATTATTTTTCTCTAAACTTCCCCAGACCACAGTTTGAAAACAATCCAGGACATACCAGAATGCAAACAAACCCACAGTATATCACAATTTCACTCCCTTTCAACATGCTGCATCTCCCTAACACACTTGCTGTAGTTTCAATCACAATCCAGTAGTGCTGCTGTGATTCATTGCAATGTATTGTTATCATAATGTAGTTACCGCTATTGTGACATTAAGGGTCATGGTATAGCCTACTTACTGCTATCTCAAGCGAAAACTCTGAAACACATCTGAAACACACCTTTGATGCAGTCACTATTACTCACCGCTTACATGGCACTTTGCTCAGTTGTTTTTGTCCAGAGCAATCACAGAAATCACCACTCAAATGCACCAATGCATCTTGTGAAGAGGAGAGTGGATTTCTAAAAATGAATCTGGCTTTATACCCCAAAATTGGCAATAATCCTTGTGGTTTACTGTAGCCTGCTCACAGCAAATTCAAGCAAAAACCCTGAATAAGACACCTATAACAAATATAAGCCCAGAAAACTGCCAGATGTCTGTTGGGAAATTTTGTCTGTTCTTTTCAATAACCTGCTGAAATATAGACCAGTATAAAACAGAAATGTCTAAAATAAGCTGGGTGACACAGTTTGCCAAAAGACTGCTATTCCCCTCACTCAATACTTCACTACATTTTGACAAAGAATGATATTCAGACTTGCACAGAGCTCTGTTAAGCAACACCACAAAATCCAGAGCATTACTAAGAATTACTGTGAAGTTCAAATCAGACGTCAGAGAAACCAACAGGACCGCTCACAGACAAATACACACAAAAGATATGACTGCACACACAGAGGTCTGGGCTGGGGGGAGGCTGAAATGTGCGTGTGCGTTAAAGGGATGGTTCGCCCAAAAATGAAAAATCTGTCATTAATTACTCACCCTGATGTCGTTCCAAACCCATAAGACCTTTGTTCATCTTCGAATACAAATTGAGATATTTTTGATGAAATCCAAGAGCTTTCTAACCCTGCATAGACAGCAATGCATCTGATATGTTCAAGGTTCAGAAAGGTAGTGAGGACATCATTAAAATAGTTCATGTCACATCAGTGCTTCAACCAAAATTTTATGAAGCTACAAGAATCAATTTTGCACACAAAGAAAACAAAAATAATGACTTTATTCAATGATTTCTTCTCTTCTGGGTGAGGATTTCATGAAAAACATCGTAATTCGTGTTCTGAAGATGAATGAAGGTCTTACGGGTTTGGATCGACATGAGGGTGAGTAATTAATGACAGAATTTTCACTTTTTGGGATTACTGTCCCTTTAAGAATTCAGAATCGTTAACAAAAAGACTAATGGTCTGACATCACCTGATAACTCATCCATCTCAAAGCCCTGACCACAATGCACCTAAAGCACCTAATCAATTAAAATAAACAACTCACTAGTTGATTCTAATTTGATGGTGGTGCTGTTTTCAGTCATCCTCTAAATTTAAATCTACAACCATACTTATTTAGAGGAAGGTCTTGAGTGTTTTTTAAATAACCTGCGACCCTGACTGTTCTGTTGTTCTATCTAGTTTTTTGAAATGCAAGAATGGATCTTATATAAATGCCCCCCTAAGAAATGTGTCCATAAAATAGCCTAAATATAATAGTGCATCCTTAAGAACTTAAAGGAGTTTTATACTTAAAAATATGAATATAGTGAGAAAGTCTAGGTTAGGTGCAAACTACAGAAACTGGATGCAAAGAAGAAGAAAAAAATGGCTGGTTAGGATTTTTTAAATCTCTTATGCTCACCAAGGATGTATTTATTTGTATACCATAAATACTGTGAAATATTATTAGAATATTTTATACTGATTTGTTGCTTGAGAAACATTTGTGCTGCTTAATATTTTTGTGGAAACCGTGACAGATTTTTTGATAAATAGAAAGTTCGAAAGAACAGCACTTAATAGAAATAGAACTGTTTTGTAATAATGTAGAAGTCTCATTTTATTAATTTAATGTGTCCTTGCTGAATAAAAGTGTTAATTAACAAAACTGGCCTCCAAATTTTGAATGGATATTTGAATTTAAATAAATTATAAAAATCAAATAACATCCTACAAAATAAACATTGTCCATATTAAATATAAGCTTAGTTAGCTGTGAACTGAAACTCATATAAATCCAAAGCATAATGACTGTTCTCGTCTTGTTTTTCAACACAAATGCAATGAGCTTTCCTTCAGTGCAGAGTCTGCATGAGGCCGTCTGCTTCCTGTCCATTTGATCCATACCATGCTCACAAGCTCATTACACAAACTCTTCCAGGAACTGGAACTCACACCATCTGAAACACACCTTGATTACTCAGTCACTTGATTACTTGCCACTTTACTCAACTGTTTCCGAGCCTGTAATGTCCAGAGCGATTACAAAAATCACCAATCATCTGCACGAACTGTGGCTGAGTGGATTTCCCAACACTCAATCTGGCTTGAAATTTAGCCCTAATCATAAAAGTTTAAACACTCAGCAGCCTGCTGAGATCCTGACAGGGAGTTGCTGGACACCTCGGAGCGGCCAGGATCGTGAACGAGGGTGCAGGTCATCCATGTAGCGTAACCACGGCAACATCTGTTTTCGACGCATCAAAATATTTTTGGATTTCCACACTCCTACATTCCACACTCACCTCCTGGCCCAGAGGGGTTACAGTCGTATTGTTAAGTGGCTGAAGAAGCTGGTGTGGCTGTGGGTGGTGCAGAGCTTCGGATCTTTTCTCCGTCGTTCTACACCCAGAGACTATTCATTACTAGGACTCACCGTGCCCTTCATATAGAATGCAAAACAAACCAGCATTCTGCATTCCATTCTGACAAGCGACGTCGTAAAGATGAGGGTGTGAACGTGGATGTGTAGGTGAGGAACAAGACAACCAAAGACATGGAACAAGTTTTTTCCATATATATATATACACACACGCACACAAACAAAGACACAACTGAAAGAACTACTGATGTCCATTGCAAAAAAAACCCTTTAAATGTCTCAGTTGCCTTTTATTCACCCATTTTGAAAACAGAAAGCACTCATGAGTATCTATATGACTATAAAGAACAATTACCTTACATTTACTATAAGCAATGTGTAACTCAGCTTCTCTGGAAGACAGGATCAAAGTCCAAGCGCCTGTCAGACCAGATTGAGCCAATCAAAACAAACCACAGAACAAACAGACAAAAATAGACAAAACTATGCATACTGTAAGATAAGAGCAAATGCAACCGAGTCAAATTTACAAAATATCACAGTTATGCAACTTCTTAACGCAACTGTGGTCCCCTAGGGCAAATATTTATCGACTGCCTAATCACATTAGTTGGTCGGGACAATGTGAATTTTCTTGCTTCCATCTAATCCGATCCACATTAGCTTGAATCTCTACTATCAAAGCAAAGGTGATGTGATTAAAACAATACAAGGACATTCTTTACTTTAGAAACCACTGTCTGTTCTCCATTTCTTCTCTCCTCACAGACTACCACTGTGTCTTGAATGCAGTGAAAATTTGCTTAAAATGTATTCATCCTCAGATCATCTAAGATTTAGTTGAGTTTGTTTCTACATCTGAACAGATTCTGAGGAATTCAGCATTACATCACTTGCTCACCAATGGATCCTCTGCAGTGAATGGGTGCCATCAGAATGAGAGTCCAAACAGCTGATAATAACATCACAATAATCCACAAGCTGTGTTTGTAATAAACAAATCCATCAAGATGTTTTTAACTTTAATCTGTTGCTTTTAGTTTAAAATACAGTTCCTCTATCCATTATAACGCTTCATCCAAAACAGATATATTTGGATTTTGATTTGAGAGATGTGTGACAACAAGGGATTGACATCACATCACCTTTGCTTTGATAGTAGAGATTCAAGCTAATGTGGATCGGATTAGATCAAAGCAACTAATGTGATGCTAAATTTCTCCAAACCTGTTCAGATGAAAACGAACTAATCTACATCTTGGATGGCCTGACGGGGGAGTAAATTTTCAGCAAATTTTCATTTTTCAGTGAACCATTCCTCGAATATCCACACCTTAGGTTTACATCCAAAATAAAGAAGCACAGTCCAAGAGTCAAATATGAAATCCAGGTGATTTGCATAACAAATCAATCCTGAGGATATAACCATTTCATAATTTTCAAAATCTAAACAGACCCATCCGTGTACCAATCCCTAGACCTATTGCTTCGCCTATACTAAAACAAGATTTTTAAGGAACACTTTTTTTTGGCAACAACAGATGGTGGTCCTCCACAGATCCATAAGCAGTGAAGAGGGTGTAGTTTCTTGGAAATAACTAATGGTGTCAACTCACTAGTAAACGTGACTAGGGCAGATTGAGCTTGTATCCCTTGAGCACTGTCATTTCCACTATCAGCCGACCCCTCTTACATCCTAGAGCAAGCACAGCTTTTTAAGCTAGTTTAATGGTTGTTCTAAACCACCCATTAAGTCAATAATCTTCTAAATGCACGTTAAAAAAAGCCACTACTTGAGATCCTCCGAATTCAGACGCACCACAATGAAGTGCCACCAAAAGTATTTGTTGACGCTGTTCAACTAGCCCAATTACTGTTACATAATCGAACTTGACCTGGCAATACTAACCTACAATGAAGTGTTATTTGTTACACCCATCTGAACTCACAACATAATAATGCTCTAATAGCGTCACCTTCCATTCACACAAATCTTGACAAATGAGCCACATCCTGCTTTAGCCAAGAGAAAAATGTCAGTCTTGGTGCATGAGTGATACAGCAGCCTATTCCTGGGCCTGCTGAAGTCATGACTCAATTTAATGAGTTCATCAGGAGAAAAAAAACTGAGAAATGATTACTTGAAGTCCTCAGTCAACCCACTTGTCAAGAGAGGTGAAAACACTGAACAGCGGTCAGCCTTGACTTGACCTCTGTAAAATACAGTTATTATCTCATAACCAAATGATAACTACCGGAAATATCACTGCATCCAGATATAGATAGATAAATAGATAGATAGACAGATATAGATAGATAGACAGAGATAGATAGATATAGATAGATAGATAGATAGACAGATAGATAGATAGATAGATAGATAGATAGATAGATAGATAGATAGATAGATAGATAGATAGACAGACAGAGATAGATAGATAGACAGAGATAGATAGATAGACATAGATAGATAGATATAGATAGATAGATAGATAGATAGATAGATAGATAGATAGATAGATAGACAGACTAATTATATAATTTTAATAAAACAACCTCTTACACCAAAGTACAGACTGTTCTCTCCGATAAAAAAAAAAATAATAATAATAATACTTAAGTTAAAGTTGTCAGAGAAAGAATTTCACCTATAATCATCATCTAGAATGTATGCTGCAACCAAGACACACAGAAATATACATGAATCGCTGAATACAACACTTCAGACGTCGCTCATTTATTTTCTGATCACTGTGAGTGATCATAACCAGGTGTTAAAACAAAATGACAATCTCACTCGCGTGATGCTCTGATTCTTTTTCATTTATAGTTGCGCAATAAAAGAAGATCATGATGAATATGATATAATCGCTTGCTCTCCTCCAGCTCCAGAAACAACATCTGCGCTATACCGGAGGAGTTCAACCCGATCAACCTTCAAGTGACTGTACAAAACGCTCAGATAAGATACTGGGAGACTGATGGCCATGAAAATATTAAACTCATCCCGTCAGCCGATTCCCACGGGTAAAAAAATGGCGATAGTTTTGCACTAGCGCCAGGAACTCGGACTAAATCTGACAAAACTCTTGATGTTTGTTTTAAGCCCGTCCAGGCTGCGAAACTGCCAGTGTGCAAAAGCTGTCTAAATGCACTACAAAATCACCCTAACGTGTTTCCCTGCGGGTGAGACCGCTGCCTGTCGGTGGGTGTCAAGCCCAGGAGGGAAAAGACAGAGCATAAACCATCACTATCAGACGATGTAACGTTAAATGTTTCTTTCTACTTTACCTGATACTTGTTGTCGTTCCGACTCGCCGTCACGGTCCGTCTTATTTCAGCGCCCGTCTTCCACTTTATCACTTTTGCAACGCTATTTTCCTCCTCTGTTCATGAAAAGTACAAATTTTCCTGCCTCAACTCTCTTTCCTCCATATTTGCAGCTTCTCCACCAACAACAACATTAATGACGTGCTCTCGACGGTCACGTGACCACGGCTGTGGGTTCTAAAAATAGCGCGCGACACGACACATTACAACCCACAGAGCGGGTCTCGCGGGTCTCAAAGATGCCGAGCTGAGGACCGCTCTTAATTATGATTATGTCTTTCGAGCGTCTGAGGTTGCTACAACGCATGGCCCCCAGTTTCCCGGGAGTTTTCTATTTTTTACATATGTATTTTTGAACAGGAACTAAACTGGTTTTAGGGAAGAGGGCGCCCCCTTTCGGTAGGCTGTGGAGGAGTGTGATGCGTGGGGAGAATGTGGTGGGCGAGAGAGGATGCGTGTGCCTGTTTCACTTATAACATTTTCTTAAAGGTGCTGTGTGCGATTTCAGCCGTTTTCAGTTTTCACGGACTTATGCCAGACTTAGTCATGTTGTTAATGGTTCGCACTGCCATTTTTTTTCTCTAATTAAAGTTGTACACATCACTTTTGAGTAGCTAGTATGATTAAAATGAGGCAGACTCACATTAGCTGAAGACAGTCCTCTAGAAAAACTGATTGGCTGATCGCTCACTTGACTCGTCTTCCATTTTCCACTTTTTCCTTATAAAGAAAATATTTATGTAATTTTTAAGAAATTATAGAACAAACTACAAAACCATTTGACTAGCTAGCTCCTGATGAGTCATCGTTTAAAGGGATAGTTCACTCAAAAATGAAAATTCTGTTATTACTCACCCTCATGTCTTTCTGAACCCATAAAACCTTTGTTTGTCTTCGAACACAAATTAAGATATTTTTGATGAAATCCAAGAGCTTTCTGACCCTGCATAGACAGCAACGCAACTGAAGTGTTTAAGAAAGGTACATGTGACATCAATGGTTCAACTGTAATCTTATGAAGCTACAAGAATACTTTTTGTGTGCAAAGAAAACAAAAATAACGGCTTTATTTGACAATTTCTTCTATTCCTCGTCTTCTGATGTCACATGACCTATTTTAACGATGTCCTTATGTTTCTTGAACGTGTCAGTTGTGTTACTGTCTATGGAGGGTCAGAAAGCTCTCAGATTTCATCAAAAACATCTTAATTTGTGTTCCGAAGATGAATGAAGGTCTTACAGGTTTGGAACGACATGAGGGTGAGTAATTAATAACAGAATTTTCATTTTTGGGTGAACTAACTCTTTAAGGATATAATTTAAAAACTTAAAATATAAAATTATATAAAATGTGTGTGTGTGTGTATACAGTATATGCTATGTATGTGTGTGTGTATGCATGTGTACGCATATATGTATACATAGTTTTAAATTTAAAATTAAAAAAATTGAAATATATAGGTGTGTGTAGGCCTAAGCAAAATGACACATCATGGTTAAACTTATTTAGATCAAATATTGAACTGCAAATTCCAAAGAAAATGGATAGGGAAAAAAACAGCTCTTTAGTTAGTTTGACTGCCTGATGGTGGCAATCAACATTTTCTGAAGGCTACACACCTCTTTTCAAATAGCATTTGTTGAAACAGAAAACAATACTTAAAAATATATATAATAATAATGAAAAAAAAAAATCCACCCTATTCATGGAAAGTGTCCGAGCCTAGGGTTGTTGTAAAGACACTCCATTTCTATTCACACTTCACACTTATTTCAATGATATAGAAACATTTTATGTGCAGTATTTAAAAAAAAAAATGCTTCCAGCACCTTAAAATGACCATAATGAGACTTATTGGTAAAGCTTTCCGAACATTGGAGATTCCTGTCAAACTGTGTAACCCTCCAGTCTGTACTCAACCAAAGCTTTCTGGATGGAGAGTAGTGAATCTTCGCGTAGGTTTTGCATCCTGCTAGGGTTTGACATCTTGCCCCCACACCCACCTGCATTGTGTTTATATTCTATTCATTCAAATGCTGCAATGCTCTCAAATGAGTTTTTACATTGGTAATGCTTTTGACATTTCGTTGTCATTACCGTTGCAGGAGGTGGAACGACGGCTTTTTGTTCGTGGGCGGTTCATCTTAACAATTCATTTCAAGTGGTTCGCTATTGTGTTCTCCAGTGTGCAATTACCCTACATATCGCTTGGATCACGTCTTATCGTGGTGGTCTCATAAATGCGCTCTCTCTCTTTCTCTCTCTCATGCACACAGTCCATAGTGGTTGTTTACTCTGCTCTGCACACTCACCAGGTTGCCATGGATGCATTTGGCTTGCGTGCCTCATTCTAGTCCACAGGTCACTACAGAGCCATGCCTTAAACATAAACACATATGCTTATGCACATCTGCACATACACATGCATTCACTCTACGCTTACACACATAAACACAGTCGTTGTCCTTAGACTTCAGACTGGTCGAAAGTGAAGCAGTGCATCAGAGCAGACAGGAATTCCAGGCAAAGTGGGAAACAGATCTCTGTGTTTCTCGTCCCGGCGAGCGGCAGATAGTTTGCTCTTTTACGTCAAAGGCTCATTCATGTGAAGGTGGTGTGGAGCGATCGATGTGCACATGTTGACAGATAAGAAAAACAGCTAAAAATAAACCATCCACAGCAAAATCCCTCCACCACCTCACAGCCGCAGGGACAAACACATGAATTTTTGTTCTCTTCCTGGTACAACAAGAGAGAAAACAGGATAAGAGGAGGATGAACGTAGAACAAAGATCGAGGAAATGTCACAGAAACCAGCCCTTTATGTTTAGCATAACACCTACAACACGCTGCAGGAGGGTAAATGCGTATGTTTAAAAGTCGCAGGTATGAGGTTATTGCATGCATTTGCTCTTAAAATGTAAGAGTTTAATGGGAAAAATGGGTGTTAGCAACCTTAAGTGAATTCCTATGGGATTTCTTTTCTTGATCCGGAGCCTGGTAATGGCATTAATGGGCACTCCAGTGGGTAACAATAACAACACTGCCATATTAGAGCTGAAAAACAATAGGCTTCACCATGCAGTCTTAAAGGGTTAGTTCACCCAAAAATGAAACTTCCACAATCATTTACTCACCCTCAATATGGAAGCCCGTTTTTGCCATGAAAAAAAAAAGAGAAATGATCTCTTTCTTTATCTATTTTCTCATCTCTTTAATTGGGACTTTCTTCCTTCTGTGGAAAACAAAAGAAGATACTTTGTATTTCTTTTGAAGAATGTTGGTAACCATACAGTTTTTGTGACCATTGACTGTCATTGTATGGACAAAATACACACTTCTGAAAATATCTTCTTTTATGTTTTACAGAAGAAATAAAATCATACCTGTAACAACTTCAGGGGAAAAACAGCAGTTCGGATGGCACCCTTGGGAACTGTGAAAAATTTCACAATTTTAAAGTGGAAATATAAAACTTCAAAATGATCTTTCACTATGACCCCTTTCACTATGTCCCAATCACAGAGGTCAGACGTTTCTTGTAGTTGGCCACCAGGTTTGCACACATCTCAGGAGGGATTTTGAACCTTCAGCTCCCTCCACAGATTTTCTATGGGATGAAGGTCTGGAGACTGGCTAGGCCACTCCAGGACCTTAATGTGCTTATTCTTGAGCCACTCCTTTGTTGCCTTGGCCATGTGTTTTGGGTCATTGTCATGCAGGAATACCCAGGATACTAAGTCATGTTTTGCAAATGGGTCAAATAATTATTTGACTCATTAAAATGCAAATCAATGCGTTTTTCTGGATTTTTTGTTGTTGTTGTTCTGTCTCTCACTGTTCAAATAAACCTACCATTAAAATTATAGACTGATCATTTCTTTGTCAGTGGGAAAACATACAAAATCAACAGGGGATCAAAAAATTTTTTCCCCCACTGTATATATAGCTATAAATTACTTGAAAATTTAAAATTGGCAATCCAAATCTTTAAGAGACTGCTCCAGCATCACGTCTCCATGGAGAACCATCTCAGTCCTAACAGTTATGACTCACCATTAGCGCATTGAATAAAAGCATGAAAACCTTCGCGGTCGGTCAGTCCTCCCAGAAGCATCTGTGACGTTATTCCTCACTGAGATTATGGGCATCCATTGTTTAGTAGCCTCTCTCACTATAATAAAAACACACTGAGGTTATTGCACTATTTCACACAAACAAATTTAAGAACAACTTCCTTTCCCAAATATTGTGATATGCTTTACTTACATAACCTCCATAATTGTTTTTTTTTTTTTTTACATGCATCCACTCCTACGTATAGGTTACATAGCCAATAATGTTTGCTTGTTATTTATTTTTAAAAATAAAATTCTGTCTTGGGTTCAAAAGTGTCCAGAGAAAGAGGTAATTAGGTAACATTAGTCAAAACTGACCTAACTACTCATGTCGTGTTATTCAAATTACAAAAGAAATTAAAATAAGGAAGTCATTATTTGGACTCCACTTGAGTCTATTTTCAAATGTGCTCTTTTGCATTTTATTTTTAGCTGTTTTCCTGTCTCTCTCTGTTGTGTTCTTGGCTGGTGTTGTTGGAGTGCAGAGAGCCGGCTGTTGTCATGGCGACACGAGGTTACTAGTTAGCAGGTTAGCGTGCTCTGGAAGCAAATTGAAACACTTGCATCCAATTTAAGCTTCCTAAAGCTAACCAGTCTCCCAGCGTGACTTTGCTGAGGTGAGCGGCACCCGCAGGACCACGCAATTCCCATGCATATTCATGGCTGTCACACAAGGTCAAAACAGGACAGACATCCATATAGATACATGTCTGTGAGAAATCCCTGCATCCTTGTGCAAGTAGTCTATCAGGGCGGTAACTTTCCCAGAGGACACGTTTTAATAACGCTGCAGTGAGTTCTCGAACTAAGGTCGGACCTCCTCACCTGACAGGAAGTTGGTCTTCAGCTCAAAAGGACGACAAAGAAATGGCGGGGAGAGAAAGTTTCTATATCTGTAAGCGTAAAACAGTGAATCAATTGTGAGTCACTGCTTTGTGAAGTCATACTGGAAATGTCATCTCCCGTCACTCACTTCCACCCCCAGCAGAAAGGCAGGAAATGAAAGGACAGGGGAAGTGAGGGATAGAATGGTGTTATTGACGGGGAGCTGGATTATAGCGCTGGAGATAATGCCAGTGTGACACATGCATACACTTTATGTCAGCATAAGCTTTAATATTGTGACCAGAAACGAAGGGAGAGACTGCAGATGAACTGCAGCTAGATCCACAGCTCATTGCATCCCTCTTGTGGTTAGCATGCGACATGATCGAAAGAATGATATTCAAGGTTCAGTTGGTAAGAATTCAAATCAACTCAGTAGATAATTCTGCCCCTACAAGGCAAATAGATATAGAATATCTATAGCATGTATATGCATGTATGTATATGTATGTATTTATGAAAAATAAAAAAAAACGTATGTATTTTATTTTACATTTGAATATTTTACATTTTTTGACAAGGTTTTTTTTAATTATTAGTCTGTAACAGTTGTAACAGCCTATGTAAATCAGCAAATATATTTATTTAAAATGTATTTTATTTATCGTTTATTTATATTACTAGTTTTTGACTTCCATCCTCCATATTCCAAACCATTTTTTCTAGGATCACATTTTGCCTGAAAATAAATAAATAAAAATTAAAATTAAATAAATGAAATGAGTAACAATAATACATGCATTTTTTTTCAAGGAATTGTTACTTTTTTAGCATATTTTTTTTAAAAAGACATTCTTACTTTTATTTAAATTAACAAAAGTGGCAGTAAAGACATAATGTGTGTGTGTGTGTGTGTGTGTATATATATATATATATATATACAGTGCTGCTGTGAACCCTTTAGAATTTTCTATATTTCTGCATAAATATGACCCAAAACATCATCAGATTTTCATATAGGTCCTGAAAGTAGACAAAGAGAGCCAAATCAAACAAGTGAGAGAAAAATATTTTCTTTGTCATTTATTTATTGAGAAAAATGATCCAGTGTTACATATCTGTGCGTTGCAAAAGTATGTGAATCTCTTGGATTAGCTGTTAATTTAAAGGTGAAATTAGAGTCCATCTGTGCAGAGGTGTTTTCAGTCAGTGCAATGACTATCAATTGTCAGTACGTGACCTGTTTTATTCAAAGATCAGGGATCTATCAAAGTCTGATCATGTTTGTGGAAGTGAATCATGTCACGAACAAAGGACATTACTGAGGACCTCAGAAAAAGAGTTGATGTTGCTCACCAGGTTAGAAAAGGTTACATAACCATCTCTAAAGACTCCTCAAATCCACAGTCAGACAGATTGTGTACAAATGGAGGAAATTCAAGACCACTGTTACCTTCCCGAGAAGTGGTCGACCAACAAAGAACACTCCAAAGCAGAACCTGTAATAGTCTAAGCAACTAAAGGCCTTTCTCACATTGGCTAATGTTAATGTTCATGAGCCCACCATCTGGATAACAATGAGCAATCATGGTGTTGCAACAAGAAAGCCACTGTTCTCCAAAAAGAAAATTGCTTGTTAAAGATCATGTGGACAAGCCAGAGGACTATTGGAGAAAGGTTTAATGGATGGATGAAACCAAAATAGAACTTATTGGTTTAAATGAGAAGCTATTATGTTTGGAGAAAATAACTCACTGCATTCCAGCTTAAGACTCTCATCTCATCTGTGAATCATAGTGGTGGTAGTATCATGGCTTGGGCCTGTTTTGCTGCATCTTGGCCAGGACAGCCTGCCATCATTGATGGATAATAAATTCTGAATTATTTCAGCAAATTCTAAAGGAAACCGTCAGGACATCTGTTTAAGAACAGAGTCTCAAGAGAACGTGGGTCATGCAGCAAGACAACAACCCCAAGCACACAAGTCATTCTACCAAAGTATGGTTAAAGACCAACAAAGTTAATGTTTTGGAACAGCTGAGTCAAAGTCCAGACCTTAATCCAATTAAAATGTTGTGGAAGGACCTAAGCAAGCAGTTCATAGGAGGAAACCCACCAACATCACAGAGCTTAAGTGGTTCTGCACTAAGGAATGGGCTAAAACTCCTACATGTTATTGTGCAGGACTGATCAGCATTTACAAGAAACTTTACCTTCAGTTACTGCAGCAAAAGGGGGTCACACCAGATACTGAAAGCAAAGATTCACATACTTTTGCTACGCACAGATATGTAACACTGGATCATTTTTCTCAATAAATAAATGACAAAGAAAATATTTTTCTCTCATTTGTTTGTGTGTGTATATATATATATATATATCAAAGAATCCTGATGTATTAAGGTTTGTATATATATATATATATATATATATATATATATATATATATAATAAAGCAGCAAAACTGTTTTCAGCATTGATAATAATAATATTTCTCGAGCACCAAACCTGTATTGTGATTATTCACATAGGTCTACCGAAGACTGAGTAATGACTGTTGGAAATTAAGCTTTGCCATCGGGAATAAATTACATTTTAAAATATATTAAAATAGAAAACAGTTATTTTAAATTATAATAATATTTCACAATATTATTGTTTATACTGTATTTTTAATCAGATAAATGCAGTGGTGAGCATGAGAAACTTCTTTCTTCTTTCAAAAACATTAAAAATCTTACCAAACTTTTGAACAGTAGGCCTATAGTGGCCTACTTAAAACATGCATACAGATGGAAGAGGATAAATTACTGGAAATACTAAAAACGTCTGTAGCCTATGATTTAGACAAGATGATCAAATCATCAGCAATCGCGCAAAGATGTGGTTACCAAGGCAACCGAAGTGCGTTTCAGACATCATCCTCTGCATAATAATCCCTCCCCTTTCACGAGCAACAGCCAATAGAGACAGCGCGGGGGCGTGGTCAGAATCTGCCAGTCAACTTCCAAGTGCGTCAAGCCGTGCGCTACAATGCAAGTAATATATGAAATAGCAGGCAGGCGCGTAAAGTCGTGCGTCTACATGAGCAGAGGTTTCGAGTAATCTGAACTCTTCATCAGATGCAATTTTGAAAGTAGGTTACAAAACCCCTCAAGCAATAAGGATCTTGTGATTCTTGTCCAAAATACTCAATCATAAAAACACGCCCTTTCCTCCGGCTGTCTGGAGACGTGGCGCAGGTGAGTGACACTTTTTCCATACTATTGACAGCGCGTGATGCTGCTGCTGCTGCACCATAATTTAGTGGCAAATGCTATTTAAAATGGCATCATCTCTAGATTATGGTTTGCATGACGAGGAGTTTCCCACTCTTATACAGATTTCATCTTATAGCTTGTTATTATCACGAGGTTAGTGGTTCTAGAGCTCTAAACATGATGCGTTTGTGCCAGCTAAGTGGGAGTTTAAGCTTGTTAATCATCATGCAGTCATCTAACAGATTGTTTTTACAGTGGGTGATGTTGTGCTTTCGTAAGGCTGGCAAAGACCACATGATACTTAAACACACGAGACTGAAGGTCTTTATCTGCATAATGTGTTTACTAAAGGTTTCATAAGGCATCACGTGACTATCCAAACCACAACGTGAAGACTTATTATACATTCATGCAGCTTCTTCACTGCCAATATTAAAATCACATTGCATGTTAAATAATATTGCAAATATAGAATTACAAATAAAAACTGTTTTGCTCTTATGTGTCTCATTGAACATGTGGTCTAGAGCATGTTTGGGTCAAATTTGTCTATTTTATGTAAAGAAAGCAAATCTACTTTCAATGTAATTTTTCATTTGCATAAGAGGTGGAGTCTCAGTTTTCTCTTTTGTGTCTGGCAGGTGATGGAAGGTATGCCGGTGAGCATGGGCGGCTTGCGGACGCTGCCGTGGTACGTGGCGGGCTCTCAGGTGCTGGGGGTGGCATGTGTGGTGATCACAGGCGTGTGGATGGGACATTACCGTGGAGGCTACGCCTGGAACGGCTCAGCGCAAGAGTTTAACGTCCACCCTCTCTGTATGGTCCTCGGCCTGGTCTTCCTCTATGGAGATGGTAAGAATTAAGTGTAAAGATAACATATGTATTTTTTATCCTTATTTACGTGAAGTTTGCAAAGAGAAAATAAAAGAAGAGTTGCAGTTCAGGATATACCCAAGACTACTGATATAGTTTTTCAGGGCTTTCAGGTTTACAGCCCTGAATATTGAATATTGAATAGATGGATTTTCTCTAGCCCAGCAGTTGAACATGCATTGCCACAACAGCCTAGAAAACTAATCTTTTTTTTTCTCCATTTAATCATGTTTTAATACCTTGAAATTAGTGATTAACCTAGCTTTCCTCTGCCAAGTTGGTAACATAGACAAGTGTTGCCATTATTTGACGATTAACCCATTTATTATTTCACTCAAACTGTATTTAAATCTACAGTATTGGGTTTAAATTGTGGTTAAAATGTTCTAAATATAAAAAGTATTTGTATACATGTATGTATACACACACACACACACATATAATGTATGTATATATTATGTCATTTATATAGAATAGCTGAGACCAAGAGCTTCAATGTGTAATAAGACATCTGTGTGTCTTCTGTCTCTCAGCCTTTAGGGTGTGTGTATGTGACTCTTTGCCTTCTATAAAATACACACAATACTGAACAGGAAGGGCCAGCTAATGCTATTAGAGCTCATATCAGATTTGCTCCCTGATTTTGTGGGTATATATGAATCAATATGGGCTGGGATACTTCATGGTTGGTTTTCAAACAGAGATCGAGCCCTGCTGAGAGTCGGTATTGTGTGCTTTTCTCTATTAATCAGTAACTGTTGTAGGCAAGGTTACAGGACAAAGGAAAAATAGTAAGAGAGATAGTATTAAAGCATAATCACAGTCAATTCATGGTTCTTCCATCTGGACACTTAAAACACTCGACAGAGACAGATACTAATTGAGCTAATATCTTTAGCAGTGCTCATCTGATTCAAAGCCCTTGTCATGGCAATTCAATTAGGACATTATACCTGAAATGTCATTGGCCTATTAGAGCTTTATCTGTCCCAAAAAGCAGCAGTAAAAACAGCCCAGAGGGGATCTGTCTGCTTGTAGAAAGGTCAAAAAACACATGGGAATACATGTTATTCATCAGGTTACTGCAGGCTGTTTTTGGTCCTGTACCTTTAAGACTTTTATATTTCTTCTGTTACTTTATACTTTTAGGATTGGATCATTTTGAATAATAGTTCTTGTTCTTTCTCTACCGCAGCTGTTCTGGTTTATCGTGTCTTTAGAAACGAGACTAAACGCTCAGTGAAAATTCTCCACGCTCTGCTGCATATGATGGCTCTTATCATCAGTATTGTGGGTAAGTCCAGCATGAGTTTGCTAACAGGTTAGAAGAAACAGTAAATTACGTTTGGCAGCACTGTTGTTTTGCTGGGCGTTTGTTCAGCAACACAGATTTTAGCTGTAATTCTCAATTGCTGCGGTCACAACCATTTCCCATGTCTAATGTGCCATTTGAACCGTTAAATAAGGGGAAAACTAAGATTTCCCTCAGATAAACACGTGTATTTTAATAAGCGCAAGGCACAGGATAACTACATTTGCATTTTCAGAGGTCAACACTAATACTAAATACTATTTTTTTTTAAACTTTCTATTCATTAAATAATCCTATTAAGCCATACAACTGTTTTCAACTTTGAGAATAATAAGAAATGTTTCTTGAGCAGCATATCAGTAAATTATAATGATTTCTGAGTAATGATGCCGAGAAATCAGCATTGCATCACAGGAATAAATTATATTTTAAAATATATTAATATAGAAAACGGCTGCTTTAAATTATAATAATATTATATTATATATACTGTATAAAATCTCCTTCTTTTGCTCTTCTCAGGTCTGGTGGCTGTATTTGACTTCCATTCGGCAGCTAAGATCCCTCATATGTATTCTCTGCACAGCTGGTGTGGCATGCTCACTTTTGTGCTGTTTTTCCTACAGGTAATTTTGCAGTCATTTCATTTTGACCAGCATTTGCATTAAAATATCTTCCTCCTTCCTTATTTGAACAACTGAGTGTATGTGATTTGGAAGCACTTTGCTCTGCTTAAGCAAACCCTCTTGTGGATGATCACATCCATTACACTGCTAACATCACTATTAACATCAGGACATTGCCATTAGTGTTTGCATTCGTTTTTTATTGGCAATGGAAAACCAGCTTTGAAACCTGCTTGTCCACTTCATACTCTACATACAGCTGAAAAGTAGAAATAAAAATATGAATAAAATTACTAAATAAATCAGATTTTCACTTGTGCATAGACTTTTGTGAAGAGGCCAGCAAAATACATCATGTAAAGTCATTTTTGGAGTGCCTGCTTCTTCTCTCATTTCCTCCAGTGGTTACTGGGTCTGGGATTTTTCCTTTTCCCATGGGCCTCTGCTCGGTTGAGGAGCTGGTATCTCCCTCTGCATGTCTTCTTCGGCCTGTTGCTGCTGGCCATGTCCGTGGGATCCTGTCTGCTGGGAATCACAGAGAAACTGCTCTTCAGTATCATGTGAGTGTCAGTGAATGTGTCTGAAAAATATGTATCTTTAACAATAACAACTGATGTCACTAAGCTGAGGTAAAAATGTTGAACGGGAGGAAAGCAATGAGTCACCATGTGAATGAGTCACAGCGGAAAGAGACTTTGAGTGAATATTAATGATATTCAGCTTCTTTTCTCCATCTCGCACTGTTTGGCATCAAATGCTGGTTTTATTCCAGATAATATTCCTCATGTGCCAATTTACTGCAGAAATCATGAATACTTAAAGGAGTCAGTGTACTACACATATGATTATTAACTTTATTAATCTATAAATAAGCACACCTGGGTGACTGTTGGCAGAAAAACAACCAAAAAAAGGAAAGGAATATGTCCCACAGACTGATGTTACTAGCAAATCTTCATTAAATTACAGTGTTTTGTTGAAAGTGGATCTGAAGTGTGTGTACTATTGGGTTTTTCTAATCATCAAACAATGGCAATTTTATGGCACATTTCTTGTTCTCAGGGAAACGTATTCCAGGTTTTCTGGTGAGGGGGTCCTGGCAAACATTTTAGGCTTGTTGCTGGTGTGCTTTGGGGTCGTGGTGGGTTACGTGGTGACAAGAGAAGATTTTAGGCGACCACCGAATCCCGAGGAGGAGGCTCTATCCGTGCACTTTAAGACGCTATCCGAAGGAGAAATCCCAAGTTCTCCTTAATGTCTTAATACACTCCAAAACCTGCCTTTCTGAACTTCCCGCCTTTTTGCCTTCCTACCTGTGTCCTAGCAAACCTGTCAGCCACTTCCTCCTTTTGCAGTCTTCTCTTTTTGTATTCCCCCATCTGTAACATTAAAGTTACTCAGCAACAGACATCAAGAAGTTATGACAGGATTAAGTTGTAGGCTTGTATGGTTCAGAAAAAAAATGTTACTGTTATTATTGGAGTAATTGAATGTTATATATATTTATTAAATTTATTGTTTGAGGCTTAGGATTTATTTTTGAAGTAATTTGTAATTGTGCCAAGCCAAATTAAAAAATTGAGTTGTATATATATCGTGTCTTTAAATGTATTAGATTCAGGATGTACTTTCTTGTGCCTTAACATTTATTTGTACCAGACTGTACTGAAAAACTCTACAATGATTATTATTATTATTGTTGTTTAGAATCAGAGGGCACAGCACTAAATCAGCGAATGTTTATTTTGCAACTTTCCCATGCAGGATTTTCAACATTAGTTTTATATTACAGACTAAACTTATCATTATATGCAGAAACCTGCTTTATGTCATATTTATATGAAAATATATTACAGCTCTGCCTGCATAAATGACTGAAAAATACTTGAAAAAATGTTGGATTGTTAAGAGTGAAATCTCTAATATTCAAGATCTGAAAAAACAACTAATTTATATTATTTAAATAAAAAAAAATAAAAAATCATATTTGTTATCCAAAGAGAGCAGTTTAAGAATGAAAGTCTTTTGCATAGTGTGGTGCTTGTCTTGCTGTTTCCCGTGTGCTGGTTTTTAAAATCAGCTTGAAGTGGAGCGATACTGACTGTTTTATACTAAACACATTCTGTCTTTCCATCTGAAAGAGTATGTATAAATGATCTGTAAGTGCCCTTGTACTGTAATTTTTTGTTGGCATGTTTGTTTTGTGTAGTGGCAATATTTTTACCATGTTTACCATATCAGTAAGTATGTTCATAATGCTTGCTTTATACATTCAATGTGATTTTAAGCTAAATAAATTCATGAGAAATATGACTCAATGAAGTTTGACTCAATGGCAAGTTATTTCAGCTTGATTTCTTTGAAGTGGTATTCTTTTTTTTTTTTAAATAAGTTCATTATTTCCCTCATACATACAGATGATTGTACAGTTTACAATCGTGTAACTGGATAAAAAGTCATTCACGTTTCTGATTTTCCATCCCAGAAAACATCACAGCTCACATTTACAGACAATTTACAGAGAATCCTCCTTCGCAAACCCAGTTCTAAACAAAATCAAAATATTAAAGCAAAATACATACAAAACCTAAATTTCATCTGTTCTTTTTTTTGTCTAATAAGGGAAACAAGGAAATATATTGTGCCACAGTCTTTTCCCTCATACATAAAACCACACACATACACACACTCAGGTTTGTGTATTAGCAGAGAGCATGCGTTCTAGTTCAGCACATTATTTACAGCCATTTACATTTTGGTCATACAAAAGGAAAACAAATAGTTAAATACAAACACTGTTGTACAGTAAGCAGTATTCCAGGTCAACTCTGAGTGCACCTCATATAACTAAAAAGAGAAAATAATAATAATAATAATAATAATAATAATTAAAACACTGCAAAAAGACCTGCTCTTTTTCAACAGCAGTTGAACATTTATAAGTAAAGCCAGATCCAGTGAGCGAATCTGACTTGCCACCGTCTTCCCACTAAGACATCCGTAAAAAAAGTGCCTGACCTACCAATAGTATGTTAGTTCAATGGCGATACATGACACAGGCTTTGACATCAAGTCAGGTTTCCCATATTTGAAAGCAAGTACTCACAGTTTAAAACAAACAGGGAAAATGTTTTGAAGGCATGTTTCAGTGCACAAATAAACTCTCAAAACATAATGAATGAGAGCATGTGAATTCGGAGGCTGCAAAAAAAGTTTTCCCCACTCCTACTTCCCATGAGAAAAGTTTCTTTGGAAAAGACAATTTCCGC
Organism: Onychostoma macrolepis; assembly: GCF_012432095.1. Lineage (NCBI taxonomy): Eukaryota > Metazoa > Chordata > Actinopteri > Cypriniformes > Cyprinidae > Onychostoma > Onychostoma macrolepis. Next base: position 42,816,933 of record NC_081157.1, on the reverse strand, counting down.
TTTAGTGGTGTAACTACTTTAGAGCGAGTAAATTAACGGCTGACCACCTGAATGCTACTTCCCTTGAGCAGATGTGAAATTATTAACCAAACACTACAGATATTTGCATTGCGTTAAAGGTAGCGATCCTGTTGACCTTTATAACCTGTTGACAAAAAATAAAAATGCCCAGAAAAGTCTAAAAAATATTTCACATTGCTGAGAGCATGTCAACTCAAGGCAAACTGAAAACACAACTGCATTGAAATGTAGGTGTATATATATATATATATATATTTATACAAACATAACTTAATTTTAAATATTAGTTTTTTGCTTTAGCAATATTGATCTGGAATATTTTAGGTACATTTTCAACTCAAGACACAGCAAGATTCTCAGGGATATTACTGGTTTGAGTGGGGACATTAGTAAGGACATCTGGTCCAGGGGCCATGCTCAGCAATGTGTCCATGACTGGCATTGAGCAGCCACCCTCTCAGAAAGGTACAGAAAAGTAGAAGGTTGGTGTACAGCAGTTACACAGGCCTACTATAACTCCAATGGGTCCTGATACTTCCATTTTTGTGTCCAGAGCAAATATAGATGCATTTGATTTGTACATGCTAGATTCACTTCACATCAGTGAAATTCACCTTGAGAGGTCTTTATTTTCGTTATCAAGATATGGGACGTAAAATGAAGAGATGAGATGGTCAACATGTTAGACATTACTCGAGAATGTTCTAATAAATCTTGCACACCGATTCTTTATTCTTACACGTTAGACTCCACAAAGGGTCTCTTTGGTTTAATGGGTGAGGTTGGGCCTTGCCTTTCATTTCGTGACATCTGCCTAAACTCATTGTCCTGGTAGGCCTGGGAAACTGGCAGAGTCCTTGCCACTTTCACATCCGGGTATGTGGGAACCTGGCTCACTCGGCCCATAGCGTCCGCCCGGTCCCGCGTCACACCAGGGGAGTTGGCGTAGAAATCGTCATCCATGAGGTGGCCATTGTGAGCATTGTTGGTGCGGTTGTAGTAGGCGATATGGCTGAGGGGTGCCGCTTGTTGCCCATAGCCCATGTTGCTAGGGGAAGTGGCTGGACTGTTCACCACCGTATCCAGAGAAGAAACGGTCCAGGGTCGAGAACCCGAAGAGGACGATGCCAGCGAAGGCTGCTGCTGAAGGTACTGCTGAGTCCGTGCGGTCTTGTCGATAATTCCCATGAAAGGTGTAGTGCGGGAGCGAAGTGCTTCTCCTGGATATGTTCCACCCACCACCCGGAAGTCTGTGCCTTGTGGGGGTGACACCGGTGAAAGCTCATCATGGTAGCTGCCTTCATAGGAAAGCTTCAGAGGGATCTCCATTTGCTGCGCCGAAGCTGACGCCCTGAACCCTGGGCCTAGGTTAGCAGCAGAACCTGCCACCAAACTGTTGCTGGATGGCGAGAAGCGCAGACCCGTACTGTGGGAGTGAATAAGGGGGCGTGGAGCTGGTGGGTGCTGTTTGGGCTCAACACTATTCGCGCTGACTGGACGTCGGTGGGCTTGAAGGTTCTCTGGCGAACCCAGAGTCACCTGTCGCTCCATTTCATGAGGCGGGACTGGATAGTAGGCGGTCGACTGACTGCGGCTGATCTGTGGTGTCTGAGCATAACGGACTCCTCCGGGATTGGGTCTGTACGCAGAGGAGGGCCTCTGAGGAAGCTCATCCTCCACAAGGCCAGGATCCATGCTGATGGCACGTTGGTACAAAGCCCCTGCACTCAGACTGCCCTGAGGTTGAAGTGAGGAAGAGTACCCTCCATCCCCAAGTTCATCCATGTCTCCTGGGCAGCGGGCGCTCATCGAGTGAGCAATCTGACTGTATGCACTACTACCCAGTACGGCACTGGAGTGCACCGCGGTGCTGGGCTGGTTGGTGCGGACGATCTGTGCCTTGGCTGGCTGCAACCACTGGGTCTGTTGCGATGGCTGGGAAGTCTGTTGGGAAAATTGGAAAGAACGTTGGCTGCTCATCTTGGACAGAGGGGACTTGGGTCGTCCTGCAAGCTGGTCCTGCTGGTACCGTCCTGCAGAGGCGGACTGGGGACGGTACATGGCGACTCCCTCAGAGGTGGGGCTGGCGCGATACTGTGGTCCACGGCGTAACGGTGATGGTGGTGGACTGAAGTGGTAGGAGGCCTGATGAGGGGGACTGGGCCGGAAGTGAGAGCTCTGGTGCGTTGGTGAGAGTGACGGAGAGGGGGACTGGTAGCCTTGCCTGGTAGGAGAGGACATTGAAGGAGGACTGGGGCGAAGGTCATACGCTTGGCCCAAGTAGGGTGAATCGTGATGGCTCGGAGATGGAGGCATGTTTTGAATGACAGGAAGTCCCGATGGTATAGTGTGGGGCTCAGCAGGAACACCAAGTGGTAGGCCGTCCAAATCCCGCTCGAGGTAATCATCGTCCTCCTCAAACAAGTCCTGGACAGGCTCCATGTCTGAAATGTGGGGCTCCATTGGAGGAGGCGGGACCATGGATGGGGCTTGCTCGCGGGGAGGGGAAGGAGGCGGATCCAGCTCCTGTTGTTGTTCAACTTGACGACACTCTTCCTCTACACGCTGCAGCAGGCGCTGGATCTCGCGGTTATTGGGACATAGACGCATAGCTTCACTCAGGTCCTCCAGGGCTGCGTGGAATTGCCTACAGTGAGGGAAACCAAGAATGAGAGAGAGTAGGAAGGTGGATTATGGCAGTAGGAAGAGAGAAAGGAAGAAATATGCTTGTTAACCAATGAACTGACTGATAAAGACTAAGAAATGACTATTGCTGAAGGAATATTCAGTGTTCAGCGCAAGTCAATTGTCAATTACCTGCTGTCAATTACCACGCAGAACAATTATGACTCATTCCTCAGTTTGTAAAAAACAAACAAAAATCATTCTTGCACTTTCAGTAGAAGTCTACGGGTTAAGGACCTTTAACAGGATAAATGGAAACATTGTTTTAAAAGTGTAGCCGATGAGACTAATGATGGTACAGTTTACCAACCTGTCAGTGCAAAGATATAATCTCTTAACTCCTGGTATGACTGTGTAAAGTCAGTAAAACCTAAAAAGCTTTAGACTTCTGATGTTTTGCTCTTCTGGGATGCCCACAGGTTTTCGTTGTAAAAGTCCAAGTTAACTAAATTGTATTGAACCTGGAACATTTCTTTAGTAATTTTACCTATTGATCAAAATCAGACCCAAAAAACCTCTAGTTCTGCAAAACCAAGCAAGTTGATATAAGTGTTCTGGGAACAGAGAGTCAAAGTAAACAAAATTGTGGGGAGAAGAAAAGGAATAAAATATGAATGATGGACATTCTGAGGGAAAAGAATCTGATTGGTCAACAAAACATGAAGTATGAAGAACAAACAGGTCTAATCCTGCTGTTGACATCTAGTGATGCAGAAGTCAAGGGACTTAAATTGACTTCTATCTTGAAGCTCTAGCATAGCACTACATCAACCAATCGAAACGTATTCGGCCAGTTTGGGTCATGATCTGTCAGCACTTTATTTGTGCTAGAGACAGAATGTGTTTTAAAGGCTGTCCTGGTTACCTGCTGCTGCGCTTGGCACGGGCTCGTGCGTAATAGGCTTCATAGGATTTGGGTTTCAACTCTAGTGCCTTGGAGGCAAACTCCTCCGCCATCCCAAAGTCCTGCAAGCAACAACAGGACCAACAGTCATACACTGAGCTGTACATGAGGTCAGAGGGAAGACACACACACACACACACACACACACACACGTGTGCATGCGGACATGCACACAAACACGGACACACGCACATCCACACAGACTCATCACTTATGCAGACACATGCAGGTTGAACATGAACGCGTCACATTTATATGAGGATGTGAACACTGATTATTACAAAAATAAACACAAAAATAAAGATATTTTGTGCACCATTAGTGCAAATACGATAAACAGACATACAATTATGGAAATGCTTGTACACACTTATAAAATGTATTGACACACGCATACAAATATATGCTCTACAGGGACAGTGGGAAGATGCATTGTGACAGCTCAAACCTCTTCCTGTACTAAGCCTAACAGTTAAACAAATCCAACAAATGTCAGAAAATCCCGATGAACCAACAAATCAAACTGAAACAAGGATGAGATCATGATGGCAAGAAAAACTACAGCATGAGCTGAGTATATTTGGAGATTTCAGGAGGACTTCTCCATCCAGAGGATGGAAGTTTGAAAATCCAAACGCAAAATGTTCTTTGGGTGAGATCAAAATGAGAAATAAATGTAGCCATAAAGGAGAAAAAAAAAAAGTGAAGATAATACATCACTACTGTCTTTACAATCCTTGATCTGCAACTGCTTTGGTCTTAAGTGATTTCAAAAGCAATTAAGAACACAGACCAAAAATCCAAAACTAATATGTGCAGTTTGTTGGTTACGTGGTTGGTATTTGCATGGATGCTTGTAAACAGGGAGATTTACAGTATATTAATGGTCAAAAGATATGGGCTTTTAAACCAGTGTCAACATTTACAGTGGAGGGTGGCCAATGGCCAATGTAATACTGATATCATGGACTTTAGTTAGGGTAGACATCATATGTAATATAACGCAATAACGTGTACGGTGTCTAGCAATGTCTTAAAGGGATAGTTCACCCAAAAATGAAAATTATATAATTAATTACTCATGTCGTTCCAAACCCCGTAAGACCTTCGTTCATCTTCAGAACACAAATTAAGATATTTCTGATGAAATCCGAGAGCTTTCTGACCCTCCATAAACAGCAAGGGTCCTACCATGATCAAGGCATTAACGATGCCCTTACTATGTTTCTGTGTCTTGATCTTAGTAGAACCCTTGCTGTCTAGGCAGGTTCAGAAAGCAGAATATCTTAATTTGTGTTCCGAAGGTCTTGCGGGTTTCGAATGACATGAGGGCAAGTAATTAATGACAGAATTTTCATTTCTGGGTGAACTATTCCTTTAATTCACTTCATTTTGTATATATATATATGGAAGTTTTTAATATAACATTTTTGATTTTCATGATACTTGTTGTCTACCCTGAATAAGGTGTACCACAAATACTGTCTAATATGATATACTGTATACAATTATAAATATTTAAATTTAAAAATAACACACATAATTGCTAAAAATTAATTAAATATAAAAACAATATTTTTAAAAAAATGGCATAATACACTGAATTAAAAATATTTAAACATAAAACACAAAAATGTTAATTAATAGAATTACGTTATCAAAAATATTTATGTTGACGACATGTCAACCAAACACAGTTATCAGTGGATGCTGGGACAAAGTGCCAGTCAATCAGGGCAATCTCAATGCTTAAGACAGAAGAGACAGAAAGAAGAGAGATTTATGAAACTGAGTGCTTTGGACTCACATTCATTTTCCTCCGGCAGCGGGAGAGGTTGAGCAGCAGAGAGACTTTGAGCTCACGGAAGGTCTTCAGGTCCTCTGTGAAACCCTCTCGTGGGAACTTCTTCAGGGCATACTGGTACCGTTGGGCGGCTTCTTTCACCTTTCCTTTCTGGATCAGCAAGACATTCTTACTTTTGAATTTGTTCATAATACAATAAAATATATATTTACTGTATGACACACACACTTCTTTGGCTGAATATTCAAAATGCAACTCACCTTGTAGAATCCATCTCCTTCCTCTATCAGTTTGCTCAGCAGAACGATCATAATATCGGGTTTTGATGTGGCCATTGCCCATGTTGCAGGACCTGAGTACAAAGAAAGGGGCAAAGCAAAGGATCAGCACAGATTGACAGTCCGTATGGGCACAAACTAACTTGCTAATCTCTGAGGAACACAAAGAAACGAGCAGGCTGCCAGGATATCTTGCTTAAAGGAGGCAAAGTCTATGAACAACTTTTGGATATCACAAAAAGCCATGGCAACACGCCAGACAGAAAAACAAGAAACAAATCACGAGCAGCTTGGCTGTTTATACCTTGCCGAAATTGACATCTGTTTATACTGGCAATAAAAACATTGAGTCCAACAGCTACTGAACTTGCAGTCAGCAAGTTTGAGCTCTCTGTGGAGAGCCTGGATAGAGGTCATGTGTTTCAGTTTGGACTGAATGTACAGTGGAGGGAAGGTGGGAATAAGAGATTGATAGTGGTCTATTAGAGCTGTAGATTTGGCCATGGGCAGCCAGTTGCAGTATGCAGGCAGGCAGTGATTTAGTGCAATTCATGCAAGGCACAGTTGAGGACACGCTAAGAAGCACAGGATCAGGTACCAAACTGGCTAGCAGCCCGAAAAAGCCAAACTAACAACAACTGTGGAATAAAATGAAGGCATTTGTTCACACAGGATGCATTCTTGCAATCAAAAACAGCTGGATGCAATACAGAATACACAATACAGTATTCATAAACAGGTATTTAACGTCATACAGCATCTTAAAAGTCTGAGATAATGGCACGAGGTGCTAAAAAACAGCAAGATGTGTTGCAACAATCGAAGATGTCCATTGTAATAAAGCAGAATAGAACAGAATGCAGGTGTCTTGAGATGCCTTTTAAAACCACAGCATCTTAAACGTGACGTTCGTGGCACAAGATGCTGAAAATTAGCACAGCGGTCAAAGACGTCTATCGCAATATGGTTTCATGAGCAGCATCTTAAAACGCAACGCTAATGGCGCAAAAAGCTGCACTGCAACACTGAAAGACATCCATTACAGTACAACAACACAAAGGAATTGAACAAAATACAGGCATCTCAAGATGATTTTTAGATTCTTTAAACTTGACACAGCATCTTATGCTGATAAACCAAGCATTGCGACATTAAAAGATAACCATCTCAATAGCGCAACAGAATACGACCAAATGCATGCATCTTAATTCGTTTTGAACTTTTTTCAACTTGACAGTATAATAAATGCGACACAAATAGTACTAGAAAATTTCAAGAGTTTAATTCTTTTAAGCTGATACAACATATTAAAATGCAATCCTAATGGTGCAAGATGCTACAAAAAAAAGCATTAAAAGATGTCCATCTCAATACCAAATACAGGAATCTCGAGATAAGTTTTTAACTTTTAACTTTATACATCATTGTGTCGCTAATGGCGTAAGATGCTGCAAAAAAGCAAAAAGCATCACAACACTGAAAGACGTCCACTGCATAAAGAACCAAATGCAGCTATCTCAACATGAGGTTTTAACTTCTTTTAACTTAAATTTGAAGACATTGCAGTGGCCAAAGGTGACTCTATGGCACACGATTACATAGTAAAACAGTGCAAGAATGCATTCTGTGTTAACGCTCCCCAATGCCACAGAACACTCAGCATGTAGAAACATTCTGCAGCATCATGCAAAAATGCAACACTGGTTTTCCTACATGCAGCCATGCAAGCAAAAAAGCAGACAAAAAATTAACGGAAAGAATCAACATCTACCGTCAGAATTTTGCAGTATATATTTACACAAAATCCACCCATGTTTATGGCTGATAGCAGCTCTATTCATCATAGCCAAGAATGATATGAAGATTAAATGCCTTTCACATTGGGGCACCCAAAACACTAACAGACCCGATCAATGGAGAAGGGACCACACAGGTAACGAGATGGAGGGACACAATCAAAAATGGCATATGGGGCGCACAAAGGTCCGTGTTTTACCTCGGGCACGGGTGGGGAGTGTCTGACATCCTGGTTACGAGGAGAGAAGTGGTGGAAAGGGTCACGAGTGAAAGGGTGACAGGTTATTGGGGCAGAGTGAAGCATCCGTATCAGACAGGGAGCAAAGGTTTATGAAAAAAGAAAACAGGGAGAATGTGATAGAGAGTCAAGGGAAGAGAACAAGAGAGATTGATAGTTGGTGGATAGAGGTGAAAGAGTGAGGTGAAAGGAAGAACAAGGAAGATCAGCCGTGAGAAGCCGTGGCAAGCAGCAAGATTAGCAAAAGCAACAAGCCCATCCTGATCAGCTGCAGATCAGTGGAGTTCTGCAGGTCGGTGAAGAGCACACGAGAAGGAGGGTTAGACTCGGATGACTGAGCTCACAGGGAAGGGTATGAAGGAGAAAGACATCTACATGTGAAGCTAATTTCATGTGATTTTCATTATATATTCAATGCATCTGCTTTTTATGTTTCTAGTGCACTTCTTCAAGGCACACTGTAAAAAAAAAAAAAAAAAAAACAGTTGAGCCAACTTAAAATTTTAAGGCAACCAGCTTCAGCAGAAGAGTTTGCTCAACTTATTTTTGTGGGAGATTCTCAAATTTTTGTTGTATAAACGACAAGTTGAGAAAACTAAAAAATCTGCTGAAGTTGGTTGCCTTAAAATTTTAAGTTGGCTCAACTTTTTTTTTTTTTTTTACAGTGTATAAGCATTGGAATTTTTGCTGCGCTCCATTCAAATGTTAATGTGGGACAGTCCTAGTGAATGTATGACATACACTACCATTCAAAAGTTTGGTGTCGTTACATTTAAAAACAAATTACATTTTTTTAAAGGAAATTAATACTTTTATTCTGTAAGAATGACCTTGTGGAATTGATAATAATAAAAACGTTACTTGAGCATCAAATCAGCAACTTTGGAAATCCAGTACTGGAATAAATAACATTTTAAAACAGAAAATAGTCATTTTAATTGGTAGTAATAATAATAATAATAATAATATATATTAATAATAATATATATATATATATATATATATATATATATATATATATATATATATATATACACATACATATACACACACAAAAAATGGAAATGGCATGTTTGCTAAATGTTCTAGTTTGCTTCTCTGCTTCCATCCAAGCTGCAAATTTATGCAAAAAAATTCACAAAAACCATTTGCGAATAAAGCAGTATTTACATCCCATGTGTTGACGAGAACAAAACTGACCAAAAATAAGAACAGAATTGCCCTGAGGATGCCGCTGTGGCTCTTTTTTTACATTTTAAATGTAATAAATTACTTGCAGATTAAAGCTTGCAGACAAAACGCTCTGATGAACTTCATGGTTTCTAGCGATCGATGACAGATGCCTTATGACTAGGAGCAACATCGTGCCAGAAAATGCTTTGGCTCCAGCATATCAGAATGACCAAGAGAACCATGTTTACTTTTCTTCCCTGAACAAAATATTCAGCCAGAATTATTCAGTAAGAGTTTCCAACTTGGAACTTGGTATTTTATTAGAATTTTTTTCCAGGTAGGAAAGCTGGTGATTCTGACTTTCCAAGTTGAATGGAACGCAGCATTACAACCCCAAAACAAATTGTGTGAACTGGTGTGTATAGCTCATTTTACCACAAATACTTATTGTACAAGAACATAGTTTAGCAAAAATTGTTTCTGTAAGAACAGTTCCCCTTCCAGCCTACCTATCTTGGCGCCCTTCTTGAGCAGCGCCACCACCACCGATGTGTTCCTGCAGCCAACCGCACGATCCAGTGGACGCATGCCGCTGTAGTCCACATGCTCGATCATCGCACCATGATCCACCAGATACTGCACCTGGAACCACATCAACACCAGAGCTGTGGTTTGTTGTCTGTGTATCTGTATGTGACATCTGTTTAAAACCATTAGCATTTGCATAAGCATCCCATTTTGGAGATTTGAAGGGATGATTCATCCAAAAATGAAAATTCTCTCATCACTTACTCACCCTGATGCCATACATTTTTTTTTTTGACTTACTTTCTTCTGTTGAACACAAAAGAAGATATTTTGAAGAATGGTGGTAACCAAACAGTTGATGGTACCATTGACTTTTATAGTATTTCTTTTCAATAGAATGCAAGTCAATGGCTACCGTCAACTGTTTGGTTACCACCATTCTTCAAAATATCCTCTTTTGTGTTTGACAGAAGAACGAACGTCATACAAGTTTGAAATGACATGAGGGTCAGTAAATGATGACTGAATTTTCACTTTTGGGTGAACTATCCTTTTAAGGTGTATATTTTTAAACAAACTAAATCCACTTTACATTAGTTTACTATAACAAAACCAACCACTTCTGAGTCTCCGTAAAAAGCGGCAAGATCCAGTGGAGTGCGTCCGCTCTTGTCTGCATGGGCTGTCGCTGCACCTCTTTCAACCAGAGCACGGACCAATGGGAGGTGGCCTTTAAGACACGCCCAGCTCAGTGCTGTTAGCCCCTCCTTGTCCATCAGAGACAAGAGGCACCTGTGAAATAAGTTAGAAAAGCAGGTTAGAAAGGACTGATTGGGAGTTTCCTTTCATTTAAATGACTCATATATTCCTTTATATTAATACCTACTATTTTTTATATTTATTGAGCTACAACAACAAATCTAGTGTATGATCAGTACAGCTGTACCTTGAGCCAGCAGGAACTCGGCTGTACCGAGGTGTCCCTCAGACGCAGCCATCATTAGAGGAGTTCGTCCCTGTTTATCCGCCATGTTCACGTCAGCGCCGTGATTCAGCAGCAGGTCCACGATCTGCACAACCAACACCGACATCTCAGACTAAAACAAAGACCACATATGCAAAGTAAAAATGACTCGTGAGATGTCGGAGGCGCTCACCTGCCAGTGTCCCTGCCGCACGGCGCTGAAGAGTGGCACGATGCCCCTGCGGTTGGGCTGAGCCACAGCGGCACCCTGCTCCAGTAAAAGACGACACACGTCCAGCTTCCCCCGACCCGCTGCTGCTGTCAGAGCTGAGATACAGAGAGAGACCCTTTAGTGAGCAAACTGTGCACTCATATTTACATGACAACACAGAGTACAGGTTGTCTGGTGGTGTCCTACCTGTTTCACCCCACAGTGTGTCAAAGTTGTTTATCTGAGCTCGTTCCTCCTCTTCCTCATCTTTCTCGGGTAGGTCAAGAAGGTAGGATACAATCTGTGAATGAATCAGAATTATAATCAGAATAAGCTTCATTGTCAAGTATGTGTGCACACACAATGAATTTGTCTTGGTGACAAGAGCTTCCAGTGCAGAAGTAGTACAGACATAGTACAGATACATAGGGATAAAGGCAATTTAACACAATGATTTTAAAAAAAAAAATGTAAAGGCAAAAAATTTAAATATAACACAATACAATGACAAAAATCTAGACATTAAACATGACATTTATTAAATTAAACAATTACATATGTACAGATAAGCTATTTACAGATGTAAAGTTGTGGCATATGCTAAATGTTATTTTTATTTTTTTAGTTATATGTGTGTGTGTGTGTCAAACACACATTTTTAATTGGTATTATTTTAATTAATTTTCATTAGTTTTCATGATTTATTTGTACATTTTTTTATTTTTGCCTTTGCATTACTACTAAAATTAAAGCAAACAGATATTAACAATATTATTTATTGGTAATATTATATTTTCTAATAAATATAAAATTCTAAAGAATATTAAACATGTTAAAATGTATAATAGTTTTCTCTGATAAATAGAAAGTTTAAAAAACATTTAAAATGGAAATATTGCATTATTACACAATAACATTCTATATGTCATTACTGATGCTTTTGATCAATTTAATGTTTAATGTGTCCTGAATAAAAATATTAATTTCTTTAATTAATTTCTTTTTTAAATAAAAATAAATAATAAAATTAAATATAAAAAATTAAATAAAATAATCTCTTACCTCTGTATAGCCCATACTGGCGGCTGCAATGAGGGCCTGCTGTACCGCATGGCTCTTGCTGAAGGATCCGGCCTGCTGTCCTTCTGTGTTCCACTCGCACTGCACCAGATACTTCACCACCTCTAGATGACCCCGCAGACCCGCGTGGACCATCGCACACTGACCGTTCTTATCCAGGTGATCCACCTGAACAGAAACATACAGGAGAGAGAGACAGAGATGAAACTTTGACTGATAATTCAAAATCAATAGTCACTACCCTGCATTCTTATGGGGTAATCCATCTCTAGCTAAACATGGCATGGCTGACCTTGGCTTTCTTGCTGCAGAGGGCAGTGATGATGGGTAGGTGACCCGCGGCAGCTGCGTAGCTGAGGGGAGTGAGTCCGCTTTCTGAAACGCCATCCACATCCGCCCCAAACTCCAACAGCAGAGCCACAGTCTCCAGGTAGCCCAGGTGAGCGTGGACACACAAGATGGGGGCGTTATTCAACACCTCTGTACGATAGTTCACATTAGCTCCACCCATAATCAGCAGTCGAGATACCTAGAGGAAGAGAGGAAGATGGGGATATGAAGGAGTAGACGAAAAAAAAAAAAAAAAAAAGTGTCAAAAAGAGTCAAAATGTTTTTCAAAGTTAAGAAATCAAGAAATTTCTAATCATGCTATATATAATAGTTTACTGCACTCAAAATTAACAATTTCTTGTTTTAAATATAAATATAACTAAAACTATATATATATATATATATATATATATATATATATATATATATATATATATATATATATATATATATATATATATATATAACTTTTTCCCCAAAAGTCTAACAAACCCAGAGTTCTGAAATGCCGTGTATGAAGAAATTGAAAACAGACAGTTTGCTAAACTGTTTTCTTAGTAATTATGTATTTTAAATTTTTTATTATGTAATTGTTTATTTTTAATTATTTTAAATATTTCAATTTTAAATTGAGAGATTTAAGAGACTTATTTTAAAACAAAATTTTCAATTGTATTAAATTTAAGATACTTTTTATTACATACACACACACATACATATATATATATATATATATACTAAAAAAGTTTCTAATTCCAAACTTTTGAATGGTAGTATACTGTACATTCACTGTAGAAATATCTATGATTTTTACAAAGATTTTAAAATATTTTCCTTAGAAAAACTACTTTAGATTGAAGATGTCTTTAGGTTTTCTATGACTGTGGGAATCCAGTTTTTATTTTTATACCTTGATGTTTGGAGTGTAGAGGTTTCTCAATGAAGCCAAAGCTGCAGAGAGCCCTTCTGTACTGTAGGACACCCACAGCCCCTGCAGAACTGACGAGGAAACCCCAACCTTCTTACTCAGACCCTGCATCCAAGAGACAAAGTGCTTTATTAACAACACCAATGGAAATGTAACATAAATCTGTTTCAAAAGCATTTATATACTTCTGTAGTCAAGTTTATGCTATCAATTAAGCAACATCAAAACTTTAATAGTTGTTATAGTTAGCCTAACCTTAAAGATGTGAGCTTTGAGAATGTGGTGGCCAAGTTCGAGGGTCTGCTGTCGATTAAGTTTACTGTCTTGCCGTGAAAACCAGAAAGCAAGCAGTGTGTGGCCACTCCTAGAGAATCATGGGAAATGAGACAAGATGGGGGTATAAGAGATTTAGCTATATTTCTCAGGCATTGACAATGTTCACATCTGATTTTACTTCAGGATATTCAACAGGAAAAAATGCTTTTCACATACACATTTTGACCCCTAGAATTTCTCACCTGGGGTCGCAGAGGAACTTGGTCTTCTCTCCATCCTCTCTCCAGATGAGCCATTCTCTGAAGGAGGGGTGGATGAACATGCGCGTTCCATCACGTCTTTTCACCAGGAAGGGCGACAGGAGTTCAGACCTCTGCTGGAAATCATCCCAGTCCATGGCCGCTCCACGCACCATGCTGGCGTTCACAGCACTGTAGGCCTGCTCATCAGTTAACGGGTGTAGAGAAGCCACGGCCACGTTAAGCAGTGGAAGAACACGCTCGAATGACGACTGAGTTGGGAAACGCATGTTCAGCTGCAATAGGTAAACCTCGGCCAGGTTCACCGGAACCACCTGCACACAAACATAATGCTTACAGCTTTTAATAAAAAGAACAAATACATGCTAAAAAGATGAAACATATTAATCCTTTTAGGGTCAGATTTACTAACAGCTTGCACCAGCACAAACCGCCTTTTGGTGTTAAAATAGTACTGTTTGGATTTACTAAAGACACTTTAGTAGAATTAGCGCTGAAAAGGCGTGGACACAGTTATTTTTGCGCCTGACCTTTTTGAATATGCATTTGTAGGAGTTTCCCTTTCAGACGCAAAATGTATGGGAGGAGAGTATTATAATGAATCACACAAAGCGATTTACTAACATTTGCGCTCTTCAAATTACTGGTATTTGCGCCATTATTTAACGTCCCAAAAAAACATGTCTTAAAGCAGGCGGTAATTTGCGCTGCTCTTGGTAGATTACACTGGTCATTATGGAAATGATCTGGCTGCGTCTGTGTTCTTAAATGTGCGCATTGTCAGTAAATCACACACAGAATTTTCCCCTCCCATCAGCGCTTTTATGGAATTGCACAACGATAATATGCCCTGTTTAGTAGGCCCTTAGACTTAAAAAAATATATAGATTTTCAATTTTCTTTTCAAATTTCTTTCAAAAACAACTAAAAGGGTTTCATTCACTCTATTACTTTTTTCTTAAAATACAGAACCAAAATGATCAATAAATAATTAACACCACATGCATGCCTATGAAAGGCTACAATAATAATAGTAAAATAAAATCATACCACATATAACTCTTAAAGCTAAAATAAAATAAACATTAAAAATCTAAAAAAAAATAAAAGTAGCACCATATACATCCCTGAAAATCTAAAATAGAATAAAAATATATAAAGTAAAAATTTATATTTATATGTTTCTATAAAATAAAATAAAATTAGGTAAGGGTAAAGGTAAAGGTAAAGGTAATAAAGGAGGCATCTGTGTGGATTGACCCCTGACCTTGAAGCTGGAGCTTTTGAGCACCAGGTAACCCTTCTCAATGAGGTCCAGAGTGAGCTTCAGGTAGAGATAGGAGCCCCGGCTCAGGCTTTTCAGATGAGTGCTGAGTTTGGCGAAGGCTGCGTTGTCCAGCTTGCCGTTGAGCGCCACGTTGTTCTGGATCTCCTGGCTGGAGTGAAGCCGGTGCAGGATGTAGCCCTGCAAGTCCGAGTCAATCGCATCACTTTCCTCCAGACGATCCAGAGAGATCCGGTGGAACGGCAACGGACGAGTTATATCCTGAGACGGAGAGAGACAATGAGTAAAAAAGTAAAGAGGATGGGTGGATGTATGGACAGATGGATGGAGTACAGACCTGCAGTGTCGTTCTGAGAGTGACCACCAGTTTAAGCCAGGGAGGGAAACGCTCGATGGTTTTGCACAGGAAGGAAACAATGGTTTCTCCGTAATCCGGTTTATGGAACTCGGCCTCATTCAACCCATCAATCAGGATGATGAGGTTCTCCTCACACGCGATCTTCCTCTCTGTAAACATTGCATGTGTTCAATATTACATATACTCTATACATGTGCTGACGTATAAGAGTGCGCACAAACACATGTTTGCGTACCTCGATGCAGGATCTCCAGAGGCTCCAGCAGGCCCCTGCGGAAAGCATTGAAAGGGTCCTGGACGCAGGCGCGCAGGCTGAGGGTGCTCTGGAGGTGCGGCTGGCGGAGCAGCAGCTCTCGGTAGGCCTGCATCTGAGGAGCCCTACACAACAACGCTGCCACGTTATGCACAAACTCAGGGACCAGGCAGGTGTATGCGTTGTCAGCCTGACAGTAATGGTACGCCACAACCTGCACACGAGAGAGCAGATATAAGCTGACAAACATTTACATTCACAGCACAGCATGAGTTGAGATCACACCTGTAAAACTGGATTTTACTTTTACTTATCAACATTCAGTTTCAGTAACAGAATTATATTTGTACATGATTTTGCCAGAGTGCTGATATTTCACAGATGTTTCAAAAATGAAACACCACTACAGTGTTGTTCAGAGACACACAATGGTTCACTGGTAAAGCAAGTAGTAGTATAAATTTATTTAATGCCATGTCAGCATCATAGGCTATTTTCATGGCAAAAACAATTGAAAAAAATTTATAAGTAAAACAAATACAATAAAAACCAGCAAACAAACAAGTTATTTTTACATTAACATATGATAACAATTCTAAAACTTTTTCTGGCAAAATTATACTAATCTAATATTCATATTCAGTCGTAAAGTCTTCATTACTCTTATACGTTTCATACGTATTATCATTAATCCCAATTACTGATAATATTCAAGGCAAGTGTCATGTCAAAGCAGGACAGAGATATTGGGAGGAAATCTTCAGCGCAATTAGCATAAATTATGTATAATTGCTTGACTGTATAGGGATTACGCTGCAACAAGTGTGATGGAGCATATTATGAGGTTATTTATCCCTCCATTTGCATGTGGACTATTAATTAGCCTGATAACATGTGAACTAATTATCTGTTCATTAGCATAAAGGGGTGGGCGGAGTTATACGGGGCGAGGTGACCTTTATGAGCACATATGGATGCAAAAAGGGCAAGAAACAAAGAGAAAGAAAGAGGGAGATAGAAACCAGGGCAGCCGAGCAGTAATACGGCTATAAAGAACTAGAGACAGGGAGGTTGTAATTAAAAAAAATAAAAGAGACATAACTTTTTAGTAGAATATTATATATATATTCTCCTTTCATGGTATAGCTATAGCGGGTTCACATCCCCAAATGTTTTCCACTATTAAGTGTGATTAATACTGGTGGAAAAGGCTTTTAATGCCTTCTGAAAGAGTACTATACTTATACAGTACATGAAAGAACCTGCTTGTAATTGCTGTCAAATAATGCCATTATCTACATTGTGGTAGAATTACTGTCTATAGTATTATGTTCATATAGTAGTATACCTCATGCCTGATGTACGGTTTGAGCATCGCATCACTATGAACACATTTTTAACAAAATTAATTTCCACATTCACCAATTAACATTGTAAATCCGGCAAAGTTTTTTGTTTTACATTTTCATTTAAAAAATGTGCATTGATAACACTACATTTTGTGTTGTATGGCATTAAATTACACAATACTAGTTAATGCTACTGCGTGAGGCTTTCTAATACACCGGCAGAGGAAATGACGGCATATTTGACACCCTTCTCTTTTCTGCCTAATGTTATCAATCTCTCTATATTTTTTCCTCTTTTGCAAAGTAACACTATTGTGGATTTATTCTTTTGCTTTTGGAGCAAATGGGAACATAAAAGTGATCTTTGGGTTACACTTTATTTTAAGGTGTCCTTGTTACAGGGTAATTATACATTTTAAGTAATACACTGAGTAGTAATATTAATTAACTACATGTACTAACTATATGGTTAGGATTTGGCTTAGGGTTACTTGTACTGTATTCAATTATGCATAATTAATTGTTATTA
The DNA here is from genome assembly GCF_012432095.1 of Onychostoma macrolepis. Lineage (NCBI taxonomy): Eukaryota > Metazoa > Chordata > Actinopteri > Cypriniformes > Cyprinidae > Onychostoma > Onychostoma macrolepis. The sequence continues at coordinate 42,799,682 of NC_081157.1, read as the reverse complement.
TAATAGTAAGTAGATGTAGAAAGGACACCTTAAAATAAAGTGTTACCGATATTTGTTGTAGTTTTCGTTCACCACTAAAGAAGTTTACCCAACTATCATGACATCTGCTTCTGAGAACCCCGGAAATGTGAAAAGGGTGTATAAATAAGCACACAGATACGGTCTACCTCCACTGGTTTTGTCACCTGAGCGATCATCCTGAAATTTCACAGGTTATTTGGTGAATTGTGACTCAAGCTATTGGAGTTCTGACTGAATCTGAAACCCAGACCTCCAAGGCTCGCTCCCAGCCGGGCATGATTTAGGATGTGTGGAGCCTTGACTGTGAGCTTTAGACAGCACGCTGAGCTCTGACAGATGAGCCAGAGCTAATGCTAATAGGAAGTCAATACATCGATCTGGACAGGAGACAGATTATGGCACAGCAGTCCAAAGGGGAAACCAAGAACAGCAGGACGAGGGGGAGAGTGATCTGCAGAAGGGCTACGGAGTGTGTTGAGGGTTTTAATGGGATATGCTTTGTGTAGCGGAGAGCAGATGTACGAGACACACACGAGTCTTGTAGGCAAGACACACACACACACACACACACACACACACACACAGAGATGTCATTACACTGCAAAGGTTAATTTTAGAAGGGACATATTCTATTATTTTGTAGAATTCTATTTTTGTTTCCACTTATAATGTTAATCACCAAAATCAATCGTAATTGAGATTTAAATAACCATTTTCCACCCTCTCTCAGACTAAACTGGCTATATTTCTACAGCACCTTATGTGTAAATGACGGCTGTTATGATTGGCTTTTCACTTTGTGTGTAAAATGAGTAGCAACACCCCCAACAAGCTGAAATGACTGAATTGTCAAGAGATATGAAAATATATAATTTATGACTTTTTAAAAAATCTGGTTGGAGCAGGAAGTGAGAGAAAAGCAGCCAACAAGTATTCAATATAAGGTACATCTGAACCACTTCAATACTATTTAAAAAACCTCATAAATGTGCTGAGCTGGTATTTAGACAAAAAAATAAAATAAAAATAATCAAATATAGCTTTGTTTGGATTAACATTTTTGGTCAATAAATAATTTCCATACTTATTTCTCTTTGTGTTATTATCTTATAGAGCTGCTTTATAGTTTGCTTCATAACTAATGAACTTTGCAATACTGACACCGCTATGGAACTAAACTGAGCTGATTAATGACACTATTGGTTTTTTAGGACTGGTTTACAGCTAAAATTGTATTTGTTTCATAACTGAAGAACATTTCGACATTAATACTGCTATTTACAGCTGCTCTGAAACAGCTTTTGTATAAATTGTATAAAGTGCTGTACAAATAAATGTGACCTGACTTACATAGAATGAGTAGGTATGTCTACACTTGTGAATGGTAATATACACAAGGTGGTGGTGAAGTGAAATAGTTGAAGAGTGGACATTTAATAAATCTAGGAAAAATATACACACCTCTCATGTCAGCTTGTCCAGAGCGGCTGGAACTGGAGTTTTGTCGTGGCAAACGCAAAGACGTGCGCAGTGGAGCCTGTCTCTGCTCATCCAGATACGCAAGATCCTCCAGGTGAGCTGAACTAGTGGCTGTGAAAGGGGGAAGAGGATCAGGTTACTTTTAATATTTAAAAAATATAGTTTCACATATTTTCAATATTAGCTTAATATGAAATATTTTATATTCTTTAAAATGACTTTTTTTTCTTCTTTTGCGTGTGTGAGCATTGATGCTTGGGCGATATTATATTTAAAATATGCATGTCAATAACGTACTTTGAAATTGAATACTGAAATAAATTCTGAATTTAAATTGAAAATTGAGACAGACTGAGAGAGAGAGATTGACAAACTCTATTTAAACTCATGCCACCCACATACATATCCAACAGAGGGAGAATACACAACAATAACAGTGGAAAAACAGAAACCATTTATTATGCATTTCCTCATTTCAGCAGCCAAGCAAATGAAGAGAAGCTATTAAAAAGAAGCAAACAGGTTCCAGAAGGAGCGTGTTGTTCCAAAATCAGAGAAAGTTTTCAATAACATTACTAAGTGTGTCCTGTCAGTTTAACTTCACCTGAAATTAATTAACTCTCAACTTCAGCTATGAAGTAAATCTAACATAGCATTTCTGTTTAATAAACCATTACCATGGTAAAAATAATATAAGATTGTACCTGAATATACACTATGTTAGTAAATGATTATAGAAGTAAAAACCATGTTTTTGGGCGGATTGGTTATCATTTGTATAACCACTGTTTTACTACATATATACCATGGTTAAAATATGGCCAGTGTTGCAAAACAACGGTTAATTTGTGGTTACCATGGTTTAACTGTATTAGTCATGTTTATTTTGGTTTTATTTGTAGTAAAACCATGGTTAATTTTCGTAAGGGTACAAGTTTTTACTCAAAATGACTTACAAATTGTGATACAACATGGTACTCCAAGCTATTTTACAAGGCATTTCCTAAGAAAATGGTGATATTATCGCTACTATCAAAAACATGGTAATACCATGGTTCTATTTGTTGTTAATGATGAGTCAAACCCTTTGACGAACTCTATAAGAGCTTGTGTTTGCTTAGCTTGTTGTTATTAGCTTTTATGAAAATGCGTGCATGAATTTTGAGCACCTTTTTTCTTTGCTAATGAGGAGGAAAGTTCATGGCGGCTTGATACACAAGTATATTAAAAACACAGTGGGTGGCCAGTGAATTGATCTCGCCTCAAAGCAGCTGGAGAGAGCTTTTGAAACTATTTAACAACAGCTATTATTGTGGCAGTGTTAGCACTGGTGTTATGGACAAGTGGCCACCATCAAAGTAAGGTGCAAGGTGCCACATAATAAGCAAAGCCTTCCGTTCTCTGCTAATGTGTTTAATCGAAGACAGATTTCAGAAAGCCATCCATGGCCCCATGGTACATGTGTACAAATTACAACTTCCTGTTGGTTACATGCGTGGAACAACAGTTTAGTAATTTAAACCTCCCCTAAGAGAACATGACGTTTGAGCGGCAACTTTAGAGCAGAGGTCTTCAACCCTGTTCCTGGGGACCCACTATCCTGAAGAGTTTAGCTACAACCCTAATCAAACACACCTGAAGCGGCCAATCAAGCTCCTCAAGACTGCCTGAAAATTGCAGGCAGGTGTGCTGAAGCCGGTTGGAAATAAACTTTTCAGGAGAGTGGGTCCCCAGGAGCAAGGTTGAAGACCTCTGCTTTAGAGAACTGCAGCAGTGACGTCAAAACCCGGAAGACTAATTCACCAGTGGTTCTCGAGATTTTCCTATTGATTTTCATACAACTCATGAATAAAATAAGGTCTGTGGTGAACATAACTTGATGATACTTTGACGTTTTGCTCTACAATGTGAATCACACATACATATACTGTAAAACACTAATTTTAAAGCAGTTACGTTTATTTTATAAAATGTATGTTTCTAATATGTAACTACATAAGAATGTTGAAAAAATGTCAAAGTATCGTCAAACTTTGTTTACCACGTCTTATTTATAAAAAAAAAACAACAACAAAAAAATTATAAAAAACCTTAGGAAAATCTTGAAGGAACCAGTGGCAAAATAGTTTTCTGGGTTTTGACGTCACAGCTGTAGCACTCTATCAATGACAAATTTTATAAAAGCTGGGAAAGATGTCAAAATTCAGCAGCTATAGATTCCGATTTGAAAAATTTTACAATTAATCTTACGACTGTAAATCCATAATAAGTTGATTGTAAAGTGAATTAGAGGTCTGCATTTCCGCAGCTCTCCCGCGGGAACGACCAGATTTCTTGCGACGCGGGATTCAATTCCTGAATAAAACGCGGTAGCGGTCGGTAACACTGGTGTAATTTGAATGGGAGCGGACGGTCTAACAATATCCTGTTTCCGACTTCCTTTCAGAACAGCATATCTGCGATTTATTCTCATTGACCAATGGTACAGCCTGCACTCAGGACTGTTATGCACATGCTGCTCGCATGAACCAGTGCTTTAATTTGCGGGGTCTGTGCTCGCAGCATGTGCATAACGGTCCTCAGAACAGGTTGTAGCCTACCGGTGGCGACAGAACAGGCAGGTTGTCGATGTAAATGTTAAACGAATTGTATCCTGACAAGACGAGTAAAAATACACTTTTTTCCTACTGTTGGCAGCAAAATGTTAAACGAATTTTGTGTCTTAAGACATAAAATTCGTTTAACACTTTGCTGTCAATAAATTCAAGACGAATAAAATAAACACAATTTTGTGCAGACTACACTTTTATTTGTTAGCCTCTCTCTCTTTTCTTTTAGTAGAGGAAATTTAAATGTGAGATTCTGGAAACGAGATCTAAATTTAGCGGGAACGGTCGGGTCGGGAAGAAAATTATTCTAAGCGGACAGCGGTTGAACAAAGAGTGAATATATCGCGGGAGCGGGTGGGTGCGGAATATAACCTCGCGGGAGCGGGCGGGACTAAAAAAAAACAGTCCCACGCAGACCTCTAGATTGAATCTCCATCAGTGTAAAGACTCGTTCACACCAAAGATGATCATTATAAAGTTCTACTAATCAGAATAGTAAATTCCACACCACACAGTGATAAAACGATAACGACAAAGAGGAACGAAAATGTTGGAATCACTTAAAGATTAATTTTCTTTCTAGCTGATGAATGATAAATACATTGACCAATCAGAATTCACCCAACTTTAAAGCGCTCAAGCTTTTAAAGCGGCAGACTACATAACCGCACCACATGCTAAAAATAAACAGAACAATATTGTATATTGGTGTGGATGCTAATATAGCTATTGTTATCTTTATAGGCATCGCTCCTTTTGTGAACAGGCCTCATGAGACTTAGCCAGACTCACCGTTAACTCTATATTGGCAAAACTATGGTTATCATTGTAAAATGTAAAAAATATCCCAGACACCAGCATTTCTCCTGGCCAACCCCACCACCTCCATCTGCACTGCAGACTGTCTGGCTGGCATGACTGTGTTGCTGGATTTACAGCCGCTTGAAATGCGTCACAATGACTTGGGCTCCCATCAACCGAACTGGTGTTTTACAGTCCCACCGTGGCACTGGTCCAGAAGGCACGTCTGCATTTTACACCAAACGTCTGAACATGTGCACATCTACTTGTCTCTAAACTGGGTCTGCTTGTGTCCTTACAGAATATGGAATATAAACATATAAGAACGTATGCTTTACTAGGTGATCAGACTAGCAATTTCCACCTTAAAAAAGGCGTGAGGTGTGGTCACATTTTCCTTTGTTTGGCGAATGGTCACAGGTGAAATCCAGACATTTCAAAAGGAATCCACGCGATTTGGGCGAAAGATTACCCCATGCAGATTTCGCAACTGTTTCATGCTGCTCACATGGATTCTCAGCGTTGACTAACAGAAAGCTGCTTGGTTTGAAACTACGGTTGCAGATACACAGGCGACTTGCTTTCAAGTGTTCATGGACCAGCTTTAACCTTTCCAATATGGCGGACAGCTTTCGTTTATCGGCCCATAGAAAGAGTCACTAATAAGGCATCTACTTAAACATATCTATGTTTTTATGTACATATGTGAAGGTGCATGTGTGTATATGCGACAGGACGTGCACACAGGAGAACATGTCAAAACTCATACCAGACTTTCTGTTCAAAACAATAAATCAAATGCATCTTGAACTCAAAGATCAGGCAGGTTTTGAAAGGGGGAGATGGAATAAAATACAAACAGAGAGACACACACAGAGAGGAGGTGTGGGAATGAGTGAATGGGATAAGGAGAGAAAGAGAAAGAAATGAAAAGTGTGAGGGAAGAGAGTGAAAGACAGGAAAAGCGTGAGAGGTGAGCATGCATGAGTAAGAAAGAAAATCAGGGGGAGAGAGAAAGCATGAGAGAGAGGTGAGGAGAGTAGGAAAAAAGACAAACAGATCACGTCATTCACTCACTGCTACCGCCAACAGCATTCACTTCACTAAGGTGCATGCTGGGAGTATGTGAGAAGACGTCTTCTCATATACACGTCACATTTACCGTACTACTTTAATTTAATTTTGTCACCATTTACTTGCCCTTATTTTTATGGTGCTTTTTATACTTTTTTGCATGCCACTTTGAAATTATGTTAATTTGAATCTTTGAAAATTCAGAAAGACACTGGTGAATTTATTGAAATAAACAACTTCATAACCATACGTTCAAAGATAAAGAAACAATCAAAATAAATGGATTGTTAACATGAACAACAATTCTCAAATTCATAATAACAATAATAATAATAATGACTGAATCAAATATAAATAAATAAATAAATAAATAAAATTATTATTATTTTATGTACAATTCTTCTTCTTCTTCTTCTCGCTGTTGTTATGGTAATTATAAAGAATGATAAGTATTAAGCAATATAGTTTTTGGTCACATTAATCAAACAAAGCTTGCTTTGCTCAGTCAGACTTTAGAGGCCGAACTAACCATTTTATGGACATTTAATTTACTTTATATTGGAAATTTCTTATAGCAAACCTTCAAAAATCCAAAGCTGAAAGTGAAAAAAAAAAAAACTACAGTACGTGAAACTGAGCTACTGAGTTTGATACTATTTTCTCACATGTGAATCCAAAACCAGCAGCACAAATCACAAATCCTTCATAAAACCTGGAGGAGATTCACGCAGACGTCCTTGCTTTGTTATAAAGGGGCAGCATCAGGAGCTAGGAGCCGCTCCAGAGCTCAAATGGCCCATAAAGCTGAGAAGAGGGCCACTTCTATAGCTCTCACAGTAATCACTATGTGCTTTTACTGACCTTGACATTTTAAGGGAATTGGAAACACGTGTCTGTTGACTTTTAGGGTCTGGATTACGTGGGATATTTCCTGTCTCCGCAGTTCACCATTCATGAACAGAAGTGTTCAAAGAGCCTCAGCTGAATGAGTTTCACACAGAGCTGACTCCAAATATTCACACGTGGTGAAAGATGAATGTGACTGTTTGTAACGAACAGGATTTGTATGCTGGACTGGGTCTTGACTAGCTCAGCATAATATGCAGGTTTCTGCCATTTTACAGTTAATCTACAGTTAAATAACAACTGAAATGAAATGACTGAAACTGAGCTACTGAAATGACTCAAAGGAAGCAAAGCACATATAGGCACATATATTCTAGAAGAAATTGGCAAGATAAAGTAAATTGAATGTTTATAAAATGGATAGCTACACCATGCTTAATCATTCAATTCATGTGACCATAATTTATGCAGCCTACACAGTTAGTTTAAAAAATGATATTTCTTATCATTCTTTATAACCATATCAACAGAAATAATCATAATAAAAATGATAATAATGTCGTAAAGAATATGATGTAACATTGTTAAGTAGCCTAAACTATAACTATATTTAGTATATGTAATACAGTAGAGTAGACTAACTGTGTAGACTAAACAAATTATGGTCACATTAATTCAGTTTTATTTTCATTCTAGATGCATTATTATATTATATTACATTACATTACATTACATTACATTACATTATAATTATTTATTTATTTACAATTTGAGAATTGTTATTTACATTAACAATTAAATTATTTATATATTTCTATATTAAATGTATTTCTATATTTAAATTTATATTAGATATTACTATGAATCATTAGCTTTGTACTGTTCTCTGCATAGTGACAAAGTTGTCTATTCAAAAATCTATTCTAACAAGGTGTGTTTCGACTGGCATACTACTAATACTACTAGTACTATTTTGACAGTATGCACATAAATCGCATGCAATTTTTTTAACTATAATTGCCAAAATTTGAAAGTACACACTGGATAACAGTTTACAATGAGACAAATGAACTGTAATCATTATCAAATTGCTTTCAGCATCTTTCTTGACTCATTGACTTGACTGCCAAAAGCTGCAGTCATACAGTATTCTGACATATTCATGCAGTATTTTGAAGATAGCAAATGGAAACACCGACAGGTGTGGAAACTTACCGGCCACAGAGTTGGGGCGGGGCATGAGGTAGAGGGGGATGGAGTGGGCGGAGTGAGAGACGGAATGCTCCAGACTCCTCTCTGGGATTTTGTTGAGGCTGTATGTGGAAGCGGCCATGTTTTCATCCACCCGATAAAGAAAGGAGTCTGCACCCATTGACTTCTGCGCCTGCCAGAGTTTGAGGCTGCCCCGTGAGCCCTCACTGTGTTTTCCTCCATGCTCGGCATTCTCTGAGTAACTCGTGAGCGTTGCTGCAAGAAAGCAATGGGAGATTTGAAACAGGGACATTTTTGAACGGTAATTTTTGTATATGTACATCAATGATTAGCATTTTTTTCTGTTCCTAAAACAAGCCACAGAATGTCTCTGACCTATAATGCCACTGTCTCGGCTCTCCAGGGTGGAGGTGGGACTCGTGATGGATCCGTAAGCACAGTCTCTGGTGCCCATGTTACCCGGGGCTCCAGCGGGTAACGTGGAGCAGGGGCTGCCAGGAGGGGGCGACGCTGTGCTGCTAGCTAAGCTGGAGCATGGGCTGATCCTCTGGGTCATGGAGATGCCCTGAACATCAGAAGGAGGAGAATTTCATCCTTGAAATTTCAGTTACAGAATTACAGTAACTCCAACAGAATGACAAGCAATGAAGGAAAACGACAATTGTTACTTGGTTTCTACACTGAACAAAATTATAAACGCAACACTTTTGTTTTTGCCCCCATTTTTCATGAGCTGAACTCAAAGATCTAAGACTTTTGCTATGTACACAAAAGGCCTAATTCTCTCAAATATTGTTCACAAATCTGTCTAAATCTGTGTTAGTGAGCCCTTTCTCCATCTACCTTACAGGTGTGGCATATCAAGATGCTGATTAGACAGCATGATTATAGCACAGGTGTGAGTTGATCAGGTTGTTGATTGTGGCCTGTGGAATGTTGGTCCACTCCTCTTCAATGGCTGTGTGAAGTTGCTGGATATTGGCAGGAACTGGAACGCGCTGTCGTATACGCCGATCCAGAGCATCCCAAACATGCTCAATGGGTGACATGTCCGGTGAGTATGCTGGCCATACAAGAACTGGGATGCTTTCAGCTTGCAGGAATTGTGTACAGATCCTTGCAACATGGGGCCGTGCATTATCATGCTGCAACATGAGGTGATGGTCGTGGATGAATGGCACAACAAAGGGTCTCAGGATCTCGTCACGTTATCTCTGTGCATTCAAAATGCCATCAATAAAATGCACCCGTGTTCGTTGTCCATAACATATGCCTGCCCATACCATAACCCCATTGCCACCATGGGCCACTCGATCCACAACGTTGACATCAGCAAACCGCTCACCCACACAACGCCATACACGCTGTTTGCCATCTGCCCTGTACAGTGAAAAGCGGGATTCATCCGTGAAGAGAACACCTCTCCAAAGTACCAGACGCCATCGAATGTGAGCATTTGCCCACTCAAGTCAAATGCTCAAGTCAAGCCCACTCAAGGTCCTGGGCTGGTGTGGTTACACGTGGTCTGTGGTTGTGAGGCGGGTTGGATGTACTGCCAAATTCTCTGAAACGCCTTTGGAGACGGCTTATGGTAGAGAAATGAACATTCAATTCACGGGCAACAGCTCTGGTGGACATTCCTGCAGTCAGCATGCCAATTGCACGCTCCCTCAAAACTTGCGACATCTGTGGCATTGTGCTGTGTGATAAAACTGCACATTTTAGAGTGGCCTTTTATTGTGGCCAGCCTAAGGCACACCTGTGCAATAATCATGCTGTCCAATCAGCATCTTGATATGCCACACCTGTGAGGTGGATGGAGTATCTCGGCAAAGGAGAAGTGCTCACTAACACAGATTTAGACAGATTTGTGAACAATATTTGAGAGAAATAGGCCTTTTGTGTACATAGAAAAAGAGTTCAGCTCATGAAAAATAGGGGCAAAAACAAAAGTGTTACGTTTATAATTTTGTTCAGTGTAATTTGTAGCTCTGGCTTGTCAGTCCAAAGTGAAATCTCATTGGTTCAAAATCGTGCTCCAAGTTGTATTACAAATGTGGTCAGCCCTGAACTATACCTCATAACTATATGTGAGATCAACAGAAAGATCAATAAATAAACCTTTATTATTATTAACTTTTATTTATATATTTATTTATTTATATGATTTTTATTATTCATTTTAATCACTATTATTATTATTATTAGTAGTAGTAGTAGAAGAAGTAGTATATTATTATTATTATTATTATTATTATTATTATTATTATTATTATTAGTAGTAGTAGTAGTAGTAGTAGTAGTAGTATATTACTATTATTATACATTTTCTTATTATAATAAAATATATTATGATATTATATTATATTATTATGATGAAATTATAAGGGGAATATAATAAATTATAACATGGCAAATAATAATAATAATTATAATAATTATAATTATTATTATGATTATTATTACTACCACTACTACTACTACTACTACTACTATTATTATTATTATTATAATTTATTATAATAACTTCTATCATTATTTTTATAATTATTATTTATTTATAGGATTTTTATTAGTCATATTATTTTTATTATTATTATTCATATTATTATTATTATTATGTTGAGGAATAACAGATAGAAAAACAATGGTCATAGTCATATGCAAAGGATATTGCATGATTTTCTAAAAATATAAACACTAACAGAACAAATTTGTTTCACTTGTAAAACCACTTGAACTTGCATTGTTCCATTCAATTCAATATGACAATTTACATAAGAATAATTGTACAAACAATTGATATTTACATGCTTATGTTTCATGAAGGAGGCCTAATGTTCACTCATTGTTACACTGCAGAACTGTAGCATACTGAAGGATTTTTTTTTGCTAGATCAGTGCACCACTGCATATACAGTATATGAGGATCCTATTCCAGAAAAGCAGCACCATTGAATGACTTTCACACATAAAAATGCCCACAGAAGTGGAAATCTGCTGACTGGTATTTAATGATAGTGCTGTCCCATATTTCTGCTGAGGACTGCACACTCATGTGGAATTATCTCTTTTTATGGCCTGGGCTGACTTAAACAATTTTTCCACTGTGACTCAATATTATGTAATTTAATACAATGTTATTGGCTTTATGGTATATGACTGAGAGAACTTTGATTTTTCAACTCTTAACCAAATGGAAAGAGGAGAGAAATTAGTGTATTATTATGGCATGCTGCGGTCGGCGACAAGACATGAGTTACAAAACCCCACCAAGATGGTGGATCATTTTACCCAGTGAGAAGAGAGAGTGAGAAAGACACAGTGAGAAACATAAACAGACAAAAAGAATGATAATGAAAGAGTTGCAGCAAAAAAAAGTAAAGAGGGAGTAGAAAAGAGACATGGAAAGAATAGGTGGTTAAGCGAGTTCATGTCTGACTCTGGGTCTGCGGTGGAGGCCACATTAATGACTTCATACAGACGGATATGAATTTCAGTCAGTCACTGGTACTTCTGTCCAGAAGTTGTTTTAGATGATACGTTTCTCACAACCAAAAGAGACCAAACTGCAAACCAAGAGGATGTTCTTTCATAAAAACAACAATTTAAGGATAAATTTGCGGATCAGAGCAAGGTTCTGATTTCAAAACTTGGGTTTTATCAAGGTTTAATACTAACACTGAAAAAAAATTAAATAAAACTGGTGTCAAAACAATTTTCAGTCACAGTACAAAGAAACGACAGGCAAAACAGTGGAGTAGAAAGACTAAAACAGTATGTTCTTGTCAAACAAACCTCCAATAATCAAATATATATATATATTTTTTTTACGGTGAAATTGCCCTTCTTTTTCTTTAAATGTGCACTCAGAAATCTTCATTCTTTATGTGTAAAACTGATTTGATGATTTGAGGTGCACTGTAAAACCACCCACATTGGAACATTGACTACGAACGACGGAAAACCCATGAAAAATAATAATACTTCACATTTCTTTTCACTATGAACCAGCAGTGGCTCTAAGTCAGATCTCAGACTCAATAACATCCCAAATATGTCTAAATAGCTCTACACCTTTTTGTCCAATTCAGGGTTCAGTTTGCGTGGGAGAGACTGGCTCGGAATCGGTGTTTCAGAAATTGTGGCCTTTCGGTGACCACACTTGCTTGGCAGGGTCCAGCCTCTAAAATAACTCCGTGGAGGTCTCGAGCAGCTCCGCCCAGCTGTGGACGGCAGGAGCCTTGCCTTGTGCGATACATTCCTGGACTCAAACTATGTGTCGGATCAATGAGGTCGAGCTGAACTCAGAACAATTTAGAGGGAATGAAACACTTCTGATTTTAACCAGTGGAATGTTCGACAGAATCCAACAAGCGCTACATTCAAGAGCTCAAAACGTCATTTTAAAAAATGCAGAGGCTGTGTCCATTTTCAGTCACTGTTAGGAGCTTTTTCAAATAATTGTTTTAATTAGAGTTTAATTGTTAAAGGATTAGCTCACTTCCAGAATAAAAAATTCCTGATAATTTACTCACTCCCGTGTCATCCAAGATGTTCATGTTTCTTTCTTTCTTCAGTCAAAGTTAAGAAATTAAGGTTTTTGAGGAAAACATTGCAGGATTTTTCTTCATATAGTGGACTTCAATGGGGATCAACAGGTTTAAGGTCCAAATTGCAGTTTCAGTGCAACTTCAAAAGGCTCTACACTATCCCAGCCGAGGAATAAATGCCTTATCTAGCAAAAAAATATAAATCGGTCATTTTCTTTAAAAAATTAAATAAAATAAATTTTTACGTGATTACGTAATGTGTGAGGTCGAGCTAGTGCAAGACAAGCATTTGTAGTTAAAAAGTATGTAAATTTGTTTTGTTTTTTTTAGAAAATGACCAACCGTTTCACTAGACAAGGCGTTTATTCCTCGGCTGGGATCGTGTAGAACCATTTGAAGCTTCACTGAAACTGCAGTTTGGACCTTCAACCCATTGATCCCCATTGAAGTCCACTATATGAAGAAAAAACCTAGAATGTTTTCCTCAAGAACCTTAATTTCTTTTCGACTGAAGAAAGAAAGACATGCACATCTTGGATGACAGGGGTGTGTGTAAATGATCAGGAAAATTTTATTCTGGAAGTGAACTAATCCTTTAAATGACATATTATTTGTATTAAAAAAAGTGTTTATATATAAATATAATTATTTAACACATTAAATTAGCTATAATACACATACAAAATTAGTAAATTATTTAATGTATTGACAAATTAAATTAATTAGGATTAAATAATCAGTACAATCAAGCAATTAATTCTATTACAAATATAATCAAATTTTTACAGCGCTAGATTTAATTTCATCTGGCATCATTAATATAATATTGCTGTACAGTATTTTGAATTGAGCACATGTTGGATTCAAGTTTTCTGACTTGAAAGGTTTCTAAGCACTCAAACCCAAAAGCAGATGTTCACTGGAGAATCATGGCTAAGATCAATGTGGACTGTAAACAGAATAGCGGCAGGGGTTTCAGCATCTGCTGTCTGAGACATGCCTAGTTAGACTCGAACTGCACAGATACACCAGCGCAAACTGCTGCTGTTCATCCAAAACCCAGGAACATCTGTCATGATTTAGAGAGCAAGAATATCTGTGTTTCTGAGGCAGGGAGCCGCCCACTGACAAAACCCTGGGCTGCAGACCAGCACCTCCCACCATCACTAGGCCAAAAACTCACTTTAATTATTTTTAAAAGAATAATGAGAGACTGGATGGAGCGAGGGCGGCTGAGAGCACCGAATGTATATCAAACCTGAGGGTCATCTTGTTCCTCCATGCTGTACTGTGCTCCACCAGGCCCTTCGTTCACTTTGTCCCCGAGCAGGAACCCCAGTCGCGTCATCAGTGTGTTGGCGGCCTCGTCTACAGACGGAGGAGGACCCAGATCCTGGCTTTCTTCCCCTGTGAGAGAATAAAAGAGAACAAGAGAGGTAAAGCCATGATTATAAAGTAAAACCCACCTGAAGTTGTGTCCTACAAAGAATTTGCTCCAAACAATGCTGTTGTTGCATAACAGCAGGAAGAGGAATATGATAAAACACAATGATAAATCACACACAAAAAGTATTGTCAATAAGTTTACAATAAGTTGTAAAATTATAATAAAAATAATATATTTATATATAATAAAGTTGTAAAGTTTATAAATATTGATCTTTATTTATATAAATAATATTAACCTGCTAGAATTTCCCTACAGTTAATTATGCCCAGCAGCACTGGTTCCTCAACCATGGCTGCATTTATTAGATTAAAAATTACTGTAAATACAGTAATATTGGAAAAATGATTACAATTTAAAACAACCATTTTCTATTACAATACATATTCAATGCAATTTATTCCACATGATCCTTCAGAAATCATTCTAATATGCTGATTTGCTGCTCAAGAAACATTTCTGATTATTACAAATGTTGAACGTAAAAATGAGAGTTAAGACATTCATAATGTTACAAAAATCATTATGAATGGATTTATACATCTCATTTATTTCGCTTAACTGAAATTAGAATAATTAGGTGTAATCACATATTCAGTATTTTCTAAACCATTCATGCACAGTCATTTTGGTAGGATTTTTTAAAAACTGTAAAACGAAGTGATTTTGGCATTCAGAGAAACTGCTTTCTTTGGCTTCTATTACAACATAGGGATTTTTATGATCCTTGCAATTCCACATTGTCTAATGCATAAAAGTACGACTTGGCCGTCGCTACCACATCCAGACTTTATGTGGTGTCTTTCAAATTTCAGCCTCAAACAGCTCAATTGGAATGAAATTTAGCCATTTCAGCCTTTCAGTTCTGCTCACTGTCAAACATCCCCATCATCAAACATCCTTAAAAACAAAGTGACACAGCAGATAAGGACATGTAAACCAGCCACACTTGCTGTTGTGAATTAGCAGTGAGACAGCAAGACCCCAAAAGACCTAAACTGTAAAACACTAAACCACCTCACAATCCCTATCAACAGGATGTCTGCGTGTCGTAGCGTTTCATAGAAGAAGTGTCTGAGCCTGTGCGTTCATATACACAGTCAAAGGCTGATCGCTAGACTTCAAAAGAAGAGGTGTCCCACGGTGGCTAAATCCACAGTGAGAAGAGCTTTTTCAGGATTAGTTTTTTTCCCATGCCTTTCACCATCAGAACAGAGCCGAAGAGAACCGACTGCAAAACAAACTGAGCCTTTCTCAGAAATACGGGGCGAGTTGCTACACCTCTAAGGCACAGACTCATCTTACTGTCAAACCTGTCCTCAGAGACTGGAAATTTCTCTCAGATAAAGCAAAGCCTCAGGCAGCAGCGGCTCTGCACAGCGGCTACAGTTAGATTGTATAAGTTGCCCTGAAAAGTAACTTTACAAACTGTCTGAAAGAAAAAAAATCTTGGTATAACAGACATCTAATGGGTTCTGAACAAGAAGGATCAACACAATAGATGCTACAGCTAAATATGCTAATTCAGGCAAAGCATGTCAATGGCTGTCTATGTCTCAAAATCTTAAATGAGCTAAAATGAGAATTTCTGGGCAGCATAGGAGCATTTCAATATGCACATTTGGGCATATACACAGCTATTTTACAATAGATTCATATAAAACAGATAATAAATGCTACAGCTAATTATGCTAACTAGCTTGGTAACCATCGTCTATGGCTGTGCCTTCAAACCTCAAGAGCTGATAAATCATGTTGGGCAGTTTTAAACATCTCATTTTAAAGTTTGAATTGCACATACAATGCCCCAAAATACACTTGAGTTACTATTGTTAACAAAAACCAAAACTAAAACATGTGAATTGTGAATTGAAATAAAGCTGAAATAAATTCTAATATAAATAGATAAATATTTTACACCACAGTAAACAAAATTGTAAATGTTGCCTTGGCAAGAAATTGAAATAAAATGCAAGTTGAAGCACTAACGTTACTAAGGGAAATACATGAAAAACTAAAACTGAACTATGACTTAAATAAAAAAACAAAAACAAAACAAAAAACCTAAAGAGCAATAATGAAAAATATAATAAAATAAGAAATACAAAAATATGAAATAAAATCATGATAAAAATTACAAAAGAACACAAAATTACTAAAAATTAAACTAAAATAATAATGAAACCTGAAAAACTCTCTTAAAAATAAAGGCTCCAAAAGGGTGTTTTTGCAGTGATGCCATAGGAGAACCATTTTTGGTTACCAAAAGAACCTTTTAATCCGAGAACACACTACACGACTGTCAGGCCGATTATGAATAGAATTTGGTCTTGAGGACGGATCGTGCCCAGTAGGACACGGTCTGTTCCAGTTGGGCTCAGTCATTGTTTGCAGTCAGCAGAAAAAGTTGTGTGGTGTCTAAAGATTATAATCTTAGAATTCAAGAACCAGTCGTTTTCACAAAGATTTTTTTTTAACATGTTTAATAATTCCAACTGACACCAACGATTGTCTTCTCAATTGTCTTATCTTATATGATTGAAAATTCTTGATTGTTCTTGTCATGATTTATTTCTTGTTTTTCTTTTAATTCAGAAGTTAACACTTCAAATTTAAATAGGTTTCATTTTTTTCTGCAGTCAAAGAAAGTATAGCCTAAATTGTCAGTGATTCTTTCATTTTAAAGATTATCAAGAATTCTTTTACAGTATTTCAATCGACAGTCTAATAAAAGTTACGAAAAAATTGCTTATAGCCCCATCTATAGACTACAAGCTAATTCAACATTTAACTTCTTAAAATTTATGAAGAATATCAGCTTTAGGCTAGGCTAATATAAAGAATGACGAATATACAAACAAAGAATAGCCTACACTGTAAAAAAAATTAAATAAAAAAATAAATAAAAAAAGTTTAAGGCAACCAGCTTCAGCAGAAGAGTTTGCTCAACTTATTTTTGTGGGAGATTCTCAAATTTTTGTTGTATAAACTTAAAAACGACTAGTTGAAAAAACTCAAGTGAAGCTGGTTGCCTTAAAATTTTAAGTTGGCTCAACTTTTTTTTTTTTTACAGTGTAGCCTACTTCAAAACAAGATAAAATGAATACATTCATAAATCTATATATAATATAGATTATATATATATATAGACTAAAATCTGTTCCAGTCGATGGAAACAGTTGTCAAGTGTGTTGAGGTCAGTCTTAGAATGTTTCAGCTAGTTGTGTAGTGTGTCCCCAGCTTTAGTGAACAGTTCTTAAATGAACCATTTTGAAGAACATTTAAAAAATCTAAAGAACTATAAAGAACCTTTTCTGCATTTGAAAGGTTCCATGGATGTTAAAGCTTCTTCATGGAACCATTGATGCCAATAAAGAACCTTTATTTTTAAGAGTGTATAAAAAATAAATAAATATCTAATTCAAAATATTAATAAAACATATAAAAAGTATATAAGTAATATCAAAATAACACTGTGAACGTAGAAGTAAATGGTTTTTCTGAGTTTCAATTTCTTTATTTCAAAATATAATTCAATATTTAGGTACTGTATGAACAGAGCTTACAGTCAACTAAAGTAAAGCTAATGACTCTAATGCAAATGTATTATTTGTTAGATACCAAGAAGGAAAAAATCATACAGGTTTTATAAAAGTGAAGCATTAAAAACAAGCGCATGCCACATTATTCGTTCATTTTTTTCCTGTTAGTTTTTTTGACAAGTTGCGCATTTTGCTTCTGCACATGTCGTTGTCTATGCAGCCACTATTTAAAGCTGTGCAAAGAACAATACTTTTTCCAGACAATATAACAAAGCCTACAAATTGGTTTCCTGTTTTGAATTTTGTGCCTCTGAATTGACACGTGGGAATTCGTTCGGTTGAACACACGCAGTTTCTGGCAATCACTTTTTTTTTTGCAGTCGAAACACAAAAATGTTGTCATGGCAACTATGGATTTTCTAAAGATTGTGCTGAAGCATCTGTCTCCTTCAGTCATCCTCCAACCTAACATTCTTCCATCGCTCCTTGGTTTCCCTGTACCTCCGGCGGGATGTATGTCACTTGTGACAGTGTATAATAAAGTTCAGAAACCCGCTAATGACACCAGCAGCAGCTGAAATAGCACATTGGTGGAAAGATCTATTCATTACAAGCAGAAAGTGGGCAAGGTTTGTTTTTCCTGCGCTCTCTTTTTATTCTTTTGTCCCACAATGTCATCCGTTTCAGAAAATGCTGGTCCTCTTCAGAAGTTCTCTGGCCCACATATGGTAAAAAAAAAACAGAAGGAAAAAATACAAAAAAATATGACCGTTCTGAACTGATGATTCACAAACATGCCAACAATGGCGCTTTGAAGGTAAGCCTGAGGATGCAAGCAAAAGAAAATATTCAAAAACATCCACATATTTGTGGACCACACACGTATCTTAAGGCACAAGCATAAATAATCATATACGCGTACTCATGCATGACAATCTCGCAGCTAAAAAGAGCGCATTAATGCACTTCTGTATGACTGATGATGAGCCATCCGATAATCAGACAGGCCACAGGGGGTGGGAGAAAAAACTGTAAAAAAGGATAAACACAAGGTGATTTATGACCAACAGTTCTGTTTTGGCTGAGATGAGATAGGGATCTTTTCCCAGTCTATTCAGCTTTAAAAACAAAAAAGTTTGACAACTGCCTTCCACACCACCAAGTTCATTCAGAACAGGTAAATAATTACGAAAATGACATAAAAATTGTTCATGAACGCTGTTCTGTAACAAAAATACTAATATTGGAAATAGTAAGTAATATAATTAATTGTAAGAAAGAAAATTATGGTTAAAAAAAAAAGAACAAATGTGTATTATGTAATATTTGTGTGTATGCTAATGTAAGCACCTTGCCAAATAAGGAGAGAATTTTTAAAGCAAATGTAAAAACTTAATTAAAATAAATGTTTAATATAATTTTAATAAAACAATATATAAATGTAAATATTATAAATAATATTTTTATATTTACTAATTAATTAAATAAATAAAATTAAATAATAAAAATAATGTTTATGATTAATATTCATATACGTGATTATTTAATTTAATGAATTAATCAGTACATCATGCAATTAATCTGATTACATTATTTAATCAATCAGCCCTAGTAAATGATAATAAAAATATAAAAAAACAAAACAAAAAAACACTGTAGTGCCCTGAGGTTTCTGTCTGCTATTCATAATGACAAAACCAGTGACGTCACCACAAACCTCAGATGTTTAAGTCGTACGTCTCATCTGTAACACCCCCATAGGAGCTGCTTAAAGTTCCACTCTTTAA
This sequence comes from Onychostoma macrolepis, assembly GCF_012432095.1. Lineage (NCBI taxonomy): Eukaryota > Metazoa > Chordata > Actinopteri > Cypriniformes > Cyprinidae > Onychostoma > Onychostoma macrolepis. The sequence continues at coordinate 42,780,311 of NC_081157.1, read as the reverse complement.
CTCCTCCACAGAGCAACAAATTCAGCTCCGCTTCCTGTTTCGGACCCCCCTGGGGGAGGAGAGTCCCATGGGAAAACGGGTTGTTTGTGCTTTCAAGAGAGCAAAAAACATCAGCACTGCAGGGGTTTAAACCTCGTCATTCGTCATGTCGTCGCCTCTTGTAAAACCTACAGCGCTGCATCAGTTATAGGAATGAAAATGCTGATTGGTCCAGTGTCAGAGGTTTGACTTACAGCTCTTGCTATGCACTGCTGGGCTTTCAAAATCAGAGGAGAAATCACTGCCGTATAAAAGGCAAGCAATGGCAGACGGCCTTTAACAAAACCACACATGCAAAAAGCTGCTAGCGCAGCAGAGAATGTAACACTCAGCAAAAACAGGGAAAAAATAGAATTGTTGATAATAGCAGGGTTGCAGTTAGCAAGGCAGGGTGCATTTAATCTAATAATTCAAATATTATTCCATTGCCTCTGACACAGGGTTTCCTACACTTGCAAAAGACTGCATACCGCTCCATTAAACTGTGGGGCAGCCAACAGTTGGCCTACTGTGACAGTACTGCAGCTGGACACACTGGAGCTCTTTCTCAAGCATTGCAGGGCTTCCTGGACAACTTTACACTCTAACTAGATTTTATTTGTTTATTTACATTTAAAATATGGTGCAAACCCAGGCAGAAGTTGCTGCTGTGATGCTAGAGTGTTATAAAGAGTTAAGCTATTCTAAGTATTTGTTAGGATGTTTCTATAGATAGGTACAACAATAGATAGAACAACAGACAGACAGACAGAAGAACAGATAGAATGAAAGATAGACAGAACGACAGCTAGAATGACAGAATGTTAGAACTATAGAATGTTGGAATGTTAGAACAACAGAACGATAGGTAGATCGAACAACAGAACGACATTAGATAGATAGAACGATAGATGAAACAGATAGACAGACAGAACGATAGCAAGAATGACAAAACGATAGACAGAACAATAAAACGATAGATAGAACAAAGCGATAGATAGATAGACAGACAGACAGAATGATAGATAGAACAATAAAAAGATAAGATAGAACAATAAAGCGATAGACAGACAGACAGAACAATAGATAGAACAATAAAAGACAGATAGATAGATAGATATAGACAGACAGAACGATAGATAGAACAATAAAAGACAGACAGATAGATAAGATAGATAGATAGATAGATAGATAGAGACAGACAGACAGACAGATAGAGACAGAACGATAGATAGAACAATAAAACGAAAGAACGACAGACAGAGACAGACAGACAGAACGAAAGAACGATAGAATGATAGAACGATAGAACGATAGATAGATCGATCATGAACCACATGATCTGATGCATCACCTATGTCTATAGCACAAATGGTGCGGAATTAGAACTGGGGGTTTAAGAACAGGAGAAAAAAAAAACAGAGAGAAACAAAACGAAAGACAGAGAGGAGACACCAAGCACAATCGGATGGGCTGAATTACTTCTGCCTGCAAGCAATGCCACTCCAAAAAAAAAAGTCCATGTCCGAAAATAACGTCCCAAAGCTGGTTTGAGTTAACCAAGCAAAGCTTCGAGGCTCACAGGGAGGAGAAGACGGCTGCACGATGACAGGGTGGCTGTCTGAACTGGGCGGCACAACTAACAAGCCAAGCACCAAGCTGCGGACCGGCTGTGCTGGCGGTTTAGAAATAGAAGGCACAAGAAAAAAAAGAACAACAAAGGGCCTTGCAAACAAACTCTTGGCTAAATAAATAGGCCAGAGAAAAAGCTGGTCTGTCATTGTGAGACATTTTAAGCATGAAAAATGCAGTGTCAAATGAGTGGAAACACTTGAGTCTGCTTTCCAGAACTGAAGTGGCTGGTTGAGACGGCTAAGCCACACTGGTTTACAGATCATCTTGTACTACACCATGGCACTGAGATTAATCAGATTTCCTTTGTATTACACTACCTATAAAGCCTGTTAACAAGTTTTCTAGCTCCTTTAGCTTCCCAGTCATAAGCCACATTTGATGCTAACAATACACATTTTAGCCATAAACGGACTTGTTTCAGTGCTGCCTGAAACCTGAAAAATGTCCTAAAAACCACACAATTGTAAAATTCTAAAAATGTAACCACGACCTTGTTCAAACAGGCAGCAAAACTGCACTGTCTTTGCCTATAAGACTCAAATCATTTGTTTTCCCCATTTCTGAACATGAGAAACTTACATGAAATCATTCTTTCAGAAGTTGTTTGAAATCTGATTGAAATATTTTTTTAATGAAATGTTTCAGTTTGAGCAATCCAACATAATTATTTTCTTGTAATTTGCTGTCATTAAATGTGCCTGCAGTGACAACAGCAATAAACATTTATTATGCACTGAAAAAATGGCTTCTTAATGATAGTTTAATTAGTCTTTCGACTTTTTTTCCCCATTAATATAATCTAACAGTCTTTAAAGCAAGATACATTTACTTGAGCAACACAGGATAAGATATTAAGACTTGTTTTTAGACAATGTATTTTTAATGAGGTTATTTTTACTTGATTAATAAATGAAAATTTCCTATATGAAACACAAAAGACGACGTTTTGAGAAATGTCAGTGTTTTTTGTTTTTTTTCTTCAATGGTAACCAAATCAGTTCAGCTACCAACATTCTTCAAAATGTCTTTCTCTTTTCCACAGAAGTCTGGTTTAAAAATGACACGATTGTGAGTAAATGATGACCATTAAAACAAATCCAAAGTGTTTTTTTACTAGCAAAAGCACTGAAGTCTGAACTGAAAAAAAGGATAAAATAGGACTGAAAAAAAATGTATTTGCCCTGCAGTGTGAACAAAACCCATGTGACCACAACTAGGTAAGCGGTACCGATGATGACTGCCATCTGAAGGCCACAATGGCGTCAATCAATCATCGCTCTCGCTTCCTTTCCACCAGCTCACACCATTCACACCCCGGTCATGCATACATCTCATCTACTCTGAGATCCCCTCTAATCGAGACAGATTACACCCCAGACGAGTCTCCAGTCCATCTCCATCATTCTAATTGACACTCGGCCTGCGCGGGAGCATCGCGTTTCCATGCATCAAAGCTAAAGAGTCGACACGTGTGTTATTGCCGGATAGAGTAAAAAGTGTTTGACATTCCAGTCGTCTTCTTGAAACGCCAGAATCATCTTTCGTTCAAGACAGCCCTTTCTCCACCTCACCTTTCTCTTCTTTACTGTCCTCATCCTCCTCCTCCTCTTCTTCTTCTTCTTCTTCTTCATCATCATCTTCTTGTTCTTCTTCCTCGTTCTCATCCTCACCTTCCTCATCGTCCTCAACTTCTCCCACCCAAACTTCCTCTCCGTACACCTCCCTCTGTCCATCTCTTCCATCTCCAACGATACCCTGTGCACCTCGGGGACTGGTGCAGCATCCAGTCTGCAGCAGGGACTGATCAGACAGGCTCAGACTGGACGTACAGGCCCGAGACGTGCAGCAGAAGTGAGACATCCATTGCCTGAAAAGCGAAGAGGTCCGACTCTGTCTTGTCGCCCTTAGGCCGGCTCGTCCTGTGCGGTCGTACGGACGCGACCGCTTCCTCCTCTGCCACGTGCATCTGGCCCTAGTCCCGGCACACGCCTTCCTGACCGTCGAAGCGAAATCCATAATCCAAACAAGTGGTTTTCCCTGCTTACAGTTGGGGTCCAGCTCCACAGGAAAACATTGATAAGGGAGAGTCTGATCTGTTCGTTTCAGGGTCCTTGCAGTCGCAAGGACTCGGCGGAAAATGAGCACCCTGCTTCTTTTCTCCTTCAGAACAGTTTGCGGCTGTCAGTGAATGGGGAGGAGAGGACTTCGACGGCGGTTTGGTTGCTCTGCTGAGCTTCAGAGAAACCGCTGGCTCGAGCTTTAACAGGAACCATGAGGAGTCTGAAGAGTCGGAGTCCAAACACCACAAAAGGAGGGAGGGAGGGAGCGAGAGCAGCAAGAAACCACTAAACCCATCGTTCTGTGTTCCCGGCTCAGTGCAGTTAAAAAATGTTGGAAGGGCATGTGTCGCAAGCACACATGCAAGGCCTGCACAAGCAGAGAATGAAAAACATTAAACGAGAGTTTAGGAAAGGGTTAGGCTTACCGGTCCAGAGCATATCCAGGTCAAGAATCCCGGCCAAGCCAGAAGTGACTTTGAGGAAAGCCAGCTTCTGGTTTCCAAAAGAAAAGGTCCCCCTATCCCACTAGAGTGCATGTACAGACTGTAACGTCATTAACATCTTCGGGACCCGAGATAAGAGACGGTCAGGACGACCCCAAAACAAACAGAAGAGAACAAAAGTGACTGGCAGGAGCAAAGCAGAAAAACAGATGGTAGTGCTTAACGAAGTGTGTAAGGCTGGGGGTCGGATTACGCTGTTGTTGGTCACAGGCACGGGGCTGTTTAAACCAAAGGGGCCGGGGTCATCCTCTCTGACCCTTACGGCCCCGAGAGATATATTCTATTGGGGGCGAGGGTGTTTGGTCCAAGTAGGTCACATTTCACTATAACCCCAAAACGCTCAATCATTTCAGTCTTAGATGGTCTCCACTCTAATCAGATATTCAATCCCTGACCACAACTGGCTCTAAAACAGGATTTTATTTATTATTTCAGTCCCACTTTATATTAGGTGGCCTTAACTACTATGTACTTACAACAAAAAAATAAGTACTCTGTACTTATTGTGTTCGTATTGCAAAACACTTCTTTTGAAGCTATTGAGGTGGGATGCGGGTAAGGTTAGGGACAGGTTTGGTGGTCTGGGTAGGTTTAAGGGTGAGTTAAGGTGTATGGGATGGGTCAACATCGTAATAATAAAAATTACTTACCGATATAATTACATGCAGATATTTTTAATACATAAGTACAATATAAAGACATGTATGCACACATTAAATGCATTGTATCAAATTATTAATTTATATGTAAGTACATTGTAGTTAAGGAGAATCAATATAAACCTCTATACTCATCAACACACATTTGTATGCCATACTTTCTTTTTTCAAAACATTGCTGATAAGTGAATGCAAAGCTTTTAACGCACTGCTGACAATTGTGTAAAAAAAGAAAGGGGGTCTGGGTCAGTCAGTCTATTAAGAAATGGAGCATGTACAAAGAACAAATTTACATTCAGGGGATGCTGTCTATTGTTAGAAAATCTACAGCTGCTATGCAGACGCAACACAGAATATAACATCAAAACAATGCAGTGTTTTAAATGCAGATGTGTTGATGTGGTTAAAATGAGGTTTCATACTCTGCCACGTCTCATAGCTTTGATTTAAAATCGCTTCAGAAGAACTGCAAACACATTAAGGGAAAAAAAATGAGGCATGACAACTGTAAAGACAACCGACAAATGCTACTGCTCTTTTTTTCTGAGAATGAACCTACAAAGAAGCTTACAGAGTACTGACTCCTTAACCTACATGACACAACTACAACACTTCCTACTGACTTCCTGTGACAGAAACCCTGAGAGAACACTGAACATGTGGTACAGAGAGAAAGACAAACTTCCCACATTCTCTACAAAAAAAAAAGATAAAACATGCACATTATGGGAACAGTGACACTCTGGCATCTTCTGTGAAACTATCTTGCCAAATCAAGTGTGGGTCTGGACAGTGGGGAACACTTGAGTGTAAATAACCCAAGAAACAACAGCTGAAAACAAGAAGAGAGACAACCCTACTTCCACTGGAGAGGAGAAATCTATATTTAAACATACAAAATTAAGCAGAACACTGGTCTGTTTTTTTTTTTCCTTTTTCAAATGTCTGGACTCTTGGACTTAGAGTGCACTGTTACAGTACATACTTGTCTAACACGTTTTGCAATCATTTATGTGGTAATCCACAGCATTCAACACCTGTTGATAAAGTTGAATGGCTTTGTTGGTCATCATTTACGCACCTTCATGTTGTTCCAAACCTGTACAACTTTCTTTCATCTGTGGAACACAGAAGATATTTTGACGAATGTTTCAAATGTTTTTGCCTTTACAAATAATGTCATTGGGATCAAAAACAACATTTCACCCCACTGACTTTCAGTGAATGGACAAAAAAACACTGAGACGTCTTTTAAAGGAATAGTTCACCCAAAACTGAAAATTCTGAACCAAACAGTTGTTGGTTCCCATTGACTTCCATATGTAGGGGGAAAAAATACTATGGAACATCAACTGTTCAATTACCAGCATTCTTCAAAATATCTTTTTTTAAGTTCAACATAAGAAAGAAACTCATACAGGTTTGGAACAACATGAGAGTCATTTTCATTTTTGGGTGAACTATCCCTTTAAAAGAAAGATTTTGAATGACAGGATGGTCAGTAAATGACTGCAATTTTTATTTTTTGGTAGAACTATAACTCCACATTATAACTCCACGAGATAAATAACCTCAAATATT